>NW_027101795.1:300000-671700 GCF_035609145.1 Eleutherodactylus coqui
CCCATTCCCCTATCTGAAATAACTGTACCTACCTCAAAAGAAGTGATAAGCAGCAATCAATTTGACTGTTGCTGGCTGCCGTCTCCCGCTTAAGGGCGAATTTCAAACGTTGTCCATCACAGAGACAAATGATCTGGCTCCAGCAGCGTCTAAAGGAGTACCTGTTTGCTCACTTCTAGCTCCACTGGAGACTGACGGAAAAATGGCCGCTAACAACCTGTGGTCCTTGTTCCGGGTGCGCGTGTCACCATCGAGCCTTAATGACATCATAAAGCCGCTTCAAGTGCAAGACTTGCAGGCTTATATACAGTCTATCTATCTATCTATGTAATGTATCTTACTGCATAGATATATATCTAGCTTTATAAATAGATAGTTATATATCAATATAGACATTTCTACAAATATCTAGCTTTACGTATAAATCTAAACTTCTACAGTTATGGTTTTGTAAGGCTGAAAACAGACATCCAGAATTTGTATTATTATCAGCATTATTCTTATAATTGCCATTGAGGTTATTCCAGGGGCAGGTAATAAACTGCATGAGGCTTTGACCAATTTTTACCATTTTAGGTAAAAAGCTGCATTGACTGCACTTCTGCATTTTCTGCGATATGGTAGGACTGCAAGCAAAGCCTGAGACAAGATATGTCAAATACACTCTATACAGTATGCGAGTTCATTTTCCGAGATAGAAACATTGGTCACAGTGAACATTGTTGAACGTTTTCGCTGCAATGCATCCTGGGACGCTTGGATCCAGGTTCTATCATTCATGCTGCGCCATTTCAACCAACCTGTGTGGCTCATATTCACTTTGGGTTGACGAGTGGCATGGTCATGGTGTAGGCCGAGCCTTTTTTGCCACTTCATCCGCCTCCGATCAAGCATAAAGACTTGCCCATAAGCATTCCCCACCCTAGAATAACTTAACCTACCCATTCCCCTATCTGAAATAACTGTACCTACCTCAAAAGAAGTGATAAGCAGCGATCAATTTGACTGTTGCTGGCTGCCGTCTCCCGCTTAAGGGCGAATTTCAAACGTTGTCCATCACAGAGACAAATGATCTGGCTCCAGCAGCGTCTAAAGGAGTACCTGTTTGCTCACTTCTAGCTCCAGTGGAGACTGACGGAAAAATGGCCGCTAACAACCTGTGGTCCTTGTTCCGGGTGCGCGTGACACCATCGAGCCTTAATGACATCATAAAGCCGCTTCAAGTGCAAGACTTGCAGGCTTATATACAGTCTATCTATCTATCTATCTATCTATCTATCTATCTATCTATCTATCTATCTATCTATCTATCTATCTATGTAATGTATCTTACTGCATAGATATATATCTAGCTATATAAATAGATAGTTATATATCAATATAGACATTTCTACAAATATCTAGCTTTACGTATAAATCTAAACTTCTACAGTTATGGTTTTGTAAGGCTGAAAACAGACATCCAGAATTTGTATTATTATCAGCATTATTATTATAATTGCCATTGAGGTTATTCCAGGGGCAGGTAATAAACTGCATGAGGCTTTGACCAATTTTTACCATTTTAGGTAAAAAGCTGCATTGACTGCACTTCTGCATTTTCTGCGATATGGTAGGACTGCAAGCAAAGCCTGAGACAAGATATGTCAAATACACTCTATACAGTATGCGAGTTCATTTTCCAAGATAGAAACATTGGTCACACTGAACATTGTTGAACGTTTTCGCTGCAATGCATCCTGGGACGCTTGGATCCAGGTTCTATCATTCATGCTGCGCCATTTCAACCAACCTGTGTGGCTCATATTCACTTTGGGTTGACGAGTGGCATGGTCATGGTGTAGGCCGAGCCTTTTTTGCCACTTCATCCGCCTCCGATCAAGCATAAAGACTTGCCCATAAGCATTCCCCACCCTAGAATAACTTAACCTACCCATTCCCCTATCTGAAATAACTGTACCTACCTCAAAAGAAGTGATAAGCAGCGATCAATTTGACTGTTGCTGGCTGCCGTCTCCCGCTTAAGGGCGAATTTCAAACGTTGTCCATCACAGAGACAAATGATCTGGCTCCAGCAGCGTCTAAAGGAGTACGTGTTTGCTCACTTCTAGCTCCAGTGGAGACTGACGGAAAAATGGCCGCTAACGACCTGTGGTCCTTGTTCCGGGTGCGCGTGTCACCATCGAGCCTTAATGACATCATAAAGCCGCTTCAAGTGCAAGACTTGCAGGCTTATATACAGTCTATCTATCTATGTAATGTATCTTACTGCATAGATATATATCTAGCTATATAAATAGATAGTTATATATCAATATAGATATTTTTACAAATATCTAGCTTTACGTATAAATCTAAACTTCTACAGTTATGGTTTTGTAAGGCTGAAAACAGACATCCAGAATTTGTATTATTATCAGCATTATTCTTATAATTCCATTGAGGTTATTCCAGGGGCAGGTAATACACTGCATGAGGCTTTGACCATTTTTTACCATTTTAGGTAAAAAGCTGCATTGACTGCACTTCTGCATTTTCTGCGATATGGTAGGACTGCAAGCAAAGCCTGAGACAAGATATGTCAAATACACTCTATACAGTATGCGAGTTCATTTTCCAAGATAGAAACATTGGTCACACTGAACATTGTTGAACGTTTTCGCTGCAATGCATCCTGGGACGCTTGGATCCAGGTTCTATCATTCATGCTGCGCCATTTCAACCAACCTGTGTGGCTCATATTCACTTTGGGTTGACGAGTGGCATGGTCATGGTGTAGGCCGAGCCTTTTTTGCCACTTCATCCGCCTCCGATCAAGCATAAAGACTTGCCCATAAGCATTCCCCACCCTAGAATAACTTAACCTACCCATTCCCCTATCTGAAATAACTGTACCTACCTCAAAAGAAGTGATAAGCAGCGATCAATTTGACTGTTGCTGGCTGCCGTCTCCCGCTTAAGGGCGAATTTCAAACGTTGTCCATCACAGAGACAAATGATCTGGCTCCAGCAGCGTCTAAAGGAGTACGTGTTTGCTCACTTCTAGCTCCAGTGGAGACTGACGGAAAAATGGCCGCTAACGACCTGTGGTCCTTGTTCCGGGTGCGCGTGTCACCATCGAGCCTTAATGACATCATAAAGCCGCTTCAAGTGCAAGACTTGCAGGCTTATATACAGTCTATCTATCTATCTATCTATGTAATGTATCTTACTGCATAGATATATATCTAGCTATATAAATAGATAGTTATATATCAATATAGATATTTTTACAAATATCTAGCTTTACGTATAAATCTAAACTTCTACAGTTATGGTTTTGTAAGGCTGAAAACAGACATCCAGAATTTGTATTATTATCAGCATTATTCTTATAATTCCATTGAGGTTATTCCAGGGGCAGGTAATACACTGCATGAGGCTTTGACCATTTTTTACCATTTTAGGTAAAAAGCTGCATTGACTGCACTTCTGCATTTTCTGCGATATGGTAGGACTGCAAGCAAAGCCTGAGACAAGATATGTCAAATACACTCTATACAGTATGCGAGTTCATTTTCCAAGATAGAAACATTGGTCACACTGAACATTGTTGAACGTTTTCGCTGCAATGCATCCTGGGACGCTTGGATCCAGGTTCTATCATTCATGCTGCGCCATTTCAACCAACCTGTGTGGCTCATATTCACTTTGGGTTGACGAGTGGCATGGTCATGGTGTAGGCCGAGCCTTTTTTGCCACTTCATCCGCCTCCGATCAAGCATAAAGACTTGCCCATAAGCATTCCCCACCCTAGAGTAACTTAACCTACCCATTCCCCTATCTGAAATAACTGTACCTACCTCAAAAGAAGTGATAAGCAGCGATCAATTTGACTGTTGCTGGCTGCCGTCTCCCGCTTAAGGGCGAATTTCAAACGTTGTCCATCACAGAGACAAATGATCTGGCTCCAGCAGCGTCTAAAGGAGTACGTGTTTGCTCACTTCTAGCTCCAGTGGAGACTGACGGAAAAATGGCCGCTAACGACCTGTGGTCCTTGTTCCGGGTGCGCGTGTCACCATCGAGCCTTAATGACATCATAAAGCCGCTTCAAGTGCAAGACTTGCAGGCTTATATACAGTCTATCTATCTATGTAATGTATCTTACTGCATAGATATATATCTAGCTATATAAATAGATAGTTATATATCAATATAGATATTTTTACAAATATCTAGCTTTACGTATAAATCTAAACTTCTACAGTTATGGTTTTGTAAGGCTGAAAACAGACATCCAGAATTTGTATTATTATCAGCATTATTCTTATAATTCCATTGAGGTTATTCCAGGGGCAGGTAATACACTGCATGAGGCTTTGACCATTTTTTACCATTTTAGGTAAAAAGCTGCATTGACTGCACTTCTGCATTTTCTGCGATATGGTAGGACTGCAAGCAAAGCCTGAGACAAGATATGTCAAATACACTCTATACAGTATGCGAGTTCATTTTCCAAGATAGAAACATTGGTCACACTGAACATTGTTGAACGTTTTCGCTGCAATGCATCCTGGGACGCTTGGATCCAGGTTCTATCATTCATGCTGCGCCATTTCAACCAACCTGTGTGGCTCATATTCACTTTGGGTTGACGAGTGGCATGGTCATGGTGTAGGCCGAGCCTTTTTTGCCACTTCATCCGCCTCCGATCAAGCATAAAGACTTGCCCATAAGCATTCCCCACCCTAGAATAACTTAACCTACCCATTCCCCTATCTGAAATAACTGTACCTACCTCAAAAGAAGTGATAAGCAGCGATCAATTTGACTGTTGCTGGCTGCCGTCTCCCGCTTAAGGGCGAATTTCAAACGTTGTCCATCACAGAGACAAATGATCTGGCTCCAGCAGCGTCTAAAGGAGTACGTGTTTGCTCACTTCTAGCTCCAGTGGAGACTGACGGAAAAATGGCCGCTAACGACCTGTGGTCCTTGTTCCGGGTGCGCGTGTCACCATCGAGCCTTAATGACATCATAAAGCCGCTTCAAGTGCAAGACTTGCAGGCTTATATACAGTCTATCTATCTATGTAATGTATCTTACTGCATAGATATATATCTAGCTATATAAATAGATAGTTATATATCAATATAGATATTTTTACAAATATCTAGCTTTACGTATAAATCTAAACTTCTACAGTTATGGTTTTGTAAGGCTGAAAACAGACATCCAGAATTTGTATTATTATCAGCATTATTCTTATAATTCCATTGAGGTTATTCCAGGGGCAGGTAATACACTGCATGAGGCTTTGACCATTTTTTACCATTTTAGGTAAAAAGCTGCATTGACTGCACTTCTGCATTTTCTGAGATATGGTAGGACTGCAAGCAAAGCCTGAGACAAGATATGTCAAATACACTCTATACAGTATGCGAGTTCATTTTCCAAGATAGAAACATTGGTCACACTGAACATTGTTGAACGTTTTCGCTGCAATGCATCCTGGGACGCTTGGATCCAGGTTCTATCATTCATGCTGCGCCATTTCAACCAACCTGTGTGGCTCATATTCACTTTGGGTTGACGAGTGGCATGGTCATGGTGTAGGCCGAGCCTTTTTTGCCACTTCATCCGCCTCCGATCAAGCATAAAGACTTGCCCATAAGCATTCCCCACCCTAGAGTAACTTAACCTACCCATTCCCCTATCTGAAATAACTGTACCTACCTCAAAAGAAGTGATAAGCAGCGATCAATTTGACTGTTGCTGGCTGCCGTCTCCCGCTTAAGGGCGAATTTCAAACGTTGTCCATCACAGAGACAAATGATCTGGCTCCAGCAGCGTCTAAAGGAGTACGTGTTTGCTCACTTCTAGCTCCAGTGGAGACTGACGGAAAAATGGCCGCTAACGACCTGTGGTCCTTGTTCCGGGTGCGCGTGTCACCATCGAGCCTTAATGACATCATAAAGCCGCTTCAAGTGCAAGACTTGCAGGCTTATATACAGTCTATCTATCTATCTATGTAATGTATCTTACTGCATAGATATATATCTAGCTATATAAATAGATAGTTATATATCAATATAGATATTTTTACAAATATCTAGCTTTACGTATAAATCTAAACTTCTACAGTTATGGTTTTGTAAGGCTGAAAACAGACATCCAGAATTTGTATTATTATCAGCATTATTCTTATAATTCCATTGAGGTTATTCCAGGGGCAGGTAATACACTGCATGAGGCTTTGACCATTTTTTACCATTTTAGGTAAAAAGCTGCATTGACTGCACTTCTGCATTTTCTGCGATATGGTAGGACTGCAAGCAAAGCCTGAGACAAGATATGTCAAATACACTCTATACAGTATGCGAGTTCATTTTCCAAGATAGAAACATTGGTCACACTGAACATTGTTGAACGTTTTCGCTGCAATGCATCCTGGGACGCTTGGATCCAGGTTCTATCATTCATGCTGCGCCATTTCAACCAACCTGTGTGGCTCATATTCACTTTGGGTTGACGAGTGGCATGGTCATGGTGTAGGCCGAGCCTTTTTTGCCACTTCATCCGCCTCCGATCAAGCATAAAGACTTGCCCATAAGCATTCCCCACCCTAGAATAACTTCACCTACCCATTCCCCTATCTGAAATAACTGTACCTACCTCAAAAGAAGTGATAAGCAGCGATCAATTTGACTGTTGTGGGCTGCCGTCTCCCGCTTAAGGGCGAATTTCAAACGTTGTCCATCACAGAGACAAATGATCTGGCTCCAGCAGCGACTAAAGGAGTACCTGTTTGCTCACTTCTAGCTCCAGTGGAGACTGACGGAAAAATGGCCGCTAACGACCTGTGGTCCTTGTTCCGGGTGCGCGTGTCACCATCGAGCCTTAAAGGGGTTGTCCCGCGAAAGCAAGTGGGGTTATACACTTCTGTATGGCCATATTAATGCACTTTGTAATGTACATCGTGCATTAATTATGAGCCATACAGAAGTTATTCACTTACCTGTTCCATTGCTAGTGTCCTCGTCTCCATGGTGCCGTCTAATTTCAGCATCTAATCACCCGATTAGACGCGCTTGCGCTGTCCGGTCTTCTCACTGGTGAATGGGGCCGCTCGTGCCGGAGAGCTGGTCCTCGTAGCTCCACCCTGTCACGTGTGCCGATTCCAGCCAATCAGGAGGCTGGAATCGGCAATGGACCGCACAGAGCCCACGGTGCACCATGGGAGAAGACCCGCGGTGTATCGTGGGTGAAGATCCCGGCGGCCATCTTGCTAAGGTAAGGAAGAAGTCACCGCAGCGCGGGGATTCGGGTAAGTACTAAACTTTTTTTTTTTTAACACATGCATTGGGTTTGTCTCGCGACGAACCGGGGGGCCTATTGAAGGAAAAAAAAAACAGTTTCGGCGCGGAACAACCCCTTTAATGACATCATAAAACCGCTTCAAGTGCAAGACTTGCAGGCTTATATACAGTCTATCTATCTATCTATCTATGTAATGTATCTTACTGCATAGATATATATCTAGCTATATAAATAGATAGTTATATATCAATATAGACATTTCTACAAATATCTAGCTTTACGTATAAATCTAAACTTCTACAGTTATGGTTTTGTAAGGCTGAAAACAGACATCCAGAATTTGTATTATTATCAGCATTATTCTTATAATTGCCATTGAGGTTATTCCAGGGGCAGGTAATACACTGCATGAGGCTTTGACCATTTTTTACCATTTTAGGTAAAAAGCTGCATTGACTGCACTTCTGCATTTTCTGCGATATGGTAGGACTGCAAGCAAAGCCTGAGACAAGATATGTCAAATACACTCTATACAGTATGCGAGTTCATTTTCCAAGATAGAAACATTGGTCACACTGAACATTGTTGAACGTTTTCGCTGCAATGCATCCTGGGACGCTTGGATCCAGGTTCTATCATTCATGCTGCGCCATTTCAACCAACCTGTGTGGCTCATATTCACTTTGGGTTGACGAGTGGCATGGTCATGGTGTAGGCCGAGCCTTTTTTGCCACTTCATCCGCCTCCGATCAAGCATAAAGACTTGCCCATAAGCATTCCCCACCCTAGAGTAACTTAACCTACCCATTCCCCTATCTGAAATAACTGTACCTACCTCAAAAGAAGTGATAAGCAGCGATCAATTTGACTGTTGCTGGCTGCCGTCTCCCGCTTAAGGGCGAATTTCAAACGTTGTCCATCACAGAGACAAATGATCTGGCTCCAGCAGCGTCTAAAGGAGTACGTGTTTGCTCACTTCTAGCTCCAGTGGAGACTGACGGAAAAATGGCCGCTAACGACCTGTGGTCCTTGTTCCGGGTGCGCGTGTCACCATCGAGCCTTAATGACATCATAAAGCCGCTTCAAGTGCAAGACTTGCAGGCTTATATACAGTCTATCTATCTATCTATGTAATGTATCTTACTGCATAGATATATATCTAGCTATATAAATAGATAGTTATATATCAATATAGATATTTTTACAAATATCTAGCTTTACGTATAAATCTAAACTTCTACAGTTATGGTTTTGTAAGGCTGAAAACAGACATCCAGAATTTGTATTATTATCAGCATTATTCTTATAATTCCATTGAGGTTATTCCAGGGGCAGGTAATACACTGCATGAGGCTTTGACCATTTTTTACCATTTTAGGTAAAAAGCTGCATTGACTGCACTTCTGCATTTTCTGCGATATGGTAGGACTGCAAGCAAAGCCTGAGACAAGATATGTCAAATACACTCTATACAGTATGCGAGTTCATTTTCCAAGATAGAAACATTGGTCACACTGAACATTGTTGAACGTTTTCGCTGCAATGCATCCTGGGACGCTTGGATCCAGGTTCTATCATTCATGCTGCGCCATTTCAACCAACCTGTGTGGCTCATATTCACTTTGGGTTGACGAGTGGCATGGTCATGGTGTAGGCCGAGCCTTTTTTGCCACTTCATCCGCCTCCGATCAAGCATAAAGACTTGCCCATAAGCATTCCCCACCCTAGAATAACTTAACCTACCCATTCCCCTATCTGAAATAACTGTACCTACCTCAAAAGAAGTGATAAGCAGCGATCAATTTGACTGTTGCTGGCTGCCGTCTCCCGCTTAAGGGCGAATTTCAAACGTTGTCCATCACAGAGACAAATGATCTGGCTCCAGCAGCGTCTAAAGGAGTACGTGTTTGCTCACTTCTAGCTCCAGTGGAGACTGACGGAAAAATGGCCGCTAACGACCTGTGGTCCTTGTTCCGGGTGCGCGTGTCACCATCGAGCCTTAATGACATCATAAAGCCGCTTCAAGTGCAAGACTTGCAGGCTTATATACAGTCTATCTATCTATCTATGTAATGTATCTTACTGCATAGATATATATCTAGCTATATAAATAGATAGTTATATATCAATATAGATATTTTTACAAATATCTAGCTTTACGTATAAATCTAAACTTCTACAGTTATGGTTTTGTAAGGCTGAAAACAGACATCCAGAATTTGTATTATTATCAGCATTATTCTTATAATTCCATTGAGGTTATTCCAGGGGCAGGTAATACACTGCATGAGGCTTTGACCATTTTTTACCATTTTAGGTAAAAAGCTGCATTGACTGCACTTCTGCATTTTCTGCGATATGGTAGGACTGCAAGCAAAGCCTGAGACAAGATATGTCAAATACACTCTATACAGTATGCGAGTTCATTTTCCAAGATAGAAACATTGGTCACACTGAACATTGTTGAACGTTTTCGCTGCAATGCATCCTGGGACGCTTGGATCCAGGTTCTATCATTCATGCTGCGCCATTTCAACCAACCTGTGTGGCTCATATTCACTTTGGGTTGACGAGTGGCATGGTCATGGTGTAGGCCGAGCCTTTTTTGCCACTTCATCCGCCTCCGATCAAGCATAAAGACTTGCCCATAAGCATTCCCCACCCTAGAGTAACTTAACCTACCCATTCCCCTATCTGAAATAACTGTACCTACCTCAAAAGAAGTGATAAGCAGCGATCAATTTGACTGTTGCTGGCTGCCGTCTCCCGCTTAAGGGCGAATTTCAAACGTTGTCCATCACAGAGACAAATGATCTGGCTCCAGCAGCGTCTAAAGGAGTACGTGTTTGCTCACTTCTAGCTCCAGTGGAGACTGACGGAAAAATGGCCGCTAACGACCTGTGGTCCTTGTTCCGGGTGCGCGTGTCACCATCGAGCCTTAATGACATCATAAAGCCGCTTCAAGTGCAAGACTTGCAGGCTTATATACAGTCTATCTATCTATCTATGTAATGTATCTTACTGCATAGATATATATCTAGCTATATAAATAGATAGTTATATATCAATATAGATATTTTTACAAATATCTAGCTTTACGTATAAATCTAAACTTCTACAGTTATGGTTTTGTAAGGCTGAAAACAGACATCCAGAATTTGTATTATTATCAGCATTATTCTTATAATTCCATTGAGGTTATTCCAGGGGCAGGTAATACACTGCATGAGGCTTTGACCATTTTTTACCATTTTAGGTAAAAAGCTGCATTGACTGCACTTCTGCATTTTCTGCGATATGGTAGGACTGCAAGCAAAGCCTGAGACAAGATATGTCAAATACACTCTATACAGTATGCGAGTTCATTTTCCAAGATAGAAACATTGGTCACACTGAACATTGTTGAACGTTTTCGCTGCAATGCATCCTGGGACGCTTGGATCCAGGTTCTATCATTCATGCTGCGCCATTTCAACCAACCTGTGTGGCTCATATTCACTTTGGGTTGACGAGTGGCATGGTCATGGTGTAGGCCGAGCCTTTTTTGCCACTTCATCCGCCTCCGATCAAGCATAAAGACTTGCCCATAAGCATTCCCCACCCTAGAATAACTTCACCTACCCATTCCCCTATCTGAAATAACTGTACCTACCTCAAAAGAAGTGATAAGCAGCAATCAATTTGACTGTTGCTGGCTGCCGTCTCCCGCTTAAGGGCGAATTTCAAACGTTGTCCATCACAGAGACAAATGATCTGGCTCCAGCAGCGTCTAAAGGAGTACCTGTTTGCTCACTTCTAGCTCCACTGGAGACTGACGGAAAAATGGCCGCTAACAACCTGTGGTCCTTGTTCCGGGTGCGCGTGTCACCATCGAGCCTTAATGACATCATAAAGCCGCTTCAAGTGCAAGACTTGCAGGCTTATATACAGTCTATCTATCTATCTATGTAATGTATCTTACTGCATAGATATATATCTAGCTTTATAAATAGATAGTTATATATCAATATAGACATTTCTACAAATATCTAGCTTTACGTATAAATCTAAACTTCTACAGTTATGGTTTTGTAAGGCTGAAAACAGACATCCAGAATTTGTATTATTATCAGCATTATTCTTATAATTGCCATTGAGGTTATTCCAGGGGCAGGTAATAAACTGCATGAGGCTTTGACCAATTTTTACCATTTTAGGTAAAAAGCTGCATTGACTGCACTTCTGCATTTTCTGCGATATGGTAGGACTGCAAGCAAAGCCTGAGACAAGATATGTCAAATACACTCTATACAGTATGCGAGTTCATTTTCCGAGATAGAAACATTGGTCACAGTGAACATTGTTGAACGTTTTCGCTGCAATGCATCCTGGGACGCTTGGATCCAGGTTCTATCATTCATGCTGCGCCATTTCAACCAACCTGTGTGGCTCATATTCACTTTGGGTTGACGAGTGGCATGGTCATGGTGTAGGCCGAGCCTTTTTTGCCACTTCATCCGCCTCCGATCAAGCATAAAGACTTGCCCATAAGCATTCCCCACCCTAGAATAACTTAACCTACCCATTCCCCTATCTGAAATAACTGTACCTACCTCAAAAGAAGTGATAAGCAGCGATCAATTTGACTGTTGCTGGCTGCCGTCTCCCGCTTAAGGGCGAATTTCAAACGTTGTCCATCACAGAGACAAATGATCTGGCTCCAGCAGCGTCTAAAGGAGTACCTGTTTGCTCACTTCTAGCTCCAGTGGAGACTGACGGAAAAATGGCCGCTAACAACCTGTGGTCCTTGTTCCGGGTGCGCGTGACACCATCGAGCCTTAATGACATCATAAAGCCGCTTCAAGTGCAAGACTTGCAGGCTTATATACAGTCTATCTATCTATCTATCTATCTATCTATCTATCTATCTATCTATCTATCTATGTAATGTATCTTACTGCATAGATATATATCTAGCTATATAAATAGATAGTTATATATCAATATAGACATTTCTACAAATATCTAGCTTTACGTATAAATCTAAACTTCTACAGTTATGGTTTTGTAAGGCTGAAAACAGACATCCAGAATTTGTATTATTATCAGCATTATTATTATAATTGCCATTGAGGTTATTCCAGGGGCAGGTAATAAACTGCATGAGGCTTTGACCAATTTTTACCATTTTAGGTAAAAAG
Organism: Eleutherodactylus coqui; assembly: GCF_035609145.1. Classification (NCBI taxonomy): domain Eukaryota; kingdom Metazoa; phylum Chordata; class Amphibia; order Anura; family Eleutherodactylidae; genus Eleutherodactylus; species Eleutherodactylus coqui. The sequence goes on from NW_027101795.1 coordinate 312,477, forward strand.
CTGCATTGACTGCACTTCTGCATTTTCTGCGATATGGTAGGACTGCAAGCAAAGCCTGAGACAAGATATGTCAAATACACTCTATACAGTATGCGAGTTCATTTTCCAAGATAGAAACATTGGTCACACTGAACATTGTTGAACGTTTTCGCTGCAATGCATCCTGGGACGCTTGGATCCAGGTTCTATCATTCATGCTGCGCCATTTCAACCAACCTGTGTGGCTCATATTCACTTTGGGTTGACGAGTGGCATGGTCATGGTGTAGGCCGAGCCTTTTTTGCCACTTCATCCGCCTCCGATCAAGCATAAAGACTTGCCCATAAGCATTCCCCACCCTAGAATAACTTAACCTACCCATTCCCCTATCTGAAATAACTGTACCTACCTCAAAAGAAGTGATAAGCAGCGATCAATTTGACTGTTGCTGGCTGCCGTCTCCCGCTTAAGGGCGAATTTCAAACGTTGTCCATCACAGAGACAAATGATCTGGCTCCAGCAGCGTCTAAAGGAGTACGTGTTTGCTCACTTCTAGCTCCAGTGGAGACTGACGGAAAAATGGCCGCTAACGACCTGTGGTCCTTGTTCCGGGTGCGCGTGTCACCATCGAGCCTTAATGACATCATAAAGCCGCTTCAAGTGCAAGACTTGCAGGCTTATATACAGTCTATCTATCTATGTAATGTATCTTACTGCATAGATATATATCTAGCTATATAAATAGATAGTTATATATCAATATAGATATTTTTACAAATATCTAGCTTTACGTATAAATCTAAACTTCTACAGTTATGGTTTTGTAAGGCTGAAAACAGACATCCAGAATTTGTATTATTATCAGCATTATTCTTATAATTCCATTGAGGTTATTCCAGGGGCAGGTAATACACTGCATGAGGCTTTGACCATTTTTTACCATTTTAGGTAAAAAGCTGCATTGACTGCACTTCTGCATTTTCTGCGATATGGTAGGACTGCAAGCAAAGCCTGAGACAAGATATGTCAAATACACTCTATACAGTATGCGAGTTCATTTTCCAAGATAGAAACATTGGTCACACTGAACATTGTTGAACGTTTTCGCTGCAATGCATCCTGGGACGCTTGGATCCAGGTTCTATCATTCATGCTGCGCCATTTCAACCAACCTGTGTGGCTCATATTCACTTTGGGTTGACGAGTGGCATGGTCATGGTGTAGGCCGAGCCTTTTTTGCCACTTCATCCGCCTCCGATCAAGCATAAAGACTTGCCCATAAGCATTCCCCACCCTAGAATAACTTAACCTACCCATTCCCCTATCTGAAATAACTGTACCTACCTCAAAAGAAGTGATAAGCAGCGATCAATTTGACTGTTGCTGGCTGCCGTCTCCCGCTTAAGGGCGAATTTCAAACGTTGTCCATCACAGAGACAAATGATCTGGCTCCAGCAGCGTCTAAAGGAGTACGTGTTTGCTCACTTCTAGCTCCAGTGGAGACTGACGGAAAAATGGCCGCTAACGACCTGTGGTCCTTGTTCCGGGTGCGCGTGTCACCATCGAGCCTTAATGACATCATAAAGCCGCTTCAAGTGCAAGACTTGCAGGCTTATATACAGTCTATCTATCTATCTATCTATGTAATGTATCTTACTGCATAGATATATATCTAGCTATATAAATAGATAGTTATATATCAATATAGATATTTTTACAAATATCTAGCTTTACGTATAAATCTAAACTTCTACAGTTATGGTTTTGTAAGGCTGAAAACAGACATCCAGAATTTGTATTATTATCAGCATTATTCTTATAATTCCATTGAGGTTATTCCAGGGGCAGGTAATACACTGCATGAGGCTTTGACCATTTTTTACCATTTTAGGTAAAAAGCTGCATTGACTGCACTTCTGCATTTTCTGCGATATGGTAGGACTGCAAGCAAAGCCTGAGACAAGATATGTCAAATACACTCTATACAGTATGCGAGTTCATTTTCCAAGATAGAAACATTGGTCACACTGAACATTGTTGAACGTTTTCGCTGCAATGCATCCTGGGACGCTTGGATCCAGGTTCTATCATTCATGCTGCGCCATTTCAACCAACCTGTGTGGCTCATATTCACTTTGGGTTGACGAGTGGCATGGTCATGGTGTAGGCCGAGCCTTTTTTGCCACTTCATCCGCCTCCGATCAAGCATAAAGACTTGCCCATAAGCATTCCCCACCCTAGAGTAACTTAACCTACCCATTCCCCTATCTGAAATAACTGTACCTACCTCAAAAGAAGTGATAAGCAGCGATCAATTTGACTGTTGCTGGCTGCCGTCTCCCGCTTAAGGGCGAATTTCAAACGTTGTCCATCACAGAGACAAATGATCTGGCTCCAGCAGCGTCTAAAGGAGTACGTGTTTGCTCACTTCTAGCTCCAGTGGAGACTGACGGAAAAATGGCCGCTAACGACCTGTGGTCCTTGTTCCGGGTGCGCGTGTCACCATCGAGCCTTAATGACATCATAAAGCCGCTTCAAGTGCAAGACTTGCAGGCTTATATACAGTCTATCTATCTATGTAATGTATCTTACTGCATAGATATATATCTAGCTATATAAATAGATAGTTATATATCAATATAGATATTTTTACAAATATCTAGCTTTACGTATAAATCTAAACTTCTACAGTTATGGTTTTGTAAGGCTGAAAACAGACATCCAGAATTTGTATTATTATCAGCATTATTCTTATAATTCCATTGAGGTTATTCCAGGGGCAGGTAATACACTGCATGAGGCTTTGACCATTTTTTACCATTTTAGGTAAAAAGCTGCATTGACTGCACTTCTGCATTTTCTGCGATATGGTAGGACTGCAAGCAAAGCCTGAGACAAGATATGTCAAATACACTCTATACAGTATGCGAGTTCATTTTCCAAGATAGAAACATTGGTCACACTGAACATTGTTGAACGTTTTCGCTGCAATGCATCCTGGGACGCTTGGATCCAGGTTCTATCATTCATGCTGCGCCATTTCAACCAACCTGTGTGGCTCATATTCACTTTGGGTTGACGAGTGGCATGGTCATGGTGTAGGCCGAGCCTTTTTTGCCACTTCATCCGCCTCCGATCAAGCATAAAGACTTGCCCATAAGCATTCCCCACCCTAGAATAACTTAACCTACCCATTCCCCTATCTGAAATAACTGTACCTACCTCAAAAGAAGTGATAAGCAGCGATCAATTTGACTGTTGCTGGCTGCCGTCTCCCGCTTAAGGGCGAATTTCAAACGTTGTCCATCACAGAGACAAATGATCTGGCTCCAGCAGCGTCTAAAGGAGTACGTGTTTGCTCACTTCTAGCTCCAGTGGAGACTGACGGAAAAATGGCCGCTAACGACCTGTGGTCCTTGTTCCGGGTGCGCGTGTCACCATCGAGCCTTAATGACATCATAAAGCCGCTTCAAGTGCAAGACTTGCAGGCTTATATACAGTCTATCTATCTATGTAATGTATCTTACTGCATAGATATATATCTAGCTATATAAATAGATAGTTATATATCAATATAGATATTTTTACAAATATCTAGCTTTACGTATAAATCTAAACTTCTACAGTTATGGTTTTGTAAGGCTGAAAACAGACATCCAGAATTTGTATTATTATCAGCATTATTCTTATAATTCCATTGAGGTTATTCCAGGGGCAGGTAATACACTGCATGAGGCTTTGACCATTTTTTACCATTTTAGGTAAAAAGCTGCATTGACTGCACTTCTGCATTTTCTGAGATATGGTAGGACTGCAAGCAAAGCCTGAGACAAGATATGTCAAATACACTCTATACAGTATGCGAGTTCATTTTCCAAGATAGAAACATTGGTCACACTGAACATTGTTGAACGTTTTCGCTGCAATGCATCCTGGGACGCTTGGATCCAGGTTCTATCATTCATGCTGCGCCATTTCAACCAACCTGTGTGGCTCATATTCACTTTGGGTTGACGAGTGGCATGGTCATGGTGTAGGCCGAGCCTTTTTTGCCACTTCATCCGCCTCCGATCAAGCATAAAGACTTGCCCATAAGCATTCCCCACCCTAGAGTAACTTAACCTACCCATTCCCCTATCTGAAATAACTGTACCTACCTCAAAAGAAGTGATAAGCAGCGATCAATTTGACTGTTGCTGGCTGCCGTCTCCCGCTTAAGGGCGAATTTCAAACGTTGTCCATCACAGAGACAAATGATCTGGCTCCAGCAGCGTCTAAAGGAGTACGTGTTTGCTCACTTCTAGCTCCAGTGGAGACTGACGGAAAAATGGCCGCTAACGACCTGTGGTCCTTGTTCCGGGTGCGCGTGTCACCATCGAGCCTTAATGACATCATAAAGCCGCTTCAAGTGCAAGACTTGCAGGCTTATATACAGTCTATCTATCTATCTATGTAATGTATCTTACTGCATAGATATATATCTAGCTATATAAATAGATAGTTATATATCAATATAGATATTTTTACAAATATCTAGCTTTACGTATAAATCTAAACTTCTACAGTTATGGTTTTGTAAGGCTGAAAACAGACATCCAGAATTTGTATTATTATCAGCATTATTCTTATAATTCCATTGAGGTTATTCCAGGGGCAGGTAATACACTGCATGAGGCTTTGACCATTTTTTACCATTTTAGGTAAAAAGCTGCATTGACTGCACTTCTGCATTTTCTGCGATATGGTAGGACTGCAAGCAAAGCCTGAGACAAGATATGTCAAATACACTCTATACAGTATGCGAGTTCATTTTCCAAGATAGAAACATTGGTCACACTGAACATTGTTGAACGTTTTCGCTGCAATGCATCCTGGGACGCTTGGATCCAGGTTCTATCATTCATGCTGCGCCATTTCAACCAACCTGTGTGGCTCATATTCACTTTGGGTTGACGAGTGGCATGGTCATGGTGTAGGCCGAGCCTTTTTTGCCACTTCATCCGCCTCCGATCAAGCATAAAGACTTGCCCATAAGCATTCCCCACCCTAGAATAACTTCACCTACCCATTCCCCTATCTGAAATAACTGTACCTACCTCAAAAGAAGTGATAAGCAGCGATCAATTTGACTGTTGTGGGCTGCCGTCTCCCGCTTAAGGGCGAATTTCAAACGTTGTCCATCACAGAGACAAATGATCTGGCTCCAGCAGCGACTAAAGGAGTACCTGTTTGCTCACTTCTAGCTCCAGTGGAGACTGACGGAAAAATGGCCGCTAACGACCTGTGGTCCTTGTTCCGGGTGCGCGTGTCACCATCGAGCCTTAAAGGGGTTGTCCCGCGAAAGCAAGTGGGGTTATACACTTCTGTATGGCCATATTAATGCACTTTGTAATGTACATCGTGCATTAATTATGAGCCATACAGAAGTTATTCACTTACCTGTTCCATTGCTAGTGTCCTCGTCTCCATGGTGCCGTCTAATTTCAGCATCTAATCACCCGATTAGACGCGCTTGCGCTGTCCGGTCTTCTCACTGGTGAATGGGGCCGCTCGTGCCGGAGAGCTGGTCCTCGTAGCTCCACCCTGTCACGTGTGCCGATTCCAGCCAATCAGGAGGCTGGAATCGGCAATGGACCGCACAGAGCCCACGGTGCACCATGGGAGAAGACCCGCGGTGTATCGTGGGTGAAGATCCCGGCGGCCATCTTGCTAAGGTAAGGAAGAAGTCACCGCAGCGCGGGGATTCGGGTAAGTACTAAACTTTTTTTTTTTTAACACATGCATTGGGTTTGTCTCGCGACGAACCGGGGGGCCTATTGAAGGAAAAAAAAAACAGTTTCGGCGCGGAACAACCCCTTTAATGACATCATAAAACCGCTTCAAGTGCAAGACTTGCAGGCTTATATACAGTCTATCTATCTATCTATCTATGTAATGTATCTTACTGCATAGATATATATCTAGCTATATAAATAGATAGTTATATATCAATATAGACATTTCTACAAATATCTAGCTTTACGTATAAATCTAAACTTCTACAGTTATGGTTTTGTAAGGCTGAAAACAGACATCCAGAATTTGTATTATTATCAGCATTATTCTTATAATTGCCATTGAGGTTATTCCAGGGGCAGGTAATACACTGCATGAGGCTTTGACCATTTTTTACCATTTTAGGTAAAAAGCTGCATTGACTGCACTTCTGCATTTTCTGCGATATGGTAGGACTGCAAGCAAAGCCTGAGACAAGATATGTCAAATACACTCTATACAGTATGCGAGTTCATTTTCCAAGATAGAAACATTGGTCACACTGAACATTGTTGAACGTTTTCGCTGCAATGCATCCTGGGACGCTTGGATCCAGGTTCTATCATTCATGCTGCGCCATTTCAACCAACCTGTGTGGCTCATATTCACTTTGGGTTGACGAGTGGCATGGTCATGGTGTAGGCCGAGCCTTTTTTGCCACTTCATCCGCCTCCGATCAAGCATAAAGACTTGCCCATAAGCATTCCCCACCCTAGAGTAACTTAACCTACCCATTCCCCTATCTGAAATAACTGTACCTACCTCAAAAGAAGTGATAAGCAGCGATCAATTTGACTGTTGCTGGCTGCCGTCTCCCGCTTAAGGGCGAATTTCAAACGTTGTCCATCACAGAGACAAATGATCTGGCTCCAGCAGCGTCTAAAGGAGTACGTGTTTGCTCACTTCTAGCTCCAGTGGAGACTGACGGAAAAATGGCCGCTAACGACCTGTGGTCCTTGTTCCGGGTGCGCGTGTCACCATCGAGCCTTAATGACATCATAAAGCCGCTTCAAGTGCAAGACTTGCAGGCTTATATACAGTCTATCTATCTATCTATGTAATGTATCTTACTGCATAGATATATATCTAGCTATATAAATAGATAGTTATATATCAATATAGATATTTTTACAAATATCTAGCTTTACGTATAAATCTAAACTTCTACAGTTATGGTTTTGTAAGGCTGAAAACAGACATCCAGAATTTGTATTATTATCAGCATTATTCTTATAATTCCATTGAGGTTATTCCAGGGGCAGGTAATACACTGCATGAGGCTTTGACCATTTTTTACCATTTTAGGTAAAAAGCTGCATTGACTGCACTTCTGCATTTTCTGCGATATGGTAGGACTGCAAGCAAAGCCTGAGACAAGATATGTCAAATACACTCTATACAGTATGCGAGTTCATTTTCCAAGATAGAAACATTGGTCACACTGAACATTGTTGAACGTTTTCGCTGCAATGCATCCTGGGACGCTTGGATCCAGGTTCTATCATTCATGCTGCGCCATTTCAACCAACCTGTGTGGCTCATATTCACTTTGGGTTGACGAGTGGCATGGTCATGGTGTAGGCCGAGCCTTTTTTGCCACTTCATCCGCCTCCGATCAAGCATAAAGACTTGCCCATAAGCATTCCCCACCCTAGAATAACTTAACCTACCCATTCCCCTATCTGAAATAACTGTACCTACCTCAAAAGAAGTGATAAGCAGCGATCAATTTGACTGTTGCTGGCTGCCGTCTCCCGCTTAAGGGCGAATTTCAAACGTTGTCCATCACAGAGACAAATGATCTGGCTCCAGCAGCGTCTAAAGGAGTACGTGTTTGCTCACTTCTAGCTCCAGTGGAGACTGACGGAAAAATGGCCGCTAACGACCTGTGGTCCTTGTTCCGGGTGCGCGTGTCACCATCGAGCCTTAATGACATCATAAAGCCGCTTCAAGTGCAAGACTTGCAGGCTTATATACAGTCTATCTATCTATCTATGTAATGTATCTTACTGCATAGATATATATCTAGCTATATAAATAGATAGTTATATATCAATATAGATATTTTTACAAATATCTAGCTTTACGTATAAATCTAAACTTCTACAGTTATGGTTTTGTAAGGCTGAAAACAGACATCCAGAATTTGTATTATTATCAGCATTATTCTTATAATTCCATTGAGGTTATTCCAGGGGCAGGTAATACACTGCATGAGGCTTTGACCATTTTTTACCATTTTAGGTAAAAAGCTGCATTGACTGCACTTCTGCATTTTCTGCGATATGGTAGGACTGCAAGCAAAGCCTGAGACAAGATATGTCAAATACACTCTATACAGTATGCGAGTTCATTTTCCAAGATAGAAACATTGGTCACACTGAACATTGTTGAACGTTTTCGCTGCAATGCATCCTGGGACGCTTGGATCCAGGTTCTATCATTCATGCTGCGCCATTTCAACCAACCTGTGTGGCTCATATTCACTTTGGGTTGACGAGTGGCATGGTCATGGTGTAGGCCGAGCCTTTTTTGCCACTTCATCCGCCTCCGATCAAGCATAAAGACTTGCCCATAAGCATTCCCCACCCTAGAGTAACTTAACCTACCCATTCCCCTATCTGAAATAACTGTACCTACCTCAAAAGAAGTGATAAGCAGCGATCAATTTGACTGTTGCTGGCTGCCGTCTCCCGCTTAAGGGCGAATTTCAAACGTTGTCCATCACAGAGACAAATGATCTGGCTCCAGCAGCGTCTAAAGGAGTACGTGTTTGCTCACTTCTAGCTCCAGTGGAGACTGACGGAAAAATGGCCGCTAACGACCTGTGGTCCTTGTTCCGGGTGCGCGTGTCACCATCGAGCCTTAATGACATCATAAAGCCGCTTCAAGTGCAAGACTTGCAGGCTTATATACAGTCTATCTATCTATCTATGTAATGTATCTTACTGCATAGATATATATCTAGCTATATAAATAGATAGTTATATATCAATATAGATATTTTTACAAATATCTAGCTTTACGTATAAATCTAAACTTCTACAGTTATGGTTTTGTAAGGCTGAAAACAGACATCCAGAATTTGTATTATTATCAGCATTATTCTTATAATTCCATTGAGGTTATTCCAGGGGCAGGTAATACACTGCATGAGGCTTTGACCATTTTTTACCATTTTAGGTAAAAAGCTGCATTGACTGCACTTCTGCATTTTCTGCGATATGGTAGGACTGCAAGCAAAGCCTGAGACAAGATATGTCAAATACACTCTATACAGTATGCGAGTTCATTTTCCAAGATAGAAACATTGGTCACACTGAACATTGTTGAACGTTTTCGCTGCAATGCATCCTGGGACGCTTGGATCCAGGTTCTATCATTCATGCTGCGCCATTTCAACCAACCTGTGTGGCTCATATTCACTTTGGGTTGACGAGTGGCATGGTCATGGTGTAGGCCGAGCCTTTTTTGCCACTTCATCCGCCTCCGATCAAGCATAAAGACTTGCCCATAAGCATTCCCCACCCTAGAATAACTTAACCTACCCATTCCCCTATCTGAAATAACTGTACCTACCTCAAAAGAAGTGATAAGCAGCGATCAATTTGACTGTTGCTGGCTGCCGTCTCCCGCTTAAGGGCGAATTTCAAACGTTGTCCATCACAGAGACAAATGATCTGGCTCCAGCAGCGTCTAAAGGAGTACGTGTTTGCTCACTTCTAGCTCCAGTGGAGACTGACGGAAAAATGGCCGCTAACGACCTGTGGTCCTTGTTCCGGGTGCGCGTGTCACCATCGAGCCTTAATGACATCATAAAGCCGCTTCAAGTGCAAGACTTGCAGGCTTATATACAGTCTATCTATCTATCTATGTAATGTATCTTACTGCATAGATATATATCTAGCTATATAAATAGATAGTTATATATCAATATAGACATTTCTACAAATATCTAGCTTTACGTATAAATCTAAACTTCTACAGTTATGGTTTTGTAAGGCTGAAAACAGACATCCAGAATTTGTATTATTATCAGCATTATTCTTATAATTGCCATTGAGGTTATTCCAGGGGCAGGTAATACACTGCATGAGGCTTTGACCATTTTTTACCATTTTAGGTAAAAAGCTGCATTGACTGCACTTCTGCATTTTCTGCGATATGGTAGGACTGCAAGCAAAGCCTGAGACAAGATATGTCAAATACACTCTATACAGTATGCGAGTTCATTTTCCAAGATAGAAACATTGGTCACACTGAACATTGTTGAACGTTTTCGCTGCAATGCATCCTGGGACGCTTGGATCCAGGTTCTATCATTCATGCTGCGCCATTTCAACCAACCTGTGTGGCTCATATTCACTTTGGGTTGACGAGTGGCATGGTCATGGTGTAGGCCGAGCCTTTTTTGCCACTTCATCCGCCTCCGATCAAGCATAAAGACTTGCCCATAAGCATTCCCCACCCTAGAGTAACTTAACCTACCCATTCCCCTATCTGAAATAACTGTACCTACCTCAAAAGAAGTGATAAGCAGCGATCAATTTGACTGTTGCTGGCTGCCGTCTCCCGCTTAAGGGCGAATTTCAAACGTTGTCCATCACAGAGACAAATGATCTGGCTCCAGCAGCGTCTAAAGGAGTACGTGTTTGCTCACTTCTAGCTCCAGTGGAGACTGACGGAAAAATGGCCGCTAACGACCTGTGGTCCTTGTTCCGGGTGCGCGTGTCACCATCGAGCCTTAATGACATCATAAAGCCGCTTCAAGTGCAAGACTTGCAGGCTTATATACAGTCTATCTATCTATCTATGTAATGTATCTTACTGCATAGATATATATCTAGCTATATAAATAGATAGTTATATATCAATATAGATATTTTTACAAATATCTAGCTTTACGTATAAATCTAAACTTCTACAGTTATGGTTTTGTAAGGCTGAAAACAGACATCCAGAATTTGTATTATTATCAGCATTATTCTTATAATTCCATTGAGGTTATTCCAGGGGCAGGTAATACACTGCATGAGGCTTTGACCATTTTTTACCATTTTAGGTAAAAAGCTGCATTGACTGCACTTCTGCATTTTCTGCGATATGGTAGGACTGCAAGCAAAGCCTGAGACAAGATATGTCAAATACACTCTATACAGTATGCGAGTTCATTTTCCAAGATAGAAACATTGGTCACACTGAACATTGTTGAACGTTTTCGCTGCAATGCATCCTGGGACGCTTGGATCCAGGTTCTATCATTCATGCTGCGCCATTTCAACCAACCTGTGTGGCTCATATTCACTTTGGGTTGACGAGTGGCATGGTCATGGTGTAGGCCGAGCCTTTTTTGCCACTTCATCCGCCTCCGATCAAGCATAAAGACTTGCCCATAAGCATTCCCCACCCTAGAATAACTTAACCTACCCATTCCCCTATCTGAAATAACTGTACCTACCTCAAAAGAAGTGATAAGCAGCGATCAATTTGACTGTTGCTGGCTGCCGTCTCCCGCTTAAGGGCGAATTTCAAACGTTGTCCATCACAGAGACAAATGATCTGGCTCCAGCAGCGTCTAAAGGAGTACGTGTTTGCTCACTTCTAGCTCCAGTGGAGACTGACGGAAAAATGGCCGCTAACGACCTGTGGTCCTTGTTCCGGGTGCGCGTGTCACCATCGAGCCTTAATGACATCATAAAGCCGCTTCAAGTGCAAGACTTGCAGGCTTATATACAGTCTATCTATCTATCTATGTAATGTATCTTACTGCATAGATATATATCTAGCTATATAAATAGATAGTTATATATCAATATAGACATTTCTACAAATATCTAGCTTTACGTATAAATCTAAACTTCTACAGTTATGGTTTTGTAAGGCTGAAAACAGACATCCAGAATTTGTATTATTATCAGCATTATTCTTATAATTGCCATTGAGGTTATTCCAGGGGCAGGTAATACACTGCATGAGGCTTTGACCATTTTTTACCATTTTAGGTAAAAAGCTGCATTGACTGCACTTCTGCATTTTCTGCGATATGGTAGGACTGCAAGCAAAGCCTGAGACAAGATATGTCAAATACACTCTATACAGTATGCGAGTTCATTTTCCAAGATAGAAACATTGGTCACACTGAACATTGTTGAACGTTTTCGCTGCAATGCATCCTGGGACGCTTGGATCCAGGTTCTATCATTCATGCTGCGCCATTTCAACCAACCTGTGTGGCTCATATTCACTTTGGGTTGACGAGTGGCATGGTCATGGTGTAGGCCGAGCCTTTTTTGCCACTTCATCCGCCTCCGATCAAGCATAAAGACTTGCCCATAAGCATTCCCCACCCTAGAGTAACTTAACCTACCCATTCCCCTATCTGAAATAACTGTACCTACCTCAAAAGAAGTGATAAGCAGCGATCAATTTGACTGTTGCTGGCTGCCGTCTCCCGCTTAAGGGCGAATTTCAAACGTTGTCCATCACAGAGACAAATGATCTGGCTCCAGCAGCGTCTAAAGGAGTACGTGTTTGCTCACTTCTAGCTCCAGTGGAGACTGACGGAAAAATGGCCGCTAACGACCTGTGGTCCTTGTTCCGGGTGCGCGTGTCACCATCGAGCCTTAATGACATCATAAAGCCGCTTCAAGTGCAAGACTTGCAGGCTTATATACAGTCTATCTATCTATCTATGTAATGTATCTTACTGCATAGATATATATCTAGCTATATAAATAGATAGTTATATATCAATATAGATATTTTTACAAATATCTAGCTTTACGTATAAATCTAAACTTCTACAGTTATGGTTTTGTAAGGCTGAAAACAGACATCCAGAATTTGTATTATTATCAGCATTATTCTTATAATTCCATTGAGGTTATTCCAGGGGCAGGTAATACACTGCATGAGGCTTTGACCATTTTTTACCATTTTAGGTAAAAAGCTGCATTGACTGCACTTCTGCATTTTCTGCGATATGGTAGGACTGCAAGCAAAGCCTGAGACAAGATATGTCAAATACACTCTATACAGTATGCGAGTTCATTTTCCAAGATAGAAACATTGGTCACACTGAACATTGTTGAACGTTTTCGCTGCAATGCATCCTGGGACGCTTGGATCCAGGTTCTATCATTCATGCTGCGCCATTTCAACCAACCTGTGTGGCTCATATTCACTTTGGGTTGACGAGTGGCATGGTCATGGTGTAGGCCGAGCCTTTTTTGCCACTTCATCCGCCTCCGATCAAGCATAAAGACTTGCCCATAAGCATTCCCCACCCTAGAATAACTTAACCTACCCATTCCCCTATCTGAAATAACTGTACCTACCTCAAAAGAAGTGATAAGCAGCGATCAATTTGACTGTTGCTGGCTGCCGTCTCCCGCTTAAGGGCGAATTTCAAACGTTGTCCATCACAGAGACAAATGATCTGGCTCCAGCAGCGTCTAAAGGAGTACGTGTTTGCTCACTTCTAGCTCCAGTGGAGACTGACGGAAAAATGGCCGCTAACGACCTGTGGTCCTTGTTCCGGGTGCGCGTGTCACCATCGAGCCTTAATGACATCATAAAGCCGCTTCAAGTGCAAGACTTGCAGGCTTATATACAGTCTATCTATCTATCTATGTAATGTATCTTACTGCATAGATATATATCTAGCTATATAAATAGATAGTTATATATCAATATAGATATTTTTACAAATATCTAGCTTTACGTATAAATCTAAACTTCTACAGTTATGGTTTTGTAAGGCTGAAAACAGACATCCAGAATTTGTATTATTATCAGCATTATTCTTATAATTCCATTGAGGTTATTCCAGGGGCAGGTAATACACTGCATGAGGCTTTGACCATTTTTTACCATTTTAGGTAAAAAGCTGCATTGACTGCACTTCTGCATTTTCTGCGATATGGTAGGACTGCAAGCAAAGCCTGAGACAAGATATGTCAAATACACTCTATACAGTATGCGAGTTCATTTTCCAAGATAGAAACATTGGTCACACTGAACATTGTTGAACGTTTTCGCTGCAATGCATCCTGGGACGCTTGGATCCAGGTTCTATCATTCATGCTGCGCCATTTCAACCAACCTGTGTGGCTCATATTCACTTTGGGTTGACGAGTGGCATGGTCATGGTGTAGGCCGAGCCTTTTTTGCCACTTCATCCGCCTCCGATCAAGCATAAAGACTTGCCCATAAGCATTCCCCACCCTAGAATAACTTAACCTACCCATTCCCCTATCTGAAATAACTGTACCTACCTCAAAAGAAGTGATAAGCAGCGATCAATTTGACTGTTGCTGGCTGCCGTCTCCCGCTTAAGGGCGAATTTCAAACGTTGTCCATCACAGAGACAAATGATCTGGCTCCAGCAGCGTCTAAAGGAGTACGTGTTTGCTCACTTCTAGCTCCAGTGGAGACTGACGGAAAAATGGCCGCTAACGACCTGTGGTCCTTGTTCCGGGTGCGCGTGTCACCATCGAGCCTTAATGACATCATAAAGCCGCTTCAAGTGCAAGACTTGCAGGCTTATATACAGTCTATCTATCTATCTATGTAATGTATCTTACTGCATAGATATATATCTAGCTATATAAATAGATAGTTATATATCAATATAGACATTTCTACAAATATCTAGCTTTACGTATAAATCTAAACTTCTACAGTTATGGTTTTGTAAGGCTGAAAACAGACATCCAGAATTTGTATTATTATCAGCATTATTCTTATAATTGCCATTGAGGTTATTCCAGGGGCAGGTAATACACTGCATGAGGCTTTGACCATTTTTTACCATTTTAGGTAAAAAGCTGCATTGACTGCACTTCTGCATTTTCTGCGATATGGTAGGACTGCAAGCAAAGCCTGAGACAAGATATGTCAAATACACTCTATACAGTATGCGAGTTCATTTTCCAAGATAGAAACATTGGTCACACTGAACATTGTTGAACGTTTTCGCTGCAATGCATCCTGGGACGCTTGGATCCAGGTTCTATCATTCATGCTGCGCCATTTCAACCAACCTGTGTGGCTCATATTCACTTTGGGTTGACGAGTGGCATGGTCATGGTGTAGGCCGAGCCTTTTTTGCCACTTCATCCGCCTCCGATCAAGCATAAAGACTTGCCCATAAGCATTCCCCACCCTAGAATAACTTAACCTACCCATTCCCCTATCTGAAATAACTGTACCTACCTCAAAAGAAGTGATAAGCAGCGATCAATTTGACTGTTGCTGGCTGCCGTCTCCCGCTTAAGGGCGAATTTCAAACGTTGTCCATCACAGAGACAAATGATCTGGCTCCAGCAGCGTCTAAAGGAGTACGTGTTTGCTCACTTCTAGCTCCAGTGGAGACTGACGGAAAAATGGCCGCTAACGACCTGTGGTCCTTGTTCCGGGTGCGCGTGTCACCATCGAGCCTTAATGACATCATAAAGCCGCTTCAAGTGCAAGACTTGCAGGCTTATATACAGTCTATCTATCTATCTATGTAATGTATCTTACTGCATAGATATATATCTAGCTATATAAATAGATAGTTATATATCAATATAGATATTTTTACAAATATCTAGCTTTACGTATAAATCTAAACTTCTACAGTTATGGTTTTGTAAGGCTGAAAACAGACATCCAGAATTTGTATTATTATCAGCATTATTCTTATAATTCCATTGAGGTTATTCCAGGGGCAGGTAATACACTGCATGAGGCTTTGACCATTTTTTACCATTTTAGGTAAAAAGCTGCATTGACTGCACTTCTGCATTTTCTGCGATATGGTAGGACTGCAAGCAAAGCCTGAGACAAGATATGTCAAATACACTCTATACAGTATGCGAGTTCATTTTCCAAGATAGAAACATTGGTCACACTGAACATTGTTGAACGTTTTCGCTGCAATGCATCCTGGGACGCTTGGATCCAGGTTCTATCATTCATGCTGCGCCATTTCAACCAACCTGTGTGGCTCATATTCACTTTGGGTTGACGAGTGGCATGGTCATGGTGTAGGCCGAGCCTTTTTTGCCACTTCATCCGCCTCCGATCAAGCATAAAGACTTGCCCATAAGCATTCCCCACCCTAGAGTAACTTAACCTACCCATTCCCCTATCTGAAATAACTGTACCTACCTCAAAAGAAGTGATAAGCAGCGATCAATTTGACTGTTGCTGGCTGCCGTCTCCCGCTTAAGGGCGAATTTCAAACGTTGTCCATCACAGAGACAAATGATCTGGCTCCAGCAGCGTCTAAAGGAGTACGTGTTTGCTCACTTCTAGCTCCAGTGGAGACTGACGGAAAAATGGCCGCTAACGACCTGTGGTCCTTGTTCCGGGTGCGCGTGTCACCATCGAGCCTTAATGACATCATAAAGCCGCTTCAAGTGCAAGACTTGCAGGCTTATATACAGTCTATCTATCTATCTATGTAATGTATCTTACTGCATAGATATATATCTAGCTATATAAATAGATAGTTATATATCAATATAGATATTTTTACAAATATCTAGCTTTACGTATAAATCTAAACTTCTACAGTTATGGTTTTGTAAGGCTGAAAACAGACATCCAGAATTTGTATTATTATCAGCATTATTCTTATAATTCCATTGAGGTTATTCCAGGGGCAGGTAATACACTGCATGAGGCTTTGACCATTTTTTACCATTTTAGGTAAAAAGCTGCATTGACTGCACTTCTGCATTTTCTGCGATATGGTAGGACTGCAAGCAAAGCCTGAGACAAGATATGTCAAATACACTCTATACAGTATGCGAGTTCATTTTCCAAGATAGAAACATTGGTCACACTGAACATTGTTGAACGTTTTCGCTGCAATGCATCCTGGGACGCTTGGATCCAGGTTCTATCATTCATGCTGCGCCATTTCAACCAACCTGTGTGGCTCATATTCACTTTGGGTTGACGAGTGGCATGGTCATGGTGTAGGCCGAGCCTTTTTTGCCACTTCATCCGCCTCCGATCAAGCATAAAGACTTGCCCATAAGCATTCCCCACCCTAGAATAACTTAACCTACCCATTCCCCTATCTGAAATAACTGTACCTACCTCAAAAGAAGTGATAAGCAGCGATCAATTTGACTGTTGCTGGCTGCCGTCTCCCGCTTAAGGGCGAATTTCAAACGTTGTCCATCACAGAGACAAATGATCTGGCTCCAGCAGCGTCTAAAGGAGTACGTGTTTGCTCACTTCTAGCTCCAGTGGAGACTGACGGAAAAATGGCCGCTAACGACCTGTGGTCCTTGTTCCGGGTGCGCGTGTCACCATCGAGCCTTAATGACATCATAAAGCCGCTTCAAGTGCAAGACTTGCAGGCTTATATACAGTCTATCTATCTATGTAATGTATCTTACTGCATAGATATATATCTAGCTATATAAATAGATAGTTATATATCAATATAGACATTTCTACAAATATCTAGCTTTACGTATAAATCTAAACTTCTACAGTTATGGTTTTGTAAGGCTGAAAACAGACATCCAGAATTTGTATTATTATCAGCATTATTCTTATAATTGCCATTGAGGTTATTCCAGGGGCAGGTAATAAACTGCATGAGGCTTTGACCAATTTTTACCATTTTAGGTAAAAAGCTGCATTGACTGCACTTCTGCATTTTCTGCGATATGGTAGGACTGCAAGCAAAGCCTGAGACAAGATATGTCAAATACACTCTATACAGTATGCGAGTTCATTTTCCAAGATAGAAACATTGGTCACACTGAACATTGTTGAACGTTTTCGCTGCAATGCATCCTGGGACGCTTGGATCCAGGTTCTATCATTCATGCTGCGCCATTTCAACCAACCTGTGTGGCTCATATTCACTTTGGGTTGACGAGTGGCATGGTCATGGTGTAGGCCGAGCCTTTTTTGCCACTTCATCCGCCTCCGATCAAGCATAAAGACTTGCCCATAAGCATTCCCCACCCTAGAATAACTTAACCTACCCATTCCCCTATCTGAAATAACTGTACCTACCTCAAAAGAAGTGATAAGCAGCGATCAATTTGACTGTTGCTGGCTGCCGTCTCCCGCTTAAGGGCGAATTTCAAACGTTGTCCATCACAGAGACAAATGATCTGGCTCCAGCAGCGTCTAAAGGAGTACGTGTTTGCTCACTTCTAGCTCCAGTGGAGACTGACGGAAAAATGGCCGCTAACGACCTGTGGTCCTTGTTCCGGGTGCGCGTGTCACCATCGAGCCTTAATGACATCATAAAGCCGCTTCAAGTGCAAGACTTGCAGGCTTATATACAGTCTATCTATCTATCTATGTAATGTATCTTACTGCATAGATATATATCTAGCTATATAAATAGATAGTTATATATCAATATAGATATTTTTACAAATATCTAGCTTTACGTATAAATCTAAACTTCTACAGTTATGGTTTTGTAAGGCTGAAAACAGACATCCAGAATTTGTATTATTATCAGCATTATTCTTATAATTCCATTGAGGTTATTCCAGGGGCAGGTAATACACTGCATGAGGCTTTGACCATTTTTTACCATTTTAGGTAAAAAGCTGCATTGACTGCACTTCTGCATTTTCTGCGATATGGTAGGACTGCAAGCAAAGCCTGAGACAAGATATGTCAAATACACTCTATACAGTATGCGAGTTCATTTTCCAAGATAGAAACATTGGTCACACTGAACATTGTTGAACGTTTTCGCTGCAATGCATCCTGGGACGCTTGGATCCAGGTTCTATCATTCATGCTGCGCCATTTCAACCAACCTGTGTGGCTCATATTCACTTTGGGTTGACGAGTGGCATGGTCATGGTGTAGGCCGAGCCTTTTTTGCCACTTCATCCGCCTCCGATCAAGCATAAAGACTTGCCCATAAGCATTCCCCACCCTAGAGTAACTTAACCTACCCATTCCCCTATCTGAAATAACTGTACCTACCTCAAAAGAAGTGATAAGCAGCGATCAATTTGACTGTTGCTGGCTGCCGTCTCCCGCTTAAGGGCGAATTTCAAACGTTGTCCATCACAGAGACAAATGATCTGGCTCCAGCAGCGTCTAAAGGAGTACGTGTTTGCTCACTTCTAGCTCCAGTGGAGACTGACGGAAAAATGGCCGCTAACGACCTGTGGTCCTTGTTCCGGGTGCGCGTGTCACCATCGAGCCTTAATGACATCATAAAGCCGCTTCAAGTGCAAGACTTGCAGGCTTATATACAGTCTATCTATCTATCTATGTAATGTATCTTACTGCATAGATATATATCTAGCTATATAAATAGATAGTTATATATCAATATAGATATTTTTACAAATATCTAGCTTTACGTATAAATCTAAACTTCTACAGTTATGGTTTTGTAAGGCTGAAAACAGACATCCAGAATTTGTATTATTATCAGCATTATTCTTATAATTCCATTGAGGTTATTCCAGGGGCAGGTAATACACTGCATGAGGCTTTGACCATTTTTTACCATTTTAGGTAAAAAGCTGCATTGACTGCACTTCTGCATTTTCTGCGATATGGTAGGACTGCAAGCAAAGCCTGAGACAAGATATGTCAAATACACTCTATACAGTATGCGAGTTCATTTTCCAAGATAGAAACATTGGTCACACTGAACATTGTTGAACGTTTTCGCTGCAATGCATCCTGGGACGCTTGGATCCAGGTTCTATCATTCATGCTGCGCCATTTCAACCAACCTGTGTGGCTCATATTCACTTTGGGTTGACGAGTGGCATGGTCATGGTGTAGGCCGAGCCTTTTTTGCCACTTCATCCGCCTCCGATCAAGCATAAAGACTTGCCCATAAGCATTCCCCACCCTAGAATAACTTAACCTACCCATTCCCCTATCTGAAATAACTGTACCTACCTCAAAAGAAGTGATAAGCAGCGATCAATTTGACTGTTGCTGGCTGCCGTCTCCCGCTTAAGGGCGAATTTCAAACGTTGTCCATCACAGAGACAAATGATCTGGCTCCAGCAGCGTCTAAAGGAGTACGTGTTTGCTCACTTCTAGCTCCAGTGGAGACTGACGGAAAAATGGCCGCTAACGACCTGTGGTCCTTGTTCCGGGTGCGCGTGTCACCATCGAGCCTTAATGACATCATAAAGCCGCTTCAAGTGCAAGACTTGCAGGCTTATATACAGTCTATCTATCTATGTAATGTATCTTACTGCATAGATATATATCTAGCTATATAAATAGATAGTTATATATCAATATAGATATTTTTACAAATATCTAGCTTTACGTATAAATCTAAACTTCTACAGTTATGGTTTTGTAAGGCTGAAAACAGACATCCAGAATTTGTATTATTATCAGCATTATTCTTATAATTCCATTGAGGTTATTCCAGGGGCAGGTAATACACTGCATGAGGCTTTGACCATTTTTTACCATTTTAGGTAAAAAGCTGCATTGACTGCACTTCTGCATTTTCTGCGATATGGTAGGACTGCAAGCAAAGCCTGAGACAAGATATGTCAAATACACTCTATACAGTATGCGAGTTCATTTTCCAAGATAGAAACATTGGTCACACTGAACATTGTTGAACGTTTTCGCTGCAATGCATCCTGGGACGCTTGGATCCAGGTTCTATCATTCATGCTGCGCCATTTCAACCAACCTGTGTGGCTCATATTCACTTTGGGTTGACGAGTGGCATGGTCATGGTGTAGGCCGAGCCTTTTTTGCCACTTCATCCGCCTCCGATCAAGCATAAAGACTTGCCCATAAGCATTCCCCACCCTAGAATAACTTAACCTACCCATTCCCCTATCTGAAATAACTGTACCTACCTCAAAAGAAGTGATAAGCAGCGATCAATTTGACTGTTGCTGGCTGCCGTCTCCCGCTTAAGGGCGAATTTCAAACGTTGTCCATCACAGAGACAAATGATCTGGCTCCAGCAGCATCTAAAGGAGTACGTGTTTGCTCACTTCTAGCTCCAGTGGAGACTGACGGAAAAATGGCCGCTAACGACCTGTGGTCCTTGTTCCGGGTGCGCGTGTCACCATCGAGCCTTAATGACATCATAAAGCCGCTTCAAGTGCAAGACTTGCAGGCTTATATACAGTCTATCTATCTATGTAATGTATCTTACTGCATAGATATATATCTAGCTATATAAATAGATAGGTATATATCAATATAGATATTTTTACAAATATCTAGCTTTACGTATAAATCTAAACTTCTACAGTTATGGTTTTGTAAGGCTGAAAACAGACATCCAGAATTTGTATTATTATCAGCATTATTCTTATAATTCCATTGAGGTTATTCCAGGGGCAGGTAATACACTGCATGAGGCTTTGACCATTTTTTACCATTTTAGGTAAAAAGCTGCATTGACTGCACTTCTGCATTTTCTGCGATATGGTAGGACTGCAAGCAAAGCCTGAGACAAGATATGTCAAATACACTCTATACAGTATGCGAGTTCATTTTCCAAGATAGAAACATTGGTCACACTGAACATTGTTGAACGTTTTCGCTGCAATGCATCCTGGGACGCTTGGATCCAGGTTCTATCATTCATGCTGCGCCATTTCAACCAACCTGTGTGGCTCATATTCACTTTGGGTTGACGAGTGGCATGGTCATGGTGTAGGCCGAGCCTTTTTTGCCACTTCATCCGCCTCCGATCAAGCATAAAGACTTGCCCATAAGCATTCCCCACCCTAGAATAACTTCACCTACCCATTCCCCTATCTGAAATAACTGTACCTACCTCAAAAGAAGTGATAAGCAGCGATCAATTTGACTGTTGTGGGCTGCCGTCTCCCGCTTAAGGGCGAATTTCAAACGTTGTCCATCACAGAGACAAATGATCTGGCTCCAGCAGCGTCTAAAGGAGTACGTGTTTGCTCACTTCTAGCTCCAGTGGAGACTGACGGAAAAATGGCCGCTAACGACCTGTGGTCCTTGTTCCGGGTGCGCGTGTCACCATCGAGCCTTAATGACATCATAAAGCCGCTTCAAGTGCAAGACTTGCAGGCTTATATACAGTCTATCTATCTATCTATGTAATGTATCTTACTGCATAGATATATATCTAGCTATATAAATAGATAGTTATATATCAATATAGATATTTTTACAAATATCTAGCTTTACGTATAAATCTAAACTTCTACAGTTATGGTTTTGTAAGGCTGAAAACAGACATCCAGAATTTGTATTATTATCAGCATTATTCTTATAATTCCATTGAGGTTATTCCAGGGGCAGGTAATACACTGCATGAGGCTTTGACCATTTTTTACCATTTTAGGTAAAAAGCTGCATTGACTGCACTTCTGCATTTTCTGCGATATGGTAGGACTGCAAGCAAAGCCTGAGACAAGATATGTCAAATACACTCTATACAGTATGCGAGTTCATTTTCCAAGATAGAAACATTGGTCACACTGAACATTGTTGAACGTTTTCGCTGCAATGCATCCTGGGACGCTTGGATCCAGGTTCTATCATTCATGCTGCGCCATTTCAACCAACCTGTGTGGCTCATATTCACTTTGGGTTGACGAGTGGCATGGTCATGGTGTAGGCCGAGCCTTTTTTGCCACTTCATCCGCCTCCGATCAAGCATAAAGACTTGCCCATAAGCATTCCCCACCCTAGAGTAACTTAACCTACCCATTCCCCTATCTGAAATAACTGTACCTACCTCAAAAGAAGTGATAAGCAGCGATCAATTTGACTGTTGCTGGCTGCCGTCTCCCGCTTAAGGGCGAATTTCAAACGTTGTCCATCACAGAGACAAATGATCTGGCTCCAGCAGCGTCTAAAGGAGTACGTGTTTGCTCACTTCTAGCTCCAGTGGAGACTGACGGAAAAATGGCCGCTAACGACCTGTGGTCCTTGTTCCGGGTGCGCGTGTCACCATCGAGCCTTAATGACATCATAAAGCCGCTTCAAGTGCAAGACTTGCAGGCTTATATACAGTCTATCTATCTATCTATGTAATGTATCTTACTGCATAGATATATATCTAGCTATATAAATAGATAGTTATATATCAATATAGATATTTTTACAAATATCTAGCTTTACGTATAAATCTAAACTTCTACAGTTATGGTTTTGTAAGGCTGAAAACAGACATCCAGAATTTGTATTATTATCAGCATTATTCTTATAATTCCATTGAGGTTATTCCAGGGGCAGGTAATACACTGCATGAGGCTTTGACCATTTTTTACCATTTTAGGTAAAAAGCTGCATTGACTGCACTTCTGCATTTTCTGCGATATGGTAGGACTGCAAGCAAAGCCTGAGACAAGATATGTCAAATACACTCTATACAGTATGCGAGTTCATTTTCCAAGATAGAAACATTGGTCACACTGAACATTGTTGAACGTTTTCGCTGCAATGCATCCTGGGACGCTTGGATCCAGGTTCTATCATTCATGCTGCGCCATTTCAACCAACCTGTGTGGCTCATATTCACTTTGGGTTGACGAGTGGCATGGTCATGGTGTAGGCCGAGCCTTTTTTGCCACTTCATCCGCCTCCGATCAAGCATAAAGACTTGCCCATAAGCATTCCCCACCCTAGAATAACTTAACCTACCCATTCCCCTATCTGAAATAACTGTACCTACCTCAAAAGAAGTGATAAGCAGCGATCAATTTGACTGTTGCTGGCTGCCGTCTCCCGCTTAAGGGCGAATTTCAAACGTTGTCCATCACAGAGACAAATGATCTGGCTCCAGCAGCGTCTAAAGGAGTACGTGTTTGCTCACTTCTAGCTCCAGTGGAGACTGACGGAAAAATGGCCGCTAACGACCTGTGGTCCTTGTTCCGGGTGCGCGTGTCACCATCGAGCCTTAATGACATCATAAAGCCGCTTCAAGTGCAAGACTTGCAGGCTTATATACAGTCTATCTATCTATGTAATGTATCTTACTGCATAGATATATATCTAGCTATATAAATAGATAGTTATATATCAATATAGATATTTTTACAAATATCTAGCTTTACGTATAAATCTAAACTTCTACAGTTATGGTTTTGTAAGGCTGAAAACAGACATCCAGAATTTGTATTATTATCAGCATTATTCTTATAATTCCATTGAGGTTATTCCAGGGGCAGGTAATACACTGCATGAGGCTTTGACCATTTTTTACCATTTTAGGTAAAAAGCTGCATTGACTGCACTTCTGCATTTTCTGCGATATGGTAGGACTGCAAGCAAAGCCTGAGACAAGATATGTCAAATACACTCTATACAGTATGCGAGTTCATTTTCCAAGATAGAAACATTGGTCACACTGAACATTGTTGAACGTTTTCGCTGCAATGCATCCTGGGACGCTTGGATCCAGGTTCTATCATTCATGCTGCGCCATTTCAACCAACCTGTGTGGCTCATATTCACTTTGGGTTGACGAGTGGCATGGTCATGGTGTAGGCCGAGCCTTTTTTGCCACTTCATCCGCCTCCGATCAAGCATAAAGACTTGCCCATAAGCATTCCCCACCCTAGAATAACTTAACCTACCCATTCCCCTATCTGAAATAACTGTACCTACCTCAAAAGAAGTGATAAGCAGCGATCAATTTGACTGTTGCTGGCTGCCGTCTCCCGCTTAAGGGCGAATTTCAAACGTTGTCCATCACAGAGACAAATGATCTGGCTCCAGCAGCATCTAAAGGAGTACGTGTTTGCTCACTTCTAGCTCCAGTGGAGACTGACGGAAAAATGGCCGCTAACGACCTGTGGTCCTTGTTCCGGGTGCGCGTGTCACCATCGAGCCTTAATGACATCATAAAGCCGCTTCAAGTGCAAGACTTGCAGGCTTATATACAGTCTATCTATCTATGTAATGTATCTTACTGCATAGATATATATCTAGCTATATAAATAGATAGGTATATATCAATATAGATATTTTTACAAATATCTAGCTTTACGTATAAATCTAAACTTCTACAGTTATGGTTTTGTAAGGCTGAAAACAGACATCCAGAATTTGTATTATTATCAGCATTATTCTTATAATTCCATTGAGGTTATTCCAGGGGCAGGTAATACACTGCATGAGGCTTTGACCATTTTTTACCATTTTAGGTAAAAAGCTGCATTGACTGCACTTCTGCATTTTCTGCGATATGGTAGGACTGCAAGCAAAGCCTGAGACAAGATATGTCAAATACACTCTATACAGTATGCGAGTTCATTTTCCAAGATAGAAACATTGGTCACACTGAACATTGTTGAACGTTTTCGCTGCAATGCATCCTGGGACGCTTGGATCCAGGTTCTATCATTCATGCTGCGCCATTTCAACCAACCTGTGTGGCTCATATTCACTTTGGGTTGACGAGTGGCATGGTCATGGTGTAGGCCGAGCCTTTTTTGCCACTTCATCCGCCTCCGATCAAGCATAAAGACTTGCCCATAAGCATTCCCCACCCTAGAATAACTTCACCTACCCATTCCCCTATCTGAAATAACTGTACCTACCTCAAAAGAAGTGATAAGCAGCGATCAATTTGACTGTTGTGGGCTGCCGTCTCCCGCTTAAGGGCGAATTTCAAACGTTGTCCATCACAGAGACAAATGATCTGGCTCCAGCAGCGACTAAAGGAGTACCTGTTTGCTCACTTCTAGCTCCAGTGGAGACTGACGGAAAAATGGCCGCTAACGACCTGTGGTCCTTGTTCCGGGTGCGCGTGTCACCATCGAGCCTTAAAGGGGTTGTCCCGCGAAAGCAAGTGGGGTTATACACTTCTGTATGGCCATATTAATGCACTTTGTAATGTACATCGTGCATTAATTATGAGCCATACAGAAGTTATTCACTTACCTGTTCCATTGCTAGTGTCCTCGTCTCCATGGTGCCGTCTAATTTCAGCATCTAATCACCCGATTAGACGCGCTTGCGCTGTCCGGTCTTCTCACTGGTGAATGGGGCCGCTCGTGCCGGAGAGCTGGTCCTCGTAGCTCCGCC
Organism: Eleutherodactylus coqui; assembly: GCF_035609145.1. NCBI lineage: Eukaryota > Metazoa > Chordata > Amphibia > Anura > Eleutherodactylidae > Eleutherodactylus > Eleutherodactylus coqui. The sequence goes on from NW_027101795.1 coordinate 338,283, forward strand.
CCGTCACGTGTGCCGATTCCAGCCAATCAGGAGGCTGGAATCGGCAATGGACCGCACAGAGCCCACGGTGCACCATGGGAGAAGACCCGCGGTGCATCGTGGGTGAAGATCCCGGCGGCCATCTTGCTAAGGTAAGGAAGAAGTCACCGCAGCGCGGGGATTCGGGTAAGTACTAAACTTTTTTTTTTTTAACACATGCATTGGGTTTGTCTCGCGCCGAACCGGGGGGCCTATTGAAGGAAAAAAAAAACAGTTTCGGCGCGGAACAACCCCTTTAATGACATCATAAAACCGCTTCAAGTGCAAGACTTGCAGGCTTATATACAGTCTATCTATCTATCTATCTATGTAATGTATCTTACTGCATAGATATATATCTAGCTATATAAATAGATAGTTATATATCAATATAGACATTTCTACAAATATCTAGCTTTACGTATAAATCTAAACTTCTACAGTTATGGTTTTGTAAGGCTGAAAACAGACATCCAGAATTTGTATTATTATCAGCATTATTCTTATAATTGCCATTGAGGTTATTCCAGGGGCAGGTAATAAACTGCATGAGGCTTTGACCAATTTTTACCATTTTAGGTAAAAAGCTGCATTGACTGCACTTCTGCATTTTCTGCGATATGGTAGGACTGCAAGCAAAGCCTGAGACAAGATATGTCAAATACACTCTATACAGTATGCGAGTTCATTTTCCAAGATAGAAACATTGGTCACACTGAACATTGTTGAACGTTTTCGCTGCAATGCATCCTGGGACGCTTGGATCCAGGTTCTATCATTCATGCTGCGCCATTTCAACCAACCTGTGTGGCTCATATTCACTTTGGGTTGACGAGTGGCATGGTCATGGTGTAGGCCGAGCCTTTTTTGCCACTTCATCCGCCTCCGATCAAGCATAAAGACTTGCCCATAAGCATTCCCCACCCTAGAATAACTTAACCTACCCATTCCCCTATCTGAAATAACTGTACCTACCTCAAAAGAAGTGATAAGCAGCGATCAATTTGACTGTTGCTGGCTGCCGTCTCCCGCTTAAGGGCGAATTTCAAACGTTGTCCATCACAGAGACAAATGATCTGGCTCCAGCAGCGTCTAAAGGAGTACGTGTTTGCTCACTTCTAGCTCCAGTGGAGACTGACGGAAAAATGGCCGCTAACGACCTGTGGTCCTTGTTCCGGGTGCGCGTGTCACCATCGAGCCTTAATGACATCATAAAGCCGCTTCAAGTGCAAGACTTGCAGGCTTATATACAGTCTATCTATCTATCTATGTAATGTATCTTACTGCATAGATATATATCTAGCTATATAAATAGATAGTTATATATCAATATAGATATTTTTACAAATATCTAGCTTTACGTATAAATCTAAACTTCTACAGTTATGGTTTTGTAAGGCTGAAAACAGACATCCAGAATTTGTATTATTATCAGCATTATTCTTATAATTCCATTGAGGTTATTCCAGGGGCAGGTAATACACTGCATGAGGCTTTGACCATTTTTTACCATTTTAGGTAAAAAGCTGCATTGACTGCACTTCTGCATTTTCTGCGATATGGTAGGACTGCAAGCAAAGCCTGAGACAAGATATGTCAAATACACTCTATACAGTATGCGAGTTCATTTTCCAAGATAGAAACATTGGTCACACTGAACATTGTTGAACGTTTTCGCTGCAATGCATCCTGGGACGCTTGGATCCAGGTTCTATCATTCATGCTGCGCCATTTCAACCAACCTGTGTGGCTCATATTCACTTTGGGTTGACGAGTGGCATGGTCATGGTGTAGGCCGAGCCTTTTTTGCCACTTCATCCGCCTCCGATCAAGCATAAAGACTTGCCCATAAGCATTCCCCACCCTAGAATAACTTAACCTACCCATTCCCCTATCTGAAATAACTGTACCTACCTCAAAAGAAGTGATAAGCAGCGATCAATTTGACTGTTGCTGGCTGCCGTCTCCCGCTTAAGGGCGAATTTCAAACGTTGTCCATCACAGAGACAAATGATCTGGCTCCAGCAGCGTCTAAAGGAGTACCTGTTTGCTCACTTCTAGCTCCAGTGGAGACTGACGGAAAAATGGCTGCTAACAACCTGTGGTCCTTGTTCCGGGTGCGCGTGTCACCATCGAGCCTTAATGACATCATAAAGCCGCTTCAAGTGCAAGACTTGCAGGCTTATATACAGTCTATCTATCTATCTATCTATCTATCTATCTATCTATCTATCTATCTATCTATCTATCTATCTATGTAATGTATCTTACTGCATAGATATATATCTAGCTATATAAATAGATAGTTATATATCAATATAGACATTTCTACAAATATCTAGCTTTACGTATAAATCTAAACTTCTACAGTTATGGTTTTGTAAGGCTGAAAACAGACATCCAGAATTTGTATTATTATCAGCATTATTCTTATAATTGCCATTGAGGTTATTCCAGGGGCAGGTAATAAACTGCATGAGGCTTTGACCAATTTTTACCATTTTAGGTAAAAAGCTGCATTGACTGCACTTCTGCATTTTCTGCGATATGGTAGGACTGCAAGCAAAGCCTGAGACAAGATATGTCAAATACACTCTATACAGTATGCGAGTTCATTTTCCAAGATAGAAACATTGGTCACACTGAACATTGTTGAACGTTTTCGCTGCAATGCATCCTGGGACGCTTGGATCCAGGTTCTATCATTCATGCTGCGCCATTTCAACCAACCTGTGTGGCTCATATTCACTTTGGGTTGACGAGTGGCATGGTCATGGTGTAGGCCGAGCCTTTTTTGCCACTTCATCCGCCTCCGATCAAGCATAAAGACTTGCCCATAAGCATTCCCCACCCTAGAATAACTTAACCTACCCATTCCCCTATCTGAAATAACTGTACCTACCTCAAAAGAAGTGATAAGCAGCGATCAATTTGACTGTTGCTGGCTGCCGTCTCCCGCTTAAGGGCGAATTTCAAACGTTGTCCATCACAGAGACAAATGATCTGGCTCCAGCAGCATCTAAAGGAGTACGTGTTTGCTCACTTCTAGCTCCAGTGGAGACTGACGGAAAAATGGCCGCTAACGACCTGTGGTCCTTGTTCCGGGTGCGCGTGTCACCATCGAGCCTTAATGACATCATAAAGCCGCTTCAAGTGCAAGACTTGCAGGCTTATATACAGTCTATCTATCTATGTAATGTATCTTACTGCATAGATATATATCTAGCTATATAAATAGATAGGTATATATCAATATAGATATTTTTACAAATATCTAGCTTTACGTATAAATCTAAACTTCTACAGTTATGGTTTTGTAAGGCTGAAAACAGACATCCAGAATTTGTATTATTATCAGCATTATTCTTATAATTCCATTGAGGTTATTCCAGGGGCAGGTAATACACTGCATGAGGCTTTGACCATTTTTTACCATTTTAGGTAAAAAGCTGCATTGACTGCACTTCTGCATTTTCTGCGATATGGTAGGACTGCAAGCAAAGCCTGAGACAAGATATGTCAAATACACTCTATACAGTATGCGAGTTCATTTTCCAAGATAGAAACATTGGTCACACTGAACATTGTTGAACGTTTTCGCTGCAATGCATCCTGGGACGCTTGGATCCAGGTTCTATCATTCATGCTGCGCCATTTCAACCAACCTGTGTGGCTCATATTCACTTTGGGTTGACGAGTGGCATGGTCATGGTGTAGGCCGAGCCTTTTTTGCCACTTCATCCGCCTCCGATCAAGCATAAAGACTTGCCCATAAGCATTCCCCACCCTAGAATAACTTCACCTACCCATTCCCCTATCTGAAATAACTGTACCTACCTCAAAAGAAGTGATAAGCAGCGATCAATTTGACTGTTGTGGGCTGCCGTCTCCCGCTTAAGGGCGAATTTCAAACGTTGTCCATCACAGAGACAAATGATCTGGCTCCAGCAGCGACTAAAGGAGTACCTGTTTGCTCACTTCTAGCTCCAGTGGAGACTGACGGAAAAATGGCCGCTAACGACCTGTGGTCCTTGTTCCGGGTGCGCGTGTCACCATCGAGCCTTAAAGGGGTTGTCCCGCGAAAGCAAGTGGGGTTATACACTTCTGTATGGCCATATTAATGCACTTTGTAATGTACATCGTGCATTAATTATGAGCCATACAGAAGTTATTCACTTACCTGTTCCATTGCTAGTGTCCTCGTCTCCATGGTGCCGTCTAATTTCAGCATCTAATCACCCGATTAGACGCGCTTGCGCTGTCCGGTCTTCTCACTGGTGAATGGGGCCGCTCGTGCCGGAGAGCTGGTCCTCGTAGCTCCGCCCCGTCACGTGTGCCGATTCCAGCCAATCAGGAGGCTGGAATCGGCAATGGACCGCACAGAGCCCACGGTGCACCATGGGAGAAGACCCGCGGTGCATCGTGGGTGAAGATCCCGGCGGCCATCTTGCTAAGGTAAGGAAGAAGTCACCGCAGCGCGGGGATTCGGGTAAGTACTAAACTTTTTTTTTTTTAACACATGCATTGGGTTTGTCTCGCGCCGAACCGGGGGGCCTATTGAAGGAAAAAAAAAACAGTTTCGGCGCGGAACAACCCCTTTAATGACATCATAAAACCGCTTCAAGTGCAAGACTTGCAGGCTTATATACAGTCTATCTATCTATCTATCTATGTAATGTATCTTACTGCATAGATATATATCTAGCTATATAAATAGATAGTTATATATCAATATAGACATTTCTACAAATATCTAGCTTTACGTATAAATCTAAACTTCTACAGTTATGGTTTTGTAAGGCTGAAAACAGACATCCAGAATTTGTATTATTATCAGCATTATTCTTATAATTGCCATTGAGGTTATTCCAGGGGCAGGTAATAAACTGCATGAGGCTTTGACCAATTTTTACCATTTTAGGTAAAAAGCTGCATTGACTGCACTTCTGCATTTTCTGCGATATGGTAGGACTGCAAGCAAAGCCTGAGACAAGATATGTCAAATACACTCTATACAGTATGCGAGTTCATTTTCCAAGATAGAAACATTGGTCACACTGAACATTGTTGAACGTTTTCGCTGCAATGCATCCTGGGACGCTTGGATCCAGGTTCTATCATTCATGCTGCGCCATTTCAACCAACCTGTGTGGCTCATATTCACTTTGGGTTGACGAGTGGCATGGTCATGGTGTAGGCCGAGCCTTTTTTGCCACTTCATCCGCCTCCGATCAAGCATAAAGACTTGCCCATAAGCATTCCCCACCCTAGAATAACTTAACCTACCCATTCCCCTATCTGAAATAACTGTACCTACCTCAAAAGAAGTGATAAGCAGCGATCAATTTGACTGTTGCTGGCTGCCGTCTCCCGCTTAAGGGCGAATTTCAAACGTTGTCCATCACAGAGACAAATGATCTGGCTCCAGCAGCGTCTAAAGGAGTACGTGTTTGCTCACTTCTAGCTCCAGTGGAGACTGACGGAAAAATGGCCGCTAACGACCTGTGGTCCTTGTTCCGGGTGCGCGTGTCACCATCGAGCCTTAATGACATCATAAAGCCGCTTCAAGTGCAAGACTTGCAGGCTTATATACAGTCTATCTATCTATCTATGTAATGTATCTTACTGCATAGATATATATCTAGCTATATAAATAGATAGTTATATATCAATATAGATATTTTTACAAATATCTAGCTTTACGTATAAATCTAAACTTCTACAGTTATGGTTTTGTAAGGCTGAAAACAGACATCCAGAATTTGTATTATTATCAGCATTATTCTTATAATTCCATTGAGGTTATTCCAGGGGCAGGTAATACACTGCATGAGGCTTTGACCATTTTTTACCATTTTAGGTAAAAAGCTGCATTGACTGCACGTCTGCATTTTCTGCGATATGGTAGGACTGCAAGCAAAGCCTGAGACAAGATATGTCAAATACACTCTATACAGTATGCGAGTTCATTTTCCAAGATAGAAACATTGGTCACACTGAACATTGTTGAACGTTTTCGCTGCAATGCATCCTGGGACGCTTGGATCCAGGTTCTATCATTCATGCTGCGCCATTTCAACCAACCTGTGTGGCTCATATTCACTTTGGGTTGACGAGTGGCATGGTCATGGTGTAGGCCGAGCCTTTTTTGCCACTTCATCCGCCTCCGATCAAGCATAAAGACTTGCCCATAAGCATTCCCCACCCTAGAATAACTTAACCTACCCATTCCCCTATCTGAAATAACTGTACCTACCTCAAAAGAAGTGATAAGCAGCGATCAATTTGACTGTTGCTGGCTGCCGTCTCCCGCTTAAGGGCGAATTTCAAACGTTGTCCATCACAGAGACAAATGATCTGGCTCCAGCAGCGTCTAAAGGAGTACCTGTTTGCTCACTTCTAGCTCCAGTGGAGACTGACGGAAAAATGGCTGCTAACAACCTGTGGTCCTTGTTCCGGGTGCGCGTGTCACCATCGAGCCTTAATGACATCATAAAGCCGCTTCAAGTGCAAGACTTGCAGGCTTATATACAGTCTATCTATCTATCTATCTATCTATCTATCTATCTATCTATCTATCTATCTATCTATCTATCTATGTAATGTATCTTACTGCATAGATATATATCTAGCTATATAAATAGATAGTTATATATCAATATAGACATTTCTACAAATATCTAGCTTTACGTATAAATCTAAACTTCTACAGTTATGGTTTTGTAAGGCTGAAAACAGACATCCAGAATTTGTATTATTATCAGCATTATTCTTATAATTGCCATTGAGGTTATTCCAGGGGCAGGTAATAAACTGCATGAGGCTTTGACCAATTTTTACCATTTTAGGTAAAAAGCTGCATTGACTGCACTTCTGCATTTTCTGCGATATGGTAGGACTGCAAGCAAAGCCTGAGACAAGATATGTCAAATACACTCTATACAGTATGCGAGTTCATTTTCCAAGATAGAAACATTGGTCACACTGAACATTGTTGAACGTTTTCGCTGCAATGCATCCTGGGACGCTTGGATCCAGGTTCTATCATTCATGCTGCGCCATTTCAACCAACCTGTGTGGCTCATATTCACTTTGGGTTGACGAGTGGCATGGTCATGGTGTAGGCCGAGCCTTTTTTGCCACTTCATCCGCCTCCGATCAAGCATAAAGACTTGCCCATAAGCATTCCCCACCCTAGAATAACTTAACCTACCCATTCCCCTATCTGAAATAACTGTACCTACCTCAAAAGAAGTGATAAGCAGCGATCAATTTGACTGTTGCTGGCTGCCGTCTCCCGCTTAAGGGCGAATTTCAAACGTTGTCCATCACAGAGACAAATGATCTGGCTCCAGCAGCGTCTAAAGGAGTACGTGTTTGCTCACTTCTAGCTCCAGTGGAGACTGACGGAAAAATGGCCGCTAACGACCTGTGGTCCTTGTTCCGGGTGCGCGTGTCACCATCGAGCCTTAATGACATCATAAAGCCGCTTCAAGTGCAAGACTTGCAGGCTTATATACAGTCTATCTATCTATGTAATGTATCTTACTGCATAGATATATATCTAGCTATATAAATAGATAGTTATATATCAATATAGATATTTTTACAAATATCTAGCTTTACGTATAAATCTAAACTTCTACAGTTATGGTTTTGTAAGGCTGAAAACAGACATCCAGAATTTGTATTATTATCAGCATTATTCTTATAATTCCATTGAGGTTATTCCAGGGGCAGGTAATACACTGCATGAGGCTTTGACCATTTTTTACCATTTTAGGTAAAAAGCTGCATTGACTGCACGTCTGCATTTTCTGCGATATGGTAGGACTGCAAGCAAAGCCTGAGACAAGATATGTCAAATACACTCTATACAGTATGCGAGTTCATTTTCCAAGATAGAAACATTGGTCACACTGAACATTGTTGAACGTTTTCGCTGCAATGCATCCTGGGACGCTTGGATCCAGGTTCTATCATTCATGCTGCGCCATTTCAACCAACCTGTGTGGCTCATATTCACTTTGGGTTGACGAGTGGCATGGTCATGGTGTAGGCCGAGCCTTTTTTGCCACTTCATCCGCCTCCGATCAAGCATAAAGACTTGCCCATAAGCATTCCCCACCCTAGAATAACTTAACCTACCCATTCCCCTATCTGAAATAACTGTACCTACCTCAAAAGAAGTGATAAGCAGCGATCAATTTGACTGTTGCTGGCTGCCGTCTCCCGCTTAAGGGCGAATTTCAAACGTTGTCCATCACAGAGACAAATGATCTGGCTCCAGCAGCGTCTAAAGGAGTACCTGTTTGCTCACTTCTAGCTCCAGTGGAGACTGACGGAAAAATGGCTGCTAACAACCTGTGGTCCTTGTTCCGGGTGCGCGTGTCACCATCGAGCCTTAATGACATCATAAAGCCGCTTCAAGTGCAAGACTTGCAGGCTTATATACAGTCTATCTATCTATCTATCTATCTATCTATCTATCTATCTATCTATCTATCTATGTAATGTATCTTACTGCATAGATATATATCTAGCTATATAAATAGATAGTTATATATCAATATAGACATTTCTACAAATATCTAGCTTTACGTATAAATCTAAACTTCTACAGTTATGGTTTTGTAAGGCTGAAAACAGACATCCAGAATTTGTATTATTATCAGCATTATTCTTATAATTGCCATTGAGGTTATTCCAGGGGCAGGTAATAAACTGCATGAGGCTTTGACCAATTTTTACCATTTTAGGTAAAAAGCTGCATTGACTGCACTTCTGCATTTTCTGCGATATGGTAGGACTGCAAGCAAAGCCTGAGACAAGATATGTCAAATACACTCTATACAGTATGCGAGTTCATTTTCCAAGATAGAAACATTGGTCACACTGAACATTGTTGAACGTTTTCGCTGCAATGCATCCTGGGACGCTTGGATCCAGGTTCTATCATTCATGCTGCGCCATTTCAACCAACCTGTGTGGCTCATATTCACTTTGGGTTGACGAGTGGCATGGTCATGGTGTAGGCCGAGCCTTTTTTGCCACTTCATCCGCCTCCGATCAAGCATAAAGACTTGCCCATAAGCATTCCCCACCCTAGAATAACTTAACCTACCCATTCCCCTATCTGAAATAACTGTACCTACCTCAAAAGAAGTGATAAGCAGCGATCAATTTGACTGTTGCTGGCTGCCGTCTCCCGCTTAAGGGCGAATTTCAAACGTTGTCCATCACAGAGACAAATGATCTGGCTCCAGCAGCGTCTAAAGGAGTACGTGTTTGCTCACTTCTAGCTCCAGTGGAGACTGACGGAAAAATGGCCGCTAACGACCTGTGGTCCTTGTTCCGGGTGCGCGTGTCACCATCGAGCCTTAATGACATCATAAAGCCGCTTCAAGTGCAAGACTTGCAGGCTTATATACAGTCTATCTATCTATCTATGTAATGTATCTTACTGCATAGATATATATCTAGCTATATAAATAGATAGTTATATATCAATATAGATATTTTTACAAATATCTAGCTTTACGTATAAATCTAAACTTCTACAGTTATGGTTTTGTAAGGCTGAAAACAGACATCCAGAATTTGTATTATTATCAGCATTATTCTTATAATTCCATTGAGGTTATTCCAGGGGCAGGTAATACACTGCATGAGGCTTTGACCATTTTTTACCATTTTAGGTAAAAAGCTGCATTGACTGCACTTCTGCATTTTCTGCGATATGGTAGGACTGCAAGCAAAGCCTGAGACAAGATATGTCAAATACACTCTATACAGTATGCGAGTTCATTTTCCAAGATAGAAACATTGGTCACACTGAACATTGTTGAACGTTTTCGCTGCAATGCATCCTGGGACGCTTGGATCCAGGTTCTATCATTCATGCTGCGCCATTTCAACCAACCTGTGTGGCTCATATTCACTTTGGGTTGACGAGTGGCATGGTCATGGTGTAGGCCGAGCCTTTTTTGCCACTTCATCCGCCTCCGATCAAGCATAAAGACTTGCCCATAAGCATTCCCCACCCTAGAATAACTTAACCTACCCATTCCCCTATCTGAAATAACTGTACCTACCTCAAAAGAAGTGATAAGCAGCGATCAATTTGACTGTTGCTGGCTGCCGTCTCCCGCTTAAGGGCGAATTTCAAACGTTGTCCATCACAGAGACAAATGATCTGGCTCCAGCAGCGTCTAAAGGAGTACCTGTTTGCTCACTTCTAGCTCCAGTGGAGACTGACGGAAAAATGGCTGCTAACAACCTGTGGTCCTTGTTCCGGGTGCGCGTGTCACCATCGAGCCTTAATGACATCATAAAGCCGCTTCAAGTGCAAGACTTGCAGGCTTATATACAGTCTATCTATCTATCTATCTATCTATCTATCTATCTATCTATCTATCTATCTATGTAATGTATCTTACTGCATAGATATATATCTAGCTATATAAATAGATAGTTATATATCAATATAGACATTTCTACAAATATCTAGCTTTACGTATAAATCTAAACTTCTACAGTTATGGTTTTGTAAGGCTGAAAACAGACATCCAGAATTTGTATTATTATCAGCATTATTCTTATAATTGCCATTGAGGTTATTCCAGGGGCAGGTAATAAACTGCATGAGGCTTTGACCAATTTTTACCATTTTAGGTAAAAAGCTGCATTGACTGCACTTCTGCATTTTCTGCGATATGGTAGGACTGCAAGCAAAGCCTGAGACAAGATATGTCAAATACACTCTATACAGTATGCGAGTTCATTTTCCAAGATAGAAACATTGGTCACACTGAACATTGTTGAACGTTTTCGCTGCAATGCATCCTGGGACGCTTGGATCCAGGTTCTATCATTCATGCTGCGCCATTTCAACCAACCTGTGTGGCTCATATTCACTTTGGGTTGACGAGTGGCATGGTCATGGTGTAGGCCGAGCCTTTTTTGCCACTTCATCCGCCTCCGATCAAGCATAAAGACTTGCCCATAAGCATTCCCCACCCTAGAATAACTTCACCTACCCATTCCCCTATCTGAAATAACTGTACCTACCTCAAAAGAAGTGATAAGCAGCGATCAATTTGACTGTTGTGGGCTGCCGTCTCCCGCTTAAGGGCGAATTTCAAACGTTGTCCATCACAGAGACAAATGATCTGGCTCCAGCAGCGACTAAAGGAGTACCTGTTTGCTCACTTCTAGCTCCAGTGGAGACTGACGGAAAAATGGCCGCTAACGACCTGTGGTCCTTGTTCCGGGTGCGCGTGTCACCATCGAGCCTTAAAGGGGTTGTCCCGCGAAAGCAAGTGGGGTTATACACTTCTGTATGGCCATATTAATGCACTTTGTAATGTACATCGTGCATTAATTATGAGCCATACAGAAGTTATTCACTTACCTGTTCCATTGCTAGTGTCCTCGTCTCCATGGTGCCGTCTAATTTCAGCATCTAATCACCCGATTAGACGTGCTTGCGCTGTCCGGTCTTCTCACTGGTGAATGGGGCCGCTCGTGCCGGAGAGCTGGTCCTCGTAGCTCCGCCCCGTCACGTGTGCCGATTCCAGCCAATCAGGAGGCTGGAATCGGCAATGGACCGCACAGAGCCCACGGTGCACCATGGGAGAAGACCCGCGGTGCATCGTGGGTGAAGATCCCGGCGGCCATCTTGCTAAGGTAAGGAAGAAGTCACCGCAGCGCGGGGATTCGGGTAAGTACTAAACTTTTTTTTTTTTAACACATGCATTGGGTTTGTCTCGCGCCGAACCGGGGGGCCTATTGAAGGAAAAAAAAAACAGTTTCGGCGCGGAACAACCCCTTTAATGACATCATAAAACCGCTTCAAGTGCAAGACTTGCAGGCTTATATACAGTCTATCTATCTATCTATCTATGTAATGTATCTTACTGCATAGATATATATCTAGCTATATAAATAGATAGTTATATATCAATATAGACATTTCTACAAATATCTAGCTTTACGTATAAATCTAAACTTCTACAGTTATGGTTTTGTAAGGCTGAAAACAGACATCCAGAATTTGTATTATTATCAGCATTATTCTTATAATTGCCATTGAGGTTATTCCAGGGGCAGGTAATAAACTGCATGAGGCTTTGACCAATTTTTACCATTTTAGGTAAAAAGCTGCATTGACTGCACTTCTGCATTTTCTGCGATATGGTAGGACTGCAAGCAAAGCCTGAGACAAGATATGTCAAATACACTCTATACAGTATGCGAGTTCATTTTCCAAGATAGAAACATTGGTCACACTGAACATTGTTGAACGTTTTCGCTGCAATGCATCCTGGGACGCTTGGATCCAGGTTCTATCATTCATGCTGCGCCATTTCAACCAACCTGTGTGGCTCATATTCACTTTGGGTTGACGAGTGGCATGGTCATGGTGTAGGCCGAGCCTTTTTTGCCACTTCATCCGCCTCCGATCAAGCATAAAGACTTGCCCATAAGCATTCCCCACCCTAGAATAACTTAACCTACCCATTCCCCTATCTGAAATAACTGTACCTACCTCAAAAGAAGTGATAAGCAGCGATCAATTTGACTGTTGCTGGCTGCCGTCTCCCGCTTAAGGGCGAATTTCAAACGTTGTCCATCACAGAGACAAATGATCTGGCTCCAGCAGCGTCTAAAGGAGTACGTGTTTGCTCACTTCTAGCTCCAGTGGAGACTGACGGAAAAATGGCCGCTAACGACCTGTGGTCCTTGTTCCGGGTGCGCGTGTCACCATCGAGCCTTAATGACATCATAAAGCCGCTTCAAGTGCAAGACTTGCAGGCTTATATACAGTCTATCTATCTATCTATGTAATGTATCTTACTGCATAGATATATATCTAGCTATATAAATAGATAGTTATATATCAATATAGATATTTTTACAAATATCTAGCTTTACGTATAAATCTAAACTTCTACAGTTATGGTTTTGTAAGGCTGAAAACAGACATCCAGAATTTGTATTATTATCAGCATTATTCTTATAATTCCATTGAGGTTATTCCAGGGGCAGGTAATACACTGCATGAGGCTTTGACCATTTTTTACCATTTTAGGTAAAAAGCTGCATTGACTGCACTTCTGCATTTTCTGCGATATGGTAGGACTGCAAGCAAAGCCTGAGACAAGATATGTCAAATACACTCTATACAGTATGCGAGTTCATTTTCCAAGATAGAAACATTGGTCACACTGAACATTGTTGAACGTTTTCGCTGCAATGCATCCTGGGACGCTTGGATCCAGGTTCTATCATTCATGCTGCGCCATTTCAACCAACCTGTGTGGCTCATATTCACTTTGGGTTGACGAGTGGCATGGTCATGGTGTAGGCCGAGCCTTTTTTGCCACTTCATCCGCCTCCGATCAAGCATAAAGACTTGCCCATAAGCATTCCCCACCCTAGAGTAACTTAACCTACCCATTCCCCTATCTGAAATAACTGTACCTACCTCAAAAGAAGTGATAAGCAGCGATCAATTTGACTGTTGCTGGCTGCCGTCTCCCGCTTAAGGGCGAATTTCAAACGTTGTCCATCACAGAGACAAATGATCTGGCTCCAGCAGCGTCTAAAGGAGTACGTGTTTGCTCACTTCTAGCTCCAGTGGAGACTGACGGAAAAATGGCCGCTAACGACCTGTAGTCCTTGTTCCGGGTGCGCGTGTCACCATCGAGCCTTAATGACATCATAAAGCCGCTTCAAGTGCAAGACTTGCAGGCTTATATACAGTCTATCTATCTATCTATGTAATGTATCTTACTGCATAGATATATATCTAGCTATATAAATAGATAGTTATATATCAATATAGATATTTTTACAAATATCTAGCTTTACGTATAAATCTAAACTTCTACAGTTATGGTTTTGTAAGGCTGAAAACTGACATCCAGAATTTGTATTATTATCAGCATTATTCTTATAATTCCATTGAGGTTATTCCAGGGGCAGGTAATACACTGCATGAGGCTTTGACCATTTTTTACCATTTTAGGTAAAAAGCTGCATTGACTGCAATTCTGCATTTTCTGCGATATGGTAGGACTGCAAGCAAAGCCTGAGACAAGATATGTCAAATACACTCTATACAGTATGCGAGTTCATTTTCCAAGATAGAAACATTGGTCACACTGAACATTGTTGAACGTTTTCGCTGCAATGCATCCTGGGACGCTTGGATCCAGGTTCTATCATTCATGCTGCGCCATTTCAACCAACCTGTGTGGCTCATATTCACTTTGGGTTGACGAGTGGCATGGTCATGGTGTAGGCCGAGCCTTTTTTGCCACTTCATCCGCCTCCGATCAAGCATAAAGACTTGCCCATAAGCATTCCCCACCCTAGAATAACTTCACCTACCCATTCCCCTATCTGAAATAACTGTACCTACCTCAAAAGAAGTGATAAGCAGCGATCAATTTGACTGTTGCTGGCTGCCGTCTCCCGCTTAAGGGCGAATTTCAAACGTTGTCCATCACAGAGACAAATGATCTGGCTCCAGCAGCGTCTAAAGGAGTACCTGTTTGCTCACTTCTAGCTCCAGTGGAGACTGACGGAAAAATGGCCGCTAACAACCTGTGGTCCTTGTTCCGGGTGCGCGTGTCACCATCGAGCCTTAATGACATCATAAAGCCGCTTCAAGTGCAAGACTTGCAGGCTTATATACAGTCTATCTATCTATCTATCTATGTAATGTATCTTACTGCATAGATATATATCTAGCTATATAAATAGATAGTTATATATCAATATAGACATTTCTACAAATATCTAGCTTTACGTATAAATCTAAACTTCTACAGTTATGGTTTTGTAAGGCTGAAAACAGACATCCAGAATTTGTATTATTATCAGCATTATTCTTATAATTGCCATTGAGGTTATTCCAGGGGCAGGTAATAAACTGCATGAGGCTTTGACCAATTTTTACCATTTTAGGTAAAAAGCTGCATTGACTGCACTTCTGCATTTTCTGCGATATGGTAGGATTGCAAGCAAAGCCTGAGACAAGATATGTCAAATACACTCTATACAGTATGCGAGTTCATTTTCCAAGATAGAAACATTGGTCACACTGAACATTGTTGAACGTTTTCGCTGCAATGCATCCTGGGACGCTTGGATCCAGGTTCTATCATTCATGCTGCGCCATTTCAACCAACCTGTGTGGCTCATATTCACTTTGGGTTGACGAGTGGCATGGTCATGGTGTAGGCCGAGCCTTTTTTGCCACTTCATCCGCCTCCGATCAAGCATAAAGACTTGCCCATAAGCATTCCCCACCCTAGAATAACTTCACCTACCCATTCCCCTATCTGAAATAACTGTACCTACCTCAAAAGAAGTGATAAGCAGCGATCAATTTGACTGTTGCTGGCTGCCGTCTCCCGCTTAAGGGCGAATTTCAAACGTTGTCCATCACAGAGACAAATGATCTGGCTCCAGCAGCGTCTAAAGGAGTACCTGTTTGCTCACTTCTAGCTCCAGTGGAGACTGACGGAAAAATGGCCGCTAACAACCTGTGGTCCTTGTTCCGGGTGCGCGTGTCACCATCGAGCCTTAATGACATCATAAAGCCGCTTCAAGTGCAAGACTTGCAGGCTTATATACAGTCTATCTATCTATCTATGTAATGTATCTTACTGCATAGATATATATCTAGCTATATAAATAGATAGTTATATATCAATATAGACATTTCTACAAATATCTAGCTTTACGTATAAATCTAAACTTCTACAGTTATGGTTTTGTAAGGCTGAAAACAGACATCCAGAATTTGTATTATTATCAGCATTATTCTTATAATTGCCATTGAGGTTATTCCAGGGGCAGGTAATAAACTGCATGAGGCTTTGACCAATTTTTACCATTTTAGGTAAAAAGCTGCATTGACTGCACTTCTGCATTTTCTGCGATATGGTAGGACTGCAAGCAAAGCCTGAGACAAGATATGTCAAATACACTCTATACAGTATGCGAGTTCATTTTCCAAGATAGAAACATTGGTCACACTGAACATTGTTGAACGTTTTCGCTGCAATGCATCCTGGGACGCTTGGATCCAGGTTCTATCATTCATGCTGCGCCATTTCAACCAACCTGTGTGGCTCATATTCACTTTGGGTTGACGAGTGGCATGGTCATGGTGTAGGCCGAGCCTTTTTTGCCACTTCATCCGCCTCCGATCAAGCATAAAGACTTGCCCATAAGCATTCCCCACCCTAGAATAACTTAACCTACCCATTCCCCTATCTGAAATAACTGTACCTACCTCAAAAGAAGTGATAAGCAGCGATCAATTTGACTGTTGCTGGCTGCCGTCTCCCGCTTAAGGGCGAATTTCAAACGTTGTCCATCACAGAGACAAATGATCTGGCTCCAGCAGCGTCTAAAGGAGTACGTGTTTGCTCACTTCTAGCTCCAGTGGAGACTGACGGAAAAATGGCCGCTAACGACCTGTGGTCCTTGTTCCGGGTGCGCGTGTCACCATCGAGCCTTAATGACATCATAAAGCCGCTTCAAGTGCAAGACTTGCAGGCTTATATACAGTCTATCTATCTATCTATCTATGTAATGTATCTTACTGCATAGATATATATCTAGCTATATAAATAGATAGTTATATATCAATATAGACATTTCTACAAATATCTAGCTTTACGTATAAATCTAAACTTCTACAGTTATGGTTTTGTAAGGCTGAAAACAGACATCCAGAATTTGTATTATTATCAGCATTATTCTTATAATTGCCATTGAGGTTATTCCAGGGGCAGGTAATAAACTGCATGAGGCTTTGACCAATTTTTACCATTTTAGGTAAAAAGCTGCATTGACTGCACTTCTGCATTTTCTGCGATATGGTAGGACTGCAAGCAAAGCCTGAGACAAGATATGTCAAATACACTCTATACAGTATGCGAGTTCATTTTCCAAGATAGAAACATTGGTCACACTGAACATTGTTGAACGTTTTCGCTGCAATGCATCCTGGGACGCTTGGATCCAGGTTCTATCATTCATGCTGCGCCATTTCAACCAACCTGTGTGGCTCATATTCACTTTGGGTTGACGAGTGGCATGGTCATGGTGTAGGCCGAGCCTTTTTTGCCACTTCATCCGCCTCCGATCAAGCATAAAGACTTGCCCATAAGCATTCCCCACCCTAGAATAACTTCACCTACCCATTCCCCTATCTGAAATAACTGTACCTACCTCAAAAGAAGTGATAAGCAGCGATCAATTTGACTGTTGCTGGCTGCCGTCTCCCGCTTAAGGGCGAATTTCAAACGTTGTCCATCACAGAGACAAATGATCTGGCTCCAGCAGCGTCTAAAGGAGTACCTGTTTGCTCACTTCTAGCTCCAGTGGAGACTGACGGAAAAATGGCCGCTAACAACCTGTGGTCCTTGTTCCGGGTGCGCGTGTCACCATCGAGCCTTAATGACATCATAAAGCCGCTTCAAGTGCAAGACTTGCAGGCTTATATACAGTCTATCTATCTATCTATGTAATGTATCTTACTGCATAGATATATATCTAGCTATATAAATAGATAGTTATATATCAATATAGACATTTCTACAAATATCTAGCTTTACGTATAAATCTAAACTTCTACAGTTATGGTTTTGTAAGGCTGAAAACAGACATCCAGAATTTGTATTATTATCAGCATTATTCTTATAATTGCCATTGAGGTTATTCCAGGGGCAGGTAATAAACTGCATGAGGCTTTGACCAATTTTTACCATTTTAGGTAAAAAGCTGCATTGACTGCACTTCTGCATTTTCTGCGATATGGTAGGACTGCAAGCAAAGCCTGAGACAAGATATGTCAAATACACTCTATACAGTATGCGAGTTCATTTTCCAAGATAGAAACATTGGTCACACTGAACATTGTTGAACGTTTTCGCTGCAATGCATCCTGGGACGCTTGGATCCAGGTTCTATCATTCATGCTGCGCCATTTCAACCAACCTGTGTGGCTCATATTCACTTTGGGTTGACGAGTGGCATGGTCATGGTGTAGGCCGAGCCTTTTTTGCCACTTCATCCGCCTCCGATCAAGCATAAAGACTTGCCCATAAGCATTCCCCACCCTAGAATAACTTCACCTACCCATTCCCCTCTCTGAAATAACTGTACCTACCTCAAAAGAAGTGATAAGCAGCGATCAATTTGACTGTTGCTGGCTGCCGTCTCCCGCTTAAGGGCGAATTTCAAACGTTGTCCATCACAGAGACAAATGATCTGGCTCCAGCAGCGTCTAAAGGAGTACCTGTTTGCTCACTTCTAGCTCCAGTGGAGACTGACGGAAAAATGGCCGCTAACAACCTGTGGTCCTTGTTCCGGGTGCGCGTGTCACCATCGAGCCTTAATGACATCATAAAGCCGCTTCAAGTGCAAGACTTGCAGGCTTATATACAGTCTATCTATCTATCTATCTATGTAATGTATCTTACTGCATAGATATATATCTAGCTATATAAATAGATAGTTATATATCAATATAGACATTTCTACAAATATCTAGCTTTACGTATAAATCTAAACTTCTACAGTTATGGTTTTGTAAGGCTGAAAACAGACATCCAGAATTTGTATTATTATCAGCATTATTCTTATAATTGCCATTGAGGTTATTCCAGGGGCAGGTAATAAACTGCATGAGGCTTTGACCAATTTTTACCATTTTAGGTAAAAAGCTGCATTGACTGCACTTCTGCATTTTCTGCGATATGGTAGGACTGCAAGCAAAGCCTGAGACAAGATATGTCAAATACACTCTATACAGTATGCGAGTTCATTTTCCAAGATAGAAACATTGGTCACACTGAACATTGTTGAACGTTTTCGCTGCAATGCATCCTGGGACGCTTGGATCCAGGTTCTATCATTCATGCTGCGCCATTTCAACCAACCTGTGTGGCTCATATTCACTTTGGGTTGACGAGTGGCATGGTCATGGTGTAGGCCGAGCCTTTTTTGCCACTTCATCCGCCTCCGATCAAGCATAAAGACTTGCCCATAAGCATTCCCCACCCTAGAATAACTTCACCTACCCATTCCCCTATCTGAAATAACTGTACGTACCTCAAAAGAAGTGATAAGCAGCGATCAATTTGACTGTTGCTGGCTGCCGTCTCCCGCTTAAGGGCGAATTTCAAACGTTGTCCATCACAGAGACAAATGATCTGGCTCCAGCAGCGTCTAAAGGAGTACCTGTTTGCTCACTTCTAGCTCCAGTGGAGACTGACGGAAAAATGGCCGCTAACAACCTGTGGTCCTTGTTCCGGGTGCGCGTGTCACCATCGAGCCTTAATGACATCATAAAGCCGCTTCAAGTGCAAGACTTGCAGGCTTATATACAGTCTATCTATCTATCTATGTAATGTATCTTACTGCATAGATATATATCTAGCTATATAAATAGATAGTTATATATCAATATAGACATTTCTACAAATATCTAGCTTTACGTATAAATCTAAACTTCTACAGTTATGGTTTTGTAAGGCTGAAAACAGACATCCAGAATTTGTATTATTATCAGCATTATTCTTATAATTGCCATTGAGGTTATTCCAGGGGCAGGTAATAAACTGCATGAGGCTTTGACCAATTTTTACCATTTTAGGTAAAAAGCTGCATTGACTGCACTTCTGCATTTTCTGCGATATGGTAGGACTGCAAGCAAAGCCTGAGACAAGATATGTCAAATACACTCTATACAGTATGCGAGTTCATTTTCCAAGATAGAAACATTGGTCACACTGAACATTGTTGAACGTTTTCGCTGCAATGCATCCTGGGACGCTTGGATCCAGGTTCTATCATTCATGCTGCGCCATTTCAACCAACCTGTGTGGCTCATATTCACTTTGGGTTGACGAGTGGCATGGTCATGGTGTAGGCCGAGCCTTTTTTGCCACTTCATCCGCCTCCGATCAAGCATAAAGACTTGCCCATAAGCATTCCCCACCCTAGAGTAACTTAACCTACCCATTCCCCTATCTGAAATAACTGTACCTACCTCAAAAGAAGTGATAAGCAGCGATCAATTTGACTGTTGCTGGCTGCCGTCTCCCGCTTAAGGGCGAATTTCAAACGTTGTCCATCACAGAGACAAATGATCTGGCTCCAGCAGCGTCTAAAGGAGTACGTGTTTGCTCACTTCTAGCTCCAGTGGAGACTGACGGAAAAATGGCCGCTAACGACCTGTGGTCCTTGTTCCGGGTGCGCGTGTCACCATCGAGCCTTAATGACATCATAAAGCCGCTTCAAGTGCAAGACTTGCAGGCTTATATACAGTCTATCTATCTATCTATGTAATGTATCTTACTGCATAGATATATATCTAGCTATATAAATAGATAGTTATATATCAATATAGATATTTTTACAAATATCTAGCTTTACGTATAAATCTAAACTTCTACAGTTATGGTTTTGTAAGGCTGAAAACAGACATCCAGAATTTGTATTATTATCAGCATTATTCTTATAATTCCATTGAGGTTATTCCAGGGGCAGGTAATACACTGCATGAGGCTTTGACCATTTTTTACCATTTTAGGTAAAAAGCTGCATTGACTGCAATTCTGCATTTTCTGCGATATGGTAGGACTGCAAGCAAAGCCTGAGACAAGATATGTCAAATACACTCTATACAGTATGCGAGTTCATTTTCCAAGATAGAAACATTGGTCACACTGAACATTGTTGAACGTTTTCGCTGCAATGCATCCTGGGACGCTTGGATCCAGGTTCTATCATTCATGCTGCGCCATTTCAACCAACCTGTGTGGCTCATATTCACTTTGGGTTGACGAGTGGCATGGTCATGGTGTAGGCCGAGCCTTTTTTGCCACTTCATCCGCCTCCGATCAAGCATAAAGACTTGCCCATAAGCATTCCCCACCCTAGAATAACTTCACCTACCCATTCCCCTATCTGAAATAACTGTACCTACCTCAAAAGAAGTGATAAGCAGCGATCAATTTGACTGTTGCTGGCTGCCGTCTCCCGCTTAAGGGCGAATTTCAAACGTTGTCCATCACAGAGACAAATGATCTGGCTCCAGCAGCGTCTAAAGGAGTACCTGTTTGCTCACTTCTAGCTCCAGTGGAGACTGACGGAAAAATGGCCGCTAACAACCTGTGGTCCTTGTTCCGGGTGCGCGTGTCACCATCGAGCCTTAATGACATCATAAAGCCGCTTCAAGTGCAAGACTTGCAGGCTTATATACAGTCTATCTATCTATGTAATGTATCTTACTGCATAGATATATATCTAGCTATATAAATAGATAGTTATATATCAATATAGACATTTCTACAAATATCTAGCTTTACGTATAAATCTAAACTTCTACAGTTATGGTTTTGTAAGGCTGAAAACAGACATCCAGAATTTGTATTATTATCAGCATTATTCTTATAATTGCCATTGAGGTTATTCCAGGGGCAGGTAATAAACTGCATGAGGCTTTGACCAATTTTTACCATTTTAGGTAAAAAGCTGCATTGACTGCACTTCTGCATTTTCTGCGATATGGTAGGACTGCAAGCAAAGCCTGAGACAAGATATGTCAAATACACTCTATACAGTATGCGAGTTCATTTTCCAAGATAGAAACATTGGTCACACTGAACATTGTTGAACGTTTTCGCTGCAATGCATCCTGGGACGCTTGGATCCAGGTTCTATCATTCATGCTGCGCCATTTCAACCAACCTGTGTGGCTCATATTCACTTTGGGTTGACGAGTGGCATGGTCATGGTGTAGGCCGAGCCTTTTTTGCCACTTCATCCGCCTCCGATCAAGCATAAAGACTTGCCCATAAGCATTCCCCACCCTAGAATAACTTAACCTACCCATTCCCCTATCTGAAATAACTGTACCTACCTCAAAAGAAGTGATAAGCAGCGATCAATTTGACTGTTGCTGGCTGCCGTCTCCCGCTTAAGGGCGAATTTCAAACGTTGTCCATCACAGAGACAAATGATCTGGCTCCAGCAGCGTCTAAAGGAGTACGTGTTTGCTCACTTCTAGCTCCAGTGGAGACTGACGGAAAAATGGCCGCTAACGACCTGTGGTCCTTGTTCCGGGTGCGCGTGTCACCATCGAGCCTTAATGACATCATAAAGCCGCTTCAAGTGCAAGACTTGCAGGCTTATATACAGTCTATCTATCTATCTATGTAATGTATCTTACTGCATAGATATATATCTAGCTATATAAATAGATAGTTATATATCAATATAGATATTTTTACAAATATCTAGCTTTACGTATAAATCTAAACTTCTACAGTTATGGTTTTGTAAGGCTGAAAACAGACATCCAGAATTTGTATTATTATCAGCATTATTCTTATAATTCCATTGAGGTTATTCCAGGGGCAGGTAATACACTGCATGAGGCTTTGACCATTTTTTACCATTTTAGGTAAAAAGCTGCATTGACTGCACTTCTGCATTTTCTGCGATATGGTAGGACTGCAAGCAAAGCCTGAGACAAGATATGTCAAATACACTCTATACAGTATGCGAGTTCATTTTCCAAGATAGAAACATTGGTCACACTGAACATTGTTGAACGTTTTCGCTGCAATGCATCCTGGGACGCTTGGATCCAGGTTCTATCATTCATGCTGCGCCATTTCAACCAACCTGTGTGGCTCATATTCACTTTGGGTTGACGAGTGGCATGGTCATGGTGTAGGCCGAGCCTTTTTTGCCACTTCATCCGCCTCCGATCAAGCATAAAGACTTGCCCATAAGCATTCCCCACCCTAGAATAACTTCACCTACCCATTCCCCTATCTGAAATAACTGTACCTACCTCAAAAGAAGTGATAAGCAGCGATCAATTTGACTGTTGCTGGCTGCCGTCTCCCGCTTAAGGGCGAATTTCAAACGTTGTCCATCACAGAGACAAATGATCTGGCTCCAGCAGCGTCTAAAGGAGTACCTGTTTGCTCACTTCTAGCTCCAGTGGAGACTGACGGAAAAATGGCCGCTAACAACCTGTGGTCCTTGTTCCGGGTGCGCGTGTCACCATCGAGCCTTAATGACATCATAAAGCCGCTTCAAGTGCAAGACTTGCAGGCTTATATACAGTCTATCTATCTATCTATCTATGTAATGTATCTTACTGCATAGATATATATCTAGCTATATAAATAGATAGTTATATATCAATATAGACATTTCTACAAATATCTAGCTTTACGTATAAATCTAAACTTCTACAGTTATGGTTTTGTAAGGCTGAAAACAGACATCCAGAATTTGTATTATTATCAGCATTATTCTTATAATTGCCATTGAGGTTATTCCAGGGGCAGGTAATAAACTGCATGAGGCTTTGACCAATTTTTACCATTTTAGGTAAAAAGCTGCATTGACTGCACTTCTGCATTTTCTGCGATATGGTAGGACTGCAAGCAAAGCCTGAGACAAGATATGTCAAATACACTCTATACAGTATGCGAGTTCATTTTCCAAGATAGAAACATTGGTCACACTGAACATTGTTGAACGTTTTCGCTGCAATGCATCCTGGGACGCTTGGATCCAGGTTCTATCATTCATGCTGCGCCATTTCAACCAACCTGTGTGGCTCATATTCACTTTGGGTTGACGAGTGGCATGGTCATGGTGTAGGCCGAGCCTTTTTTGCCACTTCATCCGCCTCCGATCAAGCATAAAGACTTGCCCATAAGCATTCCCCACCCTAGAATAACTTAACCTACCCATTCCCCTATCTGAAATAACTGTACCTACCTCAAAAGAAGTGATAAGCAGCGATCAATTTGACTGTTGCTGGCTGCCGTCTCCCGCTTAAGGGCGAATTTCAAACGTTGTCCATCACAGAGACAAATGATCTGGCTCCAGCAGCGTCTAAAGGAGTACGTGTTTGCTCACTTCTAGCTCCAGTGGAGACTGACGGAAAAATGGCCGCTAACGACCTGTGGTCCTTGTTCCGGGTGCGCGTGTCACCATCGAGCCTTAATGACATCATAAAGCCGCTTCAAGTGCAAGACTTGCAGGCTTATATACAGTCTATCTATCTATCTATGTAATGTATCTTACTGCATAGATATATATCTAGCTATATAAATAGATAGTTATATATCAATATAGATATTTTTACAAATATCTAGCTTTACGTATAAATCTAAACTTCTACAGTTATGGTTTTGTAAGGCTGAAAACAGACATCCAGAATTTGTATTATTATCAGCATTATTCTTATAATTCCATTGAGGTTATTCCAGGGGCAGGTAATACACTGCATGAGGCTTTGACCATTTTTTACCATTTTAGGTAAAAAGCTGCATTGACTGCACTTCTGCATTTTCTGCGATATGGTAGGACTGCAAGCAAAGCCTGAGACAAGATATGTCAAATACACTCTATACAGTATGCGAGTTCATTTTCCAAGATAGAAACATTGGTCACACTGAACATTGTTGAACGTTTTCGCTGCAATGCATCCTGGGACGCTTGGATCCAGGTTCTATCATTCATGCTGCGCCATTTCAACCAACCTGTGTGGCTCATATTCACTTTGGGTTGACGAGTGGCATGGTCATGGTGTAGGCCGAGCCTTTTTTGCCACTTCATCCGCCTCCGATCAAGCATAAAGACTTGCCCATAAGCATTCCCCACCCTAGAGTAACTTAACCTACCCATTCCCCTATCTGAAATAACTGTACCTACCTCAAAAGAAGTGATAAGCAGCGATCAATTTGACTGTTGCTGGCTGCCGTCTCCCGCTTAAGGGCGAATTTCAAACGTTGTCCATCACAGAGACAAATGATCTGGCTCCAGCAGCGTCTAAAGGAGTACGTGTTTGCTCACTTCTAGCTCCAGTGGAGACTGACGGAAAAATGGCCGCTAACGACCTGTGTTCCTTGTTCCGGGTGCGCGTGTCACCATCGAGCCTTAATGACATCATAAAGCCGCTTCAAGTGCAAGACTTGCAGGCTTATATACAGTCTATCTATCTATCTATGTAATGTATCTTACTGCATAGATATATATCTAGCTATATAAATAGATAGTTATATATCAATATAGACATTTCTACAAATATCTAGCTTTACGTATAAATCTAAACTTCTACAGTTATGGTTTTGTAAGGCTGAAAACAGACATCCAGAATTTGTATTATTATCAGCATTATTCTTATAATTGCCATTGAGGTTATTCCAGGGGCAGGTAATAAACTGCATGAGGCTTTGACCAATTTTTACCATTTTAGGTAAAAAGCTGCATTGACTGCACTTCTGCATTTTCTGCGATATGGTAGGACTGCAAGCAAAGCCTGAGACAAGATATGTCAAATACACTCTATACAGTATGCGAGTTCATTTTCCAAGATAGAAACATTGGTCACACTGAACATTGTTGAACGTTTTCGCTGCAATGCATCCTGGGACGCTTGGATCCAGGTTCTATCATTCATGCTGCGCCATTTCAACCAACCTGTGTGGCTCATATTCACTTTGGGTTGACGAGTGGCATGGTCATGGTGTAGGCCGAGCCTTTTTTGCCACTTCATCCGCCTCCGATCAAGCATAAAGACTTGCCCATAAGCATTCCCCACCCTAGAATAACTTAACCTACCCATTCCCCTATCTGAAATAACTGTACCTACCTCAAAAGAAGTGATAAGCAGCGATCAATTTGACTGTTGCTGGCTGCCGTCTCCCGCTTAAGGGCGAATTTCAAACGTTGTCCATCACAGAGACAAATGATCTGGCTCCAGCAGCGTCTAAAGGAGTACCTGTTTGCTCACTTCTAGCTCCAGTGGAGACTGACGGAAAAATGGCCGCTAACAACCTGTGGTCCTTGTTCCGGGTGCGCGTGTCACCATCGAGCCTTAATGACATCATAAAGCCGCTTCAAGTGCAAGACTTGCAGGCTTATATACAGTCTATCTATCTATCTATCTATCTATCTATCTATCTATCTATCTATCTATCTATCTATGTAATGTATCTTACTGCATAGATATATATCTAGCTATATAAATAGATAGTTATATATCAATATAGACATTTCTACAAATATCTAGCTTTACGTATAAATCTAAACTTCTACAGTTATGGTTTTGTAAGGCTGAAAACAGACATCCAGAATTTGTATTATTATCAGCATTATTCTTATAATTGCCATTGAGGTTATTCCAGGGGCAGGTAATAAACTGCATGAGGCTTTGACCAATTTTTACCATTTTAGGTAAAAAGCTGCATTGACTGCACTTCTGCATTTTCTGCGATATGGTAGGACTGCAAGCAAAGCCTGAGACAAGATATGTCAAATACACTCTATACAGTATGCGAGTTCATTTTCCAAGATAGAAACATTGGTCACACTGAACATTGTTGAACGTTTTCGCTGCAATGCATCCTGGGACGCTTGGATCCAGGTTCTATCATTCATGCTGCGCCATTTCAACCAACCTGTGTGGCTCATATTCACTTTGGGTTGACGAGTGGCATGGTCATGGTGTAGGCCGAGCCTTTTTTGCCACTTCATCCGCCTCCGATCAAGCATAAAGACTTGCCCATAAGCATTCCCCACCCTAGAATAACTTAACCTACCCATTCCCCTATCTGAAATAACTGTACCTACCTCAAAAGAAGTGATAAGCAGCGATCAATTTGACTGTTGCTGGCTGCCGTCTCCCGCTTAAGGGCGAATTTCAAACGTTGTCCATCACAGAGACAAATGATCTGGCTCCAGCAGCGTCTAAAGGAGTACGTGTTTGCTCACTTCTAGCTCCAGTGGAGACTGACGGAAAAATGGCCGCTAACGACCTGTGGTCCTTGTTCCGGGTGCGCGTGTCACCATCGAGCCTTAATGACATCATAAAGCCGCTTCAAGTGCAAGACTTGCAGGCTTATATACAGTCTATCTATCTATGTAATGTATCTTACTGCATAGATATATATCTAGCTATATAAATAGATAGTTATATATCAATATAGATATTTTTACAAATATCTAGCTTTACGTATAAATCTAAACTTCTACAGTTATGGTTTTGTAAGGCTGAAAACAGACATCCAGAATTTGTATTATTATCAGCATTATTCTTATAATTCCATTGAGGTTATTCCAGGGGCAGGTAATACACTGCATGAGGCTTTGACCATTTTTTACCATTTTAGGTAAAAAGCTGCATTGACTGCACTTCTGCATTTTCTGCGATATGGTAGGACTGCAAGCAAAGCCTGAGACAAGATATGTCAAATACACTCTATACAGTATGCGAGTTCATTTTCCAAGATAGAAACATTGGTCACACTGAACATTGTTGAACGTTTTCGCTGCAATGCATCCTGGGACGCTTGGATCCAGGTTCTATCATTCATGCTGCGCCATTTCAACCAACCTGTGTGGCTCATATTCACTTTGGGTTGACGAGTGGCATGGTCATGGTGTAGGCCGAGCCTTTTTTGCCACTTCATCCGCCTCCGATCAAGCATAAAGACTTGCCCATAAGCATTCCCCACCCTAGAATAACTTCACCTACCCATTCCCCTATCTGAAATAACTGTACCTACCTCAAAAGAAGTGATAAGCAGCGATCAATTTGACTGTTGCTGGCTGCCGTCTCCCGCTTAAGGGCGAATTTCAAACGTTGTCCATCACAGAGACAAATGATCTGGCTCCAGCAGCGTCTAAAGGAGTACCTGTTTGCTCACTTCTAGCTCCAGTGGAGACTGACGGAAAAATGGCCGCTAACAACCTGTGGTCCTTGTTCCGGGTGCGCGTGTCACCATCGAGCCTTAATGACATCATAAAGCCGCTTCAAGTGCAAGACTTGCAGGCTTATATACAGTCTATCTATCTATCTATGTAATGTATCTTACTGCATAGATATATATCTAGCTATATAAATAGATAGTTATATATCAATATAGACATTTCTACAAATATCTAGCTTTACGTATAAATCTAAACTTCTACAGTTATGGTTTTGTAAGGCTGAAAACAGACATCCAGAATTTGTATTATTATCAGCATTATTCTTATAATTGCCATTGAGGTTATTCCAGGGGCAGGTAATAAACTGCATGAGGCTTTGACCAATTTTTACCATTTTAGGTAAAAAGCTGCATTGACTGCACTTCTGCATTTTCTGCGATATGGTAGGACTGCAAGCAAAGCCTGAG
This sequence comes from Eleutherodactylus coqui, assembly GCF_035609145.1. NCBI lineage: Eukaryota > Metazoa > Chordata > Amphibia > Anura > Eleutherodactylidae > Eleutherodactylus > Eleutherodactylus coqui. The sequence goes on from NW_027101795.1 coordinate 366,545, forward strand.
ACAAGATATGTCAAATACACTCTATACAGTATGCGAGTTCATTTTCCAAGATAGAAACATTGGTCACACTGAACATTGTTGAACGTTTTCGCTGCAATGCATCCTGGGACGCTTGGATCCAGGTTCTATCATTCATGCTGCGCCATTTCAACCAACCTGTGTGGCTCATATTCACTTTGGGTTGACGAGTGGCATGGTCATGGTGTAGGCCGAGCCTTTTTTGCCACTTCATCCGCCTCCGATCAAGCATAAAGACTTGCCCATAAGCATTCCCCACCCTAGAATAACTTAACCTACCCATTCCCCTATCTGAAATAACTGTACCTACCTCAAAAGAAGTGATAAGCAGCGATCAATTTGACTGTTGCTGGCTGCCGTCCCCCGCTTAAGGGCGAATTTCAAACGTTGTCCATCACAGAGACAAATGATCTGGCTCCAGCAGCGTCTAAAGGAGTACCTGTTTGCTCACTTCTAGCTCCAGTGGAGACTGACGGAAAAATGGCCGCTAACAACCTGTGGTCCTTGTTCCGGGTGCGCGTGTCACCATCGAGCCTTAATGACATCATAAAGCCGCTTCAAGTGCAAGACTTGCAGGCTTATATACAGTCTATCTATCTATCTATCTATCTATCTATCTATCTATCTATCTATCTATCTATCTATCTATGTAATGTATCTTACTGCATAGATATATATCTAGCTATATAAATAGATAGTTATATATCAATATAGACATTTCTACAAATATCTAGCTTTACGTATAAATCTAAACTTCTACAGTTATGGTTTTGTAAGGCTGAAAACAGACATCCAGAATTTGTATTATTATCAGCATTATTCTTATAATTGCCATTGAGGTTATTCCAGGGGCAGGTAATAAACTGCATGAGGCTTTGACCAATTTTTACCATTTTAGGTAAAAAGCTGCATTGACTGCACTTCTGCATTTTCTGCGATATGGTAGGACTGCAAGCAAAGCCTGAGACAAGATATGTCAAATACACTCTATACAGTATGCGAGTTCATTTTCCAAGATAGAAACATTGGTCACACTGAACATTGTTGAACGTTTTCGCTGCAATGCATCCTGGGACGCTTGGATCCAGGTTCTATCATTCATGCTGCGCCATTTCAACCAACCTGTGTGGCTCATATTCACTTTGGGTTGACGAGTGGCATGGTCATGGTGTAGGCCGAGCCTTTTTTGCCACTTCATCCGCCTCCGATCAAGCATAAAGACTTGCCCATAAGCATTCCCCACCCTAGAATAACTTAACCTACCCATTCCCCTATCTGAAATAACTGTACCTACCTCAAAAGAAGTGATAAGCAGCGATCAATTTGACTGTTGCTGGCTGCCGTCTCCCGCTTAAGGGCGAATTTCAAACGTTGTCCATCACAGAGACAAATGATCTGGCTCCAGCAGCGTCTAAAGGAGTACGTGTTTGCTCACTTCTAGCTCCAGTGGAGACTGACGGAAAAATGGCCGCTAACGACCTGTGGTCCTTGTTCCGGGTGCGCGTGTCACCATCGAGCCTTAATGACATCATAAAGCCGCTTCAAGTGCAAGACTTGCAGGCTTATATACAGTCTATCTATCTATGTAATGTATCTTACTGCATAGATATATATCTAGCTATATAAATAGATAGTTATATATCAATATAGATATTTTTACAAATATCTAGCTTTACGTATAAATCTAAACTTCTACAGTTATGGTTTTGTAAGGCTGAAAACAGACATCCAGAATTTGTATTATTATCAGCATTATTCTTATAATTCCATTGAGGTTATTCCAGGGGCAGGTAATACACTGCATGAGGCTTTGACCATTTTTTACCATTTTAGGTAAAAAGCTGCATTGACTGCACTTCTGCATTTTCTGCGATATGGTAGGACTGCAAGCAAAGCCTGAGACAAGATATGTCAAATACACTCTATACAGTATGCGAGTTCATTTTCCAAGATAGAAACATTGGTCACACTGAACATTGTTGAACGTTTTCGCTGCAATGCATCCTGGGACGCTTGGATCCAGGTTCTATCATTCATGCTGCGCCATTTCAACCAACCTGTGTGGCTCATATTCACTTTGGGTTGACGAGTGGCATGGTCATGGTGTAGGCCGAGCCTTTTTTGCCACTTCATCCGCCTCCGATCAAGCATAAAGACTTGCCCATAAGCATTCCCCACCCTAGAATAACTTCACCTACCCATTCCCCTATCTGAAATAACTGTACCTACCTCAAAAGAAGTGATAAGCAGCGATCAATTTGACTGTTGCTGGCTGCCGTCTCCCGCTTAAGGGCGAATTTCAAACGTTGTCCATCACAGAGACAAATGATCTGGCTCCAGCAGCGTCTAAAGGAGTACCTGTTTGCTCACTTCTAGCTCCAGTGGAGACTGACGGAAAAATGGCCGCTAACAACCTGTGGTCCTTGTTCCGGGTGCGCGTGTCACCATCGAGCCTTAATGACATCATAAAGCCGCTTCAAGTGCAAGACTTGCAGGCTTATATACAGTCTATCTATCTATCTATCTATGTAATGTATCTTACTGCATAGATATATATCTAGCTATATAAATAGATAGTTATATATCAATATAGACATTTCTACAAATATCTAGCTTTACGTATAAATCTAAACTTCTACAGTTATGGTTTTGTAAGGCTGAAAACAGACATCCAGAATTTGTATTATTATCAGCATTATTCTTATAATTGCCATTGAGGTTATTCCAGGGGCAGGTAATAAACTGCATGAGGCTTTGACCAATTTTTACCATTTTAGGTAAAAAGCTGCATTGACTGCACTTCTGCATTTTCTGCGATATGGTAGGACTGCAAGCAAAGCCTGAGACAAGATATGTCAAATACACTCTATACAGTATGCGAGTTCATTTTCCAAGATAGAAACATTGGTCACACTGAACATTGTTGAACGTTTTCGCTGCAATGCATCCTGGGACGCTTGGATCCAGGTTCTATCATTCATGCTGCGCCATTTCAACCAACCTGTGTGGCTCATATTCACTTTGGGTTGACGAGTGGCATGGTCATGGTGTAGGCCGAGCCTTTTTTGCCACTTCATCCGCCTCCGATCAAGCATAAAGACTTGCCCATAAGCATTCCCCACCCTAGAATAACTTCACCTACCCATTCCCCTATCTGAAATAACTGTACCTACCTCAAAAGAAGTGATAAGCAGCGATCAATTTGACTGTTGCTGGCTGCCGTCTCCCGCTTAAGGGCGAATTTCAAACGTTGTCCATCACAGAGACAAATGATCTGGCTCCAGCAGCGTCTAAAGGAGTACCTGTTTGCTCACTTCTAGCTCCAGTGGAGACTGACGGAAAAATGGCCGCTAACAACCTGTGGTCCTTGTTCCGGGTGCGCGTGTCACCATCGAGCCTTAATGACATCATAAAGCCGCTTCAAGTGCAAGACTTGCAGGCTTATATACAGTCTATCTATCTATCTATCTATGTAATGTATCTTACTGCATAGATATATATCTAGCTATATAAATAGATAGTTATATATCAATATAGACATTTCTACAAATATCTAGCTTTACGTATAAATCTAAACTTCTACAGTTATGGTTTTGTAAGGCTGAAAACAGACATCCAGAATTTGTATTATTATCAGCATTATTCTTATAATTGCCATTGAGGTTATTCCAGGGGCAGGTAATAAACTGCATGAGGCTTTGACCAATTTTTACCATTTTAGGTAAAAAGCTGCATTGACTGCACTTCTGCATTTTCTGCGATATGGTAGGACTGCAAGCAAAGCCTGAGACAAGATATGTCAAATACACTCTATACAGTATGCGAGTTCATTTTCCAAGATAGAAACATTGGTCACACTGAACATTGTTGAACGTTTTCGCTGCAATGCATCCTGGGACGCTTGGATCCAGGTTCTATCATTCATGCTGCGCCATTTCAACCAACCTGTGTGGCTCATATTCACTTTGGGTTGACGAGTGGCATGGTCATGGTGTAGGCCGAGCCTTTTTTGCCACTTCATCCGCCTCCGATCAAGCATAAAGACTTGCCCATAAGCATTCCCCACCCTAGAATAACTTAACCTACCCATTCCCCTATCTGAAATAACTGTACCTACCTCAAAAGAAGTGATAAGCAGCGATCAATTTGACTGTTGCTGGCTGCCGTCTCCCGCTTAAGGGCGAATTTCAAACGTTGTCCATCACAGAGACAAATGATCTGGCTCCAGCAGCGTCTAAAGGAGTACCTGTTTGCTCACTTCTAGCTCCAGTGGAGACTGACGGAAAAATGGCCGCTAACAACCTGTGGTCCTTGTTCCGGGTGCGCGTGTCACCATCGAGCCTTAATGACATCATAAAGCCGCTTCAAGTGCAAGACTTGCAGGCTTATATACAGTCTATCTATCTATCTATCTATGTAATGTATCTTACTGCATAGATATATATCTAGCTATATAAATAGATAGTTATATATCAATATAGACATTTCTACAAATATCTAGCTTTACGTATAAATCTAAACTTCTACAGTTATGGTTTTGTAAGGCTGAAAACAGACATCCAGAATTTGTATTATTATCAGCATTATTCTTATAATTGCCATTGAGGTTATTCCAGGGGCAGGTAATAAACTGCATGAGGCTTTGACCAATTTTTACCATTTTAGGTAAAAAGCTGCATTGACTGCACTTCTGCATTTTCTGCGATATGGTAGGACTGCAAGCAAAGCCTGAGACAAGATATGTCAAATACACTCTATACAGTATGCGAGTTCATTTTCCAAGATAGAAACATTGGTCACACTGAACATTGTTGAACGTTTTCGCTGCAATGCATCCTGGGACGCTTGGATCCAGGTTCTATCATTCATGCTGCGCCATTTCAACCAACCTGTGTGGCTCATATTCACTTTGGGTTGACGAGTGGCATGGTCATGGTGTAGGCCGAGCCTTTTTTGCCACTTCATCCGCCTCCGATCAAGCATAAAGACTTGCCCATAAGCATTCCCCACCCTAGAATAACTTCACCTACCCATTCCCCTATCTGAAATAACTGTACCTACCTCAAAAGAAGTGATAAGCAGCGATCAATTTGACTGTTGCTGGCTGCCGTCTCCCGCTTAAGGGCGAATTTCAAACGTTGTCCATCACAGAGACAAATGATCTGGCTCCAGCAGCGTCTAAAGGAGTACCTGTTTGCTCACTTCTAGCTCCAGTGGAGACTGACGGAAAAATGGCCGCTAACAACCTGTGGTCCTTGTTCCGGGTGCGCGTGTCACCATCGAGCCTTAATGACATCATAAAGCCGCTTCAAGTGCAAGACTTGCAGGCTTATATACAGTCTATCTATCTATCTATCTATGTAATGTATCTTACTGCATAGATATATATCTAGCTATATAAATAGATAGTTATATATCAATATAGACATTTCTACAAATATCTAGCTTTACGTATAAATCTAAACTTCTACAGTTATGGTTTTGTAAGGCTGAAAACAGACATCCAGAATTTGTATTATTATCAGCATTATTCTTATAATTGCCATTGAGGTTATTCCAGGGGCAGGTAATAAACTGCATGAGGCTTTGACCAATTTTTACCATTTTAGGTAAAAAGCTGCATTGACTGCACTTCTGCATTTTCTGCGATATGGTAGGACTGCAAGCAAAGCCTGAGACAAGATATGTCAAATACACTCTATACAGTATGCGAGTTCATTTTCCAAGATAGAAACATTGGTCACACTGAACATTGTTGAACGTTTTCGCTGCAATGCATCCTGGGACGCTTGGATCCAGGTTCTATCATTCATGCTGCGCCATTTCAACCAACCTGTGTGGCTCATATTCACTTTGGGTTGACGAGTGGCATGGTCATGGTGTAGGCCGAGCCTTTTTTGCCACTTCATCCGCCTCCGATCAAGCATAAAGACTTGCCCATAAGCATTCCCCACCCTAGAATAACTTAACCTACCCATTCCCCTATCTGAAATAACTGTACCTACCTCAAAAGAAGTGATAAGCAGCGATCAATTTGACTGTTGCTGGCTGCCGTCTCCCGCTTAAGGGCGAATTTCAAACGTTGTCCATCACAGAGACAAATGATCTGGCTCCAGCAGCGTCTAAAGGAGTACGTGTTTGCTCACTTCTAGCTCCAGTGGAGACTGACGGAAAAATGGCCGCTAACGACCTGTGGTCCTTGTTCCGGGTGCGCGTGTCACCATCGAGCCTTAATGACATCATAAAGCCGCTTCAAGTGCAAGACTTGCAGGCTTATATACAGTCTATCTATCTATCTATGTAATGTATCTTACTGCATAGATATATATCTAGCTATATAAATAGATAGTTATATATCAATATAGATATTTTTACAAATATCTAGCTTTACGTATAAATCTAAACTTCTACAGTTATGGTTTTGTAAGGCTGAAAACAGACATCCAGAATTTGTATTATTATCAGCATTATTCTTATAATTCCATTGAGGTTATTCCAGGGGCAGGTAATACACTGCATGAGGCTTTGACCATTTTTTACCATTTTAGGTAAAAAGCTGCATTGACTGCACTTCTGCATTTTCTGCGATATGGTAGGACTGCAAGCAAAGCCTGAGACAAGATATGTCAAATACACTCTATACAGTATGCGAGTTCATTTTCCAAGATAGAAACATTGGTCACACTGAACATTGTTGAACGTTTTCGCTGCAATGCATCCTGGGACGCTTGGATCCAGGTTCTATCATTCATGCTGCGCCATTTCAACCAACCTGTGTGGCTCATATTCACTTTGGGTTGACGAGTGGCATGGTCATGGTGTAGGCCGAGCCTTTTTTGCCACTTCATCCGCCTCCGATCAAGCATAAAGACTTGCCCATAAGCATTCCCCACCCTAGAATAACTTCACCTACCCATTCCCCTATCTGAAATAACTGTACCTACCTCAAAAGAAGTGATAAGCAGCGATCAATTTGACTGTTGCTGGCTGCCGTCTCCCGCTTAAGGGCGAATTTCAAACGTTGTCCATCACAGAGACAAATGATCTGGCTCCAGCAGCGTCTAAAGGAGTACCTGTTTGCTCACTTCTAGCTCCAGTGGAGACTGACGGAAAAATGGCCGCTAACAACCTGTGGTCCTTGTTCCGGGTGCGCGTGTCACCATCGAGCCTTAATGACATCATAAAGCCGCTTCAAGTGCAAGACTTGCAGGCTTATATACAGTCTATCTATCTATCTATCTATGTAATGTATCTTACTGCATAGATATATATCTAGCTATATAAATAGATAGTTATATATCAATATAGACATTTCTACAAATATCTAGCTTTACGTATAAATCTAAACTTCTACAGTTATGGTTTTGTAAGGCTGAAAACAGACATCCAGAATTTGTATTATTATCAGCATTATTCTTATAATTGCCATTGAGGTTATTCCAGGGGCAGGTAATAAACTGCATGAGGCTTTGACCAATTTTTACCATTTTAGGTAAAAAGCTGCATTGACTGCACTTCTGCATTTTCTGCGATATGGTAGGACTGCAAGCAAAGCCTGAGACAAGATATGTCAAATACACTCTATACAGTATGCGAGTTCATTTTCCAAGATAGAAACATTGGTCACACTGAACATTGTTGAACGTTTTCGCTGCAATGCATCCTGGGACGCTTGGATCCAGGTTCTATCATTCATGCTGCGCCATTTCAACCAACCTGTGTGGCTCATATTCACTTTGGGTTGACGAGTGGCATGGTCATGGTGTAGGCCGAGCCTTTTTTGCCACTTCATCCGCCTCCGATCAAGCATAAAGACTTGCCCATAAGCATTCCCCACCCTAGAATAACTTAACCTACCCATTCCCCTATCTGAAATAACTGTACCTACCTCAAAAGAAGTGATAAGCAGCGATCAATTTGACTGTTGCTGGCTGCCGTCTCCCGCTTAAGGGCGAATTTCAAACGTTGTCCATCACAGAGACAAATGATCTGGCTCCAGCAGCGTCTAAAGGAGTACGTGTTTGCTCACTTCTAGCTCCAGTGGAGACTGACGGAAAAATGGCCGCTAACGACCTGTGGTCCTTGTTCCGGGTGCGCGTGTCACCATCGAGCCTTAATGACATCATAAAGCCGCTTCAAGTGCAAGACTTGCAGGCTTATATACAGTCTATCTATCTATCTATGTAATGTATCTTACTGCATAGATATATATCTAGCTATATAAATAGATAGTTATATATCAATATAGATATTTTTACAAATATCTAGCTTTACGTATAAATCTAAACTTCTACAGTTATGGTTTTGTAAGGCTGAAAACAGACATCCAGAATTTGTATTATTATCAGCATTATTCTTATAATTCCATTGAGGTTATTCCAGGGGCAGGTAATACACTGCATGAGGCTTTGACCATTTTTTACCATTTTAGGTAAAAAGCTGCATTGACTGCACTTCTGCATTTTCTGCGATATGGTAGGACTGCAAGCAAAGCCTGAGACAAGATATGTCAAATACACTCTATACAGTATGCGAGTTCATTTTCCAAGATAGAAACATTGGTCACACTGAACATTGTTGAACGTTTTCGCTGCAATGCATCCTGGGACGCTTGGATCCAGGTTCTATCATTCATGCTGCGCCATTTCAACCAACCTGTGTGGCTCATATTCACTTTGGGTTGACGAGTGGCATGGTCATGGTGTAGGCCGAGCCTTTTTTGCCACTTCATCCGCCTCCGATCAAGCATAAAGACTTGCCCATAAGCATTCCCCACCCTAGAGTAACTTAACCTACCCATTCCCCTATCTGAAATAACTGTACCTACCTCAAAAGAAGTGATAAGCAGCGATCAATTTGACTGTTGCTGGCTGCCGTCTCCCGCTTAAGGGCGAATTTCAAACGTTGTCCATCACAGAGACAAATGATCTGGCTCCAGCAGCGTCTAAAGGAGTACGTGTTTGCTCACTTCTAGCTCCAGTGGAGACTGACGGAAAAATGGCCGCTAACGACCTGTGGTCCTTGTTCCGGGTGCGCGTGTCACCATCGAGCCTTAATGACATCATAAAGCCGCTTCAAGTGCAAGACTTGCAGGCTTATATACAGTCTATCTATCTATCTATGTAATGTATCTTACTGCATAGATATATATCTAGCTATATAAATAGATAGTTATATATCAATATAGACATTTCTACAAATATCTAGCTTTACGTATAAATCTAAACTTCTACAGTTATGGTTTTGTAAGGCTGAAAACAGACATCCAGAATTTGTATTATTATCAGCATTATTCTTATAATTGCCATTGAGGTTATTCCAGGGGCAGGTAATAAACTGCATGAGGCTTTGACCAATTTTTACCATTTTAGGTAAAAAGCTGCATTGACTGCACTTCTGCATTTTCTGCGATATGGTAGGACTGCAAGCAAAGCCTGAGACAAGATATGTCAAATACACTCTATACAGTATGCGAGTTCATTTTCCAAGATAGAAACATTGGTCACACTGAACATTGTTGAACGTTTTCGCTGCAATGCATCCTGGGACGCTTGGATCCAGGTTCTATCATTCATGCTGCGCCATTTCAACCAACCTGTGTGGCTCATATTCACTTTGGGTTGACGAGTGGCATGGTCATGGTGTAGGCCGAGCCTTTTTTGCCACTTCATCCGCCTCCGATCAAGCATAAAGACTTGCCCATAAGCATTCCCCACCCTAGAATAACTTAACCTACCCATTCCCCTATCTGAAATAACTGTACCTACCTCAAAAGAAGTGATAAGCAGCGATCAATTTGACTGTTGCTGGCTGCCGTCTCCCGCTTAAGGGCGAATTTCAAACGTTGTCCATCACAGAGACAAATGATCTGGCTCCAGCAGCGTCTAAAGGAGTACCTGTTTGCTCACTTCTAGCTCCAGTGGAGACTGACGGAAAAATGGCCGCTAACAACCTGTGGTCCTTGTTCCGGGTGCGCGTGTCACCATCGAGCCTTAATGACATCATAAAGCCGCTTCAAGTGCAAGACTTGCAGGCTTATATACAGTCTATCTATCTATCTATCTATCTATCTATCTATCTATCTATCTATCTATGTAATGTATCTTACTGCATAGATATATATCTAGCTATATAAATAGATAGTTATATATCAATATAGACATTTCTACAAATATCTAGCTTTACGTATAAATCTAAACTTCTACAGTTATGGTTTTGTAAGGCTGAAAACAGACATCCAGAATTTGTATTATTATCAGCATTATTCTTATAATTGCCATTGAGGTTATTCCAGGGGCAGGTAATAAACTGCATGAGGCTTTGACCAATTTTTACCATTTTAGGTAAAAAGCTGCATTGACTGCACTTCTGCATTTTCTGCGATATGGTAGGACTGCAAGCAAAGCCTGAGACAAGATATGTCAAATACACTCTATACAGTATGCGAGTTCATTTTCCAAGATAGAAACATTGGTCACACTGAACATTGTTGAACGTTTTCGCTGCAATGCATCCTGGGACGCTTGGATCCAGGTTCTATCATTCATGCTGCGCCATTTCAACCAACCTGTGTGGCTCATATTCACTTTGGGTTGACGAGTGGCATGGTCATGGTGTAGGCCGAGCCTTTTTTGCCACTTCATCCGCCTCCGATCAAGCATAAAGACTTGCCCATAAGCATTCCCCACCCTAGAATAACTTAACCTACCCATTCCCCTATCTGAAATAACTGTACCTACCTCAAAAGAAGTGATAAGCAGCGATCAATTTGACTGTTGCTGGCTGCCGTCTCCCGCTTAAGGGCGAATTTCAAACGTTGTCCATCACAGAGACAAATGATCTGGCTCCAGCAGCGTCTAAAGGAGTACCTGTTTGCTCACTTCTAGCTCCAGTGGAGACTGACGGAAAAATGGCCGCTAACAACCTGTGGTCCTTGTTCCGGGTGCGCGTGTCACCATCGAGCCTTAATGACATCATAAAGCCGCTTCAAGTGCAAGACTTGCAGGCTTATATACAGTCTATCTATCTATCTATCTATGTAATGTATCTTACTGCATAGATATATATCTAGCTATATAAATAGATAGTTATATATCAATATAGACATTTCTACAAATATCTAGCTTTACGTATAAATCTAAACTTCTACAGTTATGGTTTTGTAAGGCTGAAAACAGACATCCAGAATTTGTATTATTATCAGCATTATTCTTATAATTGCCATTGAGGTTATTCCAGGGGCAGGTAATAAACTGCATGAGGCTTTGACCAATTTTTACCATTTTAGGTAAAAAGCTGCATTGACTGCACTTCTGCATTTTCTGCGATATGGTAGGACTGCAAGCAAAGCCTGAGACAAGATATGTCAAATACACTCTATACAGTATGCGAGTTCATTTTCCAAGATAGAAACATTGGTCACACTGAACATTGTTGAACGTTTTCGCTGCAATGCATCCTGGGACGCTTGGATCCAGGTTCTATCATTCATGCTGCGCCATTTCAACCAACCTGTGTGGCTCATATTCACTTTGGGTTGACGAGTGGCATGGTCATGGTGTAGGCCGAGCCTTTTTTGCCACTTCATCCGCCTCCGATCAAGCATAAAGACTTGCCCATAAGCATTCCCCACCCTAGAATAACTTCACCTACCCATTCCCCTATCTGAAATAACTGTACCTACCTCAAAAGAAGTGATAAGCAGCGATCAATTTGACTGTTGCTGGCTGCCGTCTCCCGCTTAAGGGCGAATTTCAAACGTTGTCCATCACAGAGACAAATGATCTGGCTCCAGCAGCGTCTAAAGGAGTACCTGTTTGCTCACTTCTAGCTCCAGTGGAGACTGACGGAAAAATGGCCGCTAACAACCTGTGGTCCTTGTTCCGGGTGCGCGTGTCACCATCGAGCCTTAATGACATCATAAAGCCGCTTCAAGTGCAAGACTTGCAGGCTTATATACAGTCTATCTATCTATCTATGTAATGTATCTTACTGCATAGATATATATCTAGCTATATAAATAGATAGTTATATATCAATATAGACATTTCTACAAATATCTAGCTTTACGTATAAATCTAAACTTCTACAGTTATGGTTTTGTAAGGCTGAAAACAGACATCCAGAATTTGTATTATTATCAGCATTATTCTTATAATTGCCATTGAGGTTATTCCAGGGGCAGGTAATAAACTGCATGAGGCTTTGACCAATTTTTACCATTTTAGGTAAAAAGCTGCATTGACTGCACTTCTGCATTTTCTGCGATATGGTAGGACTGCAAGCAAAGCCTGAGACAAGATATGTCAAATACACTCTATACAGTATGCGAGTTCATTTTCCAAGATAGAAACATTGGTCACACTGAACATTGTTGAACGTTTTCGCTGCAATGCATCCTGGGACGCTTGGATCCAGGTTCTATCATTCATGCTGCGCCATTTCAACCAACCTGTGTGGCTCATATTCACTTTGGGTTGACGAGTGGCATGGTCATGGTGTAGGCCGAGCCTTTTTTGCCACTTCATCCGCCTCCGATCAAGCATAAAGACTTGCCCATAAGCATTCCCCACCCTAGAATAACTTAACCTACCCATTCCCCTATCTGAAATAACTGTACCTACCTCAAAAGAAGTGATAAGCAGCGATCAATTTGACTGTTGCTGGCTGCCGTCTCCCGCTTAAGGGCGAATTTCAAACGTTGTCCATCACAGAGACAAATGATCTGGCTCCAGCAGCGTCTAAAGGAGTACGTGTTTGCTCACTTCTAGCTCCAGTGGAGACTGACGGAAAAATGGCCGCTAACGACCTGTGGTCCTTGTTCCGGGTGCGCGTGTCACCATCGAGCCTTAATGACATCATAAAGCCGCTTCAAGTGCAAGACTTGCAGGCTTATATACAGTCTATCTATCTATCTATGTAATGTATCTTACTGCATAGATATATATCTAGCTATATAAATAGATAGTTATATATCAATATAGATATTTTTACAAATATCTAGCTTTACGTATAAATCTAAACTTCTACAGTTATGGTTTTGTAAGGCTGAAAACAGACATCCAGAATTTGTATTATTATCAGCATTATTCTTATAATTCCATTGAGGTTATTCCAGGGGCAGGTAATACACTGCATGAGGCTTTGACCATTTTTTACCATTTTAGGTAAAAAGCTGCATTGACTGCACTTCTGCATTTTCTGCGATATGGTAGGACTGCAAGCAAAGCCTGAGACAAGATATGTCAAATACACTCTATACAGTATGCGAGTTCATTTTCCAAGATAGAAACATTGGTCACACTGAACATTGTTGAACGTTTTCGCTGCAATGCATCCTGGGACGCTTGGATCCAGGTTCTATCATTCATGCTGCGCCATTTCAACCAACCTGTGTGGCTCATATTCACTTTGGGTTGACGAGTGGCATGGTCATGGTGTAGGCCGAGCCTTTTTTGCCACTTCATCCGCCTCCGATCAAGCATAAAGACTTGCCCATAAGCATTCCCCACCCTAGAATAACTTCACCTACCCATTCCCCTATCTGAAATAACTGTACCTACCTCAAAAGAAGTGATAAGCAGCGATCAATTTGACTGTTGCTGGCTGCCGTCTCCCGCTTAAGGGCGAATTTCAAACGTTGTCCATCACAGAGACAAATGATCTGGCTCCAGCAGCGTCTAAAGGAGTACCTGTTTGCTCACTTCTAGCTCCAGTGGAGACTGACGGAAAAATGGCCGCTAACAACCTGTGGTCCTTGTTCCGGGTGCGCGTGTCACCATCGAGCCTTAATGACATCATAAAGCCGCTTCAAGTGCAAGACTTGCAGGCTTATATACAGTCTATCTATCTATCTATCTATGTAATGTATCTTACTGCATAGATATATATCTAGCTATATAAATAGATAGTTATATATCAATATAGACATTTCTACAAATATCTAGCTTTACGTATAAATCTAAACTTCTACAGTTATGGTTTTGTAAGGCTGAAAACAGACATCCAGAATTTGTATTATTATCAGCATTATTCTTATAATTGCCATTGAGGTTATTCCAGGGGCAGGTAATAAACTGCATGAGGCTTTGACCAATTTTTACCATTTTAGGTAAAAAGCTGCATTGACTGCACTTCTGCATTTTCTGCGATATGGTAGGACTGCAAGCAAAGCCTGAGACAAGATATGTCAAATACACTCTATACAGTATGCGAGTTCATTTTCCAAGATAGAAACATTGGTCACACTGAACATTGTTGAACGTTTTCGCTGCAATGCATCCTGGGACGCTTGGATCCAGGTTCTATCATTCATGCTGCGCCATTTCAACCAACCTGTGTGGCTCATATTCACTTTGGGTTGACGAGTGGCATGGTCATGGTGTAGGCCGAGCCTTTTTTGCCACTTCATCCGCCTCCGATCAAGCATAAAGACTTGCCCATAAGCATTCCCCACCCTAGAATAACTTAACCTACCCATTCCCCTATCTGAAATAACTGTACCTACCTCAAAAGAAGTGATAAGCAGCGATCAATTTGACTGTTGCTGGCTGCCGTCTCCCGCTTAAGGGCGAATTTCAAACGTTGTCCATCACAGAGACAAATGATCTGGCTCCAGCAGCGTCTAAAGGAGTACGTGTTTGCTCACTTCTAGCTCCAGTGGAGACTGACGGAAAAATGGCCGCTAACGACCTGTGGTCCTTGTTCCGGGTGCGCGTGTCACCATCGAGCCTTAATGACATCATAAAGCCGCTTCAAGTGCAAGACTTGCAGGCTTATATACAGTCTATCTATCTATCTATGTAATGTATCTTACTGCATAGATATATATCTAGCTATATAAATAGATAGTTATATATCAATATAGATATTTTTACAAATATCTAGCTTTACGTATAAATCTAAACTTCTACAGTTATGGTTTTGTAAGGCTGAAAACAGACATCCAGAATTTGTATTATTATCAGCATTATTCTTATAATTCCATTGAGGTTATTCCAGGGGCAGGTAATACACTGCATGAGGCTTTGACCATTTTTTACCATTTTAGGTAAAAAGCTGCATTGACTGCACTTCTGCATTTTCTGCGATATGGTAGGACTGCAAGCAAAGCCTGAGACAAGATATGTCAAATACACTCTATACAGTATGCGAGTTCATTTTCCAAGATAGAAACATTGGTCACACTGAACATTGTTGAACGTTTTCGCTGCAATGCATCCTGGGACGCTTGGATCCAGGTTCTATCATTCATGCTGCGCCATTTCAACCAACCTGTGTGGCTCATATTCACTTTGGGTTGACGAGTGGCATGGTCATGGTGTAGGCCGAGCCTTTTTTGCCACTTCATCCGCCTCCGATCAAGCATAAAGACTTGCCCATAAGCATTCCCCACCCTAGAGTAACTTAACCTACCCATTCCCCTATCTGAAATAACTGTACCTACCTCAAAAGAAGTGATAAGCAGCGATCAATTTGACTGTTGCTGGCTGCCGTCTCCCGCTTAAGGGCGAATTTCAAACGTTGTCCATCACAGAGACAAATGATCTGGCTCCAGCAGCGTCTAAAGGAGTACGTGTTTGCTCACTTCTAGCTCCAGTGGAGACTGACGGAAAAATGGCCGCTAACGACCTGTGGTCCTTGTTCCGGGTGCGCGTGTCACCATCGAGCCTTAATGACATCATAAAGCCGCTTCAAGTGCAAGACTTGCAGGCTTATATACAGTCTATCTATCTATCTATGTAATGTATCTTACTGCATAGATATATATCTAGCTATATAAATAGATAGTTATATATCAATATAGACATTTCTACAAATATCTAGCTTTACGTATAAATCTAAACTTCTACAGTTATGGTTTTGTAAGGCTGAAAACAGACATCCAGAATTTGTATTATTATCAGCATTATTCTTATAATTGCCATTGAGGTTATTCCAGGGGCAGGTAATAAACTGCATGAGGCTTTGACCAATTTTTACCATTTTAGGTAAAAAGCTGCATTGACTGCACTTCTGCATTTTCTGCGATATGGTAGGACTGCAAGCAAAGCCTGAGACAAGATATGTCAAATACACTCTATACAGTATGCGAGTTCATTTTCCAAGATAGAAACATTGGTCACACTGAACATTGTTGAACGTTTTCGCTGCAATGCATCCTGGGACGCTTGGATCCAGGTTCTATCATTCATGCTGCGCCATTTCAACCAACCTGTGTGGCTCATATTCACTTTGGGTTGACGAGTGGCATGGTCATGGTGTAGGCCGAGCCTTTTTTGCCACTTCATCCGCCTCCGATCAAGCATAAAGACTTGCCCATAAGCATTCCCCACCCTAGAATAACTTAACCTACCCATTCCCCTATCTGAAATAACTGTACCTACCTCAAAAGAAGTGATAAGCAGCGATCAATTTGACTGTTGCTGGCTGCCGTCTCCCGCTTAAGGGCGAATTTCAAACGTTGTCCATCACAGAGACAAATGATCTGGCTCCAGCAGCGTCTAAAGGAGTACCTGTTTGCTCACTTCTAGCTCCAGTGGAGACTGACGGAAAAATGGCCGCTAACAACCTGTGGTCCTTGTTCCGGGTGCGCGTGTCACCATCGAGCCTTAATGACATCATAAAGCCGCTTCAAGTGCAAGACTTGCAGGCTTATATACAGTCTATCTATCTATCTATCTATCTATCTATCTATCTATCTATCTATCTATCTATCTATCTATCTATGTAATGTATCTTACTGCATAGATATATATCTAGCTATATAAATAGATAGTTATATATCAATATAGACATTTCTACAAATATCTAGCTTTACGTATAAATCTAAACTTCTACAGTTATGGTTTTGTAAGGCTGAAAACAGACATCCAGAATTTGTATTATTATCAGCATTATTCTTATAATTGCCATTGAGGTTATTCCAGGGGCAGGTAATAAACTGCATGAGGCTTTGACCAATTTTTACCATTTTAGGTAAAAAGCTGCATTGACTGCACTTCTGCATTTTCTGCGATATGGTAGGACTGCAAGCAAAGCCTGAGACAAGATATGTCAAATACACTCTATACAGTATGCGAGTTCATTTTCCAAGATAGAAACATTGGTCACACTGAACATTGTTGAACGTTTTCGCTGCAATGCATCCTGGGACGCTTGGATCCAGGTTCTATCATTCATGCTGCGCCATTTCAACCAACCTGTGTGGCTCATATTCACTTTGGGTTGACGAGTGGCATGGTCATGGTGTAGGCCGAGCCTTTTTTGCCACTTCATCCGCCTCCGATCAAGCATAAAGACTTGCCCATAAGCATTCCCCACCCTAGAATAACTTAACCTACCCATTCCCCTATCTGAAATAACTGTACCTACCTCAAAAGAAGTGATAAGCAGCGATCAATTTGACTGTTGCTGGCTGCCGTCTCCCGCTTAAGGGCGAATTTCAAACGTTGTCCATCACAGAGACAAATGATCTGGCTCCAGCAGCGTCTAAAGGAGTACGTGTTTGCTCACTTCTAGCTCCAGTGGAGACTGACGGAAAAATGGCCGCTAACGACCTGTGGTCCTTGTTCCGGGTGCGCGTGTCACCATCGAGCCTTAATGACATCATAAAGCCGCTTCAAGTGCAAGACTTGCAGGCTTATATACAGTCTATCTATCTATGTAATGTATCTTACTGCATAGATATATATCTAGCTATATAAATAGATAGTTATATATCAATATAGACATTTCTACAAATATCTAGCTTTACGTATAAATCTAAACTTCTACAGTTATGGTTTTGTAAGGCTGAAAACAGACATCCAGAATTTGTATTATTATCAGCATTATTCTTATAATTGCCATTGAGGTTATTCCAGGGGCAGGTAATAAACTGCATGAGGCTTTGACCAATTTTTACCATTTTAGGTAAAAAGCTGCATTGACTGCACTTCTGCATTTTCTGCGATATGGTAGGACTGCAAGCAAAGCCTGAGACAAGATATGTCAAATACACTCTATACAGTATGCGAGTTCATTTTCCAAGATAGAAACATTGGTCACACTGAACATTGTTGAACGTTTTCGCTGCAATGCATCCTGGGACGCTTGGATCCAGGTTCTATCATTCATGCTGCGCCATTTCAACCAACCTGTGTGGCTCATATTCACTTTGGGTTGACGAGTGGCATGGTCATGGTGTAGGCCGAGCCTTTTTTGCCACTTCATCCGCCTCCGATCAAGCATAAAGACTTGCCCATAAGCATTCCCCACCCTAGAATAACTTCACCTACCCATTCCCCTATCTGAAATAACTGTACCTACCTCAAAAGAAGTGATAAGCAGCGATCAATTTGACTGTTGCTGGCTGCCGTCTCCCGCTTAAGGGCGAATTTCAAACGTTGTCCATCACAGAGACAAATGATCTGGCTCCAGCAGCGTCTAAAGGAGTACCTGTTTGCTCACTTCTAGCTCCAGTGGAGACTGACGGAAAAATGGCCGCTAACAACCTGTGGTCCTTGTTCCGGGTGCGCGTGTCACCATCGAGCCTTAATGACATCATAAAGCCGCTTCAAGTGCAAGACTTGCAGGCTTATATACAGTCTATCTATCTATCTATGTAATGTATCTTACTGCATAGATATATATCTAGCTATATAAATAGATAGTTATATATCAATATAGACATTTCTACAAATATCTAGCTTTACGTATAAATCTAAACTTCTACAGTTATGGTTTTGTAAGGCTGAAAACAGACATCCAGAATTTGTATTATTATCAGCATTATTCTTATAATTGCCATTGAGGTTATTCCAGGGGCAGGTAATAAACTGCATGAGGCTTTGACCAATTTTTACCATTTTAGGTAAAAAGCTGCATTGACTGCACTTCTGCATTTTCTGCGATATGGTAGGACTGCAAGCAAAGCCTGAGACAAGATATGTCAAATACACTCTATACAGTATGCGAGTTCATTTTCCAAGATAGAAACATTGGTCACACTGAACATTGTTGAACGTTTTCGCTGCAATGCATCCTGGGACGCTTGGATCCAGGTTCTATCATTCATGCTGCGCCATTTCAACCAACCTGTGTGGCTCATATTCACTTTGGGTTGACGAGTGGCATGGTCATGGTGTAGGCCGAGCCTTTTTTGCCACTTCATCCGCCTCCGATCAAGCATAAAGACTTGCCCATAAGCATTCCCCACCCTAGAATAACTTAACCTACCCATTCCCCTATCTGAAATAACTGTACCTACCTCAAAAGAAGTGATAAGCAGCGATCAATTTGACTGTTGCTGGCTGCCGTCTCCCGCTTAAGGGCGAATTTCAAACGTTGTCCATCACAGAGACAAATGATCTGGCTCCAGCAGCGTCTAAAGGAGTACGTGTTTGCTCACTTCTAGCTCCAGTGGAGACTGACGGAAAAATGGCCGCTAACGACCTGTGGTCCTTGTTCCGGGTGCGCGTGTCACCATCGAGCCTTAATGACATCATAAAGCCGCTTCAAGTGCAAGACTTGCAGGCTTATATACAGTCTATCTATCTATGTAATGTATCTTACTGCATAGATATATATCTAGCTATATAAATAGATAGTTATATATCAATATAGATATTTTTACAAATATCTAGCTTTACGTATAAATCTAAACTTCTACAGTTATGGTTTTGTAAGGCTGAAAACAGACATCCAGAATTTGTATTATTATCAGCATTATTCTTATAATTCCATTGAGGTTATTCCAGGGGCAGGTAATACACTGCATGAGGCTTTGACCATTTTTTACCATTTTAGGTAAAAAGCTGCATTGACTGCACTTCTGCATTTTCTGCGATATGGTAGGACTGCAAGCAAAGCCTGAGACAAGATATGTCAAATACACTCTATACAGTATGCGAGTTCATTTTCCAAGATAGAAACATTGGTCACACTGAACATTGTTGAACGTTTTCGCTGCAATGCATCCTGGGACGCTTGGATCCAGGTTCTATCATTCATGCTGCGCCATTTCAACCAACCTGTGTGGCTCATATTCACTTTGGGTTGACGAGTGGCATGGTCATGGTGTAGGCCGAGCCTTTTTTGCCACTTCATCCGCCTCCGATCAAGCATAAAGACTTGCCCATAAGCATTCCCCACCCTAGAATAACTTAACCTACCCATTCCCCTATCTGAAATAACTGTACCTACCTCAAAAGAAGTGATAAGCAGCGATCAATTTGACTGTTGCTGGCTGCCGTCTCCCGCTTAAGGGCGAATTTCAAACGTTGTCCATCACAGAGACAAATGATCTGGCTCCAGCAGCGTCTAAAGGAGTACCTGTTTGCTCACTTCTAGCTCCAGTGGAGACTGACGGAAAAATGGCTGCTAACAACCTGTGGTCCTTGTTCCGGGTGCGCGTGTCACCATCGAGCCTTAATGACATCATAAAGCCGCTTCAAGTGCAAGACTTGCAGGCTTATATACAGTCTATCTATCTATCTATCTATCTATCTATCTATCTATCTATCTATCTATCTATCTATCTATGTAATGTATCTTACTGCATAGATATATATCTAGCTATATAAATAGATAGTTATATATCAATATAGACATTTCTACAAATATCTAGCTTTACGTATAAATCTAAACTTCTACAGTTATGGTTTTGTAAGGCTGAAAACAGACATCCAGAATTTGTATTATTATCAGCATTATTCTTATAATTGCCATTGAGGTTATTCCAGGGGCAGGTAATAAACTGCATGAGGCTTTGACCAATTTTTACCATTTTAGGTAAAAAGCTGCATTGACTGCACTTCTGCATTTTCTGCGATATGGTAGGACTGCAAGCAAAGCCTGAGACAAGATATGTCAAATGCACTCTATACAGTATGCGAGTTCATTTTCCAAGATAGAAACATTGGTCACACTGAACATTGTTGAACGTTTTCGCTGCAATGCATCCTGGGACGCTTGGATCCAGGTTCTATCATTCATGCTGCGCCATTTCAACCAACCTGTGTGGCTCATATTCACTTTGGGTTGACGAGTGGCATGGTCATGGTGTAGGCCGAGCCTTTTTTGCCACTTCATCCGCCTCCGATCAAGCATAAAGACTTGCCCATAAGCATTCCCCACCCTAGAATAACTTAACCTACCCATTCCCCTATCTGAAATAACTGTACCTACCTCAAAAGAAGTGATAAGCAGCGATCAATTTGACTGTTGCTGGCTGCCGTCTCCCGCTTAAGGGCGAATTTCAAACGTTGTCCATCACAGAGACAAATGATCTGGCTCCAGCAGCGTCTAAAGGAGTACGTGTTTGCTCACTTCTAGCTCCAGTGGAGACTGACGGAAAAATGGCCGCTAACGACCTGTGGTCCTTGTTCCGGGTGCGCGTGTCACCATCGAGCCTTAATGACATCATAAAGCCGCTTCAAGTGCAAGACTTGCAGGCTTATATACAGTCTATCTATCTATCTATCTATCTATCTATCTATCTATCTATCTATCTATGTAATGTATCTTACTGCATAGATATATATCTAGCTATATAAATAGATAGTTATATATCAATATAGACATTTCTACAAATATCTAGCTTTACGTATAAATCTAAACTTCTACAGTTATGGTTTTGTAAGGCTGAAAACAGACATCCAGAATTTGTATTATTATCAGCATTATTCTTATAATTGCCATTGAGGTTATTCCAGGGGCAGGTAATAAACTGCATGAGGCTTTGACCAATTTTTACCATTTTAGGTAAAAAGCTGCATTGACTGCACTTCTGCATTTTCTGCGATATGGTAGGACTGCAAGCAAAGCCTGAGACAAGATATGTCAAATACACTCTATACAGTATGCGAGTTCATTTTCCAAGATAGAAACATTGGTCACACTGAACATTGTTGAACGTTTTCGCTGCAATGCATCCTGGGACGCTTGGATCCAGGTTCTATCATTCATGCTGCGCCATTTCAACCAACCTGTGTGGCTCATATTCACTTTGGGTTGACGAGTGGCATGGTCATGGTGTAGGCCGAGCCTTTTTTGCCACTTCATCCGCCTCCGATCAAGCATAAAGACTTGCCCATAAGCATTCCCCACCCTAGAATAACTTAACCTACCCATTCCCCTATCTGAAATAACTGTACCTACCTCAAAAGAAGTGATAAGCAGCGATCAATTTGACTGTTGCTGGCTGCCGTCTCCCGCTTAAGGGCGAATTTCAAACGTTGTCCATCACAGAGACAAATGATCTGGCTCCAGCAGCGTCTAAAGGAGTACGTGTTTGCTCACTTCTAGCTCCAGTGGAGACTGACGGAAAAATGGCCGCTAACGACCTGTGGTCCTTGTTCCGGGTGCGCGTGTCACCATCGAGCCTTAATGACATCATAAAGCCGCTTCAAGTGCAAGACTTGCAGGCTTATATACAGTCTATCTATCTATGTAATGTATCTTACTGCATAGATATATATCTAGCTATATAAATAGATAGTTATATATCAATATAGATATTTTTACAAATATCTAGCTTTACGTATAAATCTAAACTTCTACAGTTATGGTTTTGTAAGGCTGAAAACAGACATCCAGAATTTGTATTATTATCAGCATTATTCTTATAATTCCATTGAGGTTATTCCAGGGGCAGGTAATACACTGCATGAGGCTTTGACCATTTTTTACCATTTTAGGTAAAAAGCTGCATTGACTGCACTTCTGCATTTTCTGCGATATGGTAGGACTGCAAGCAAAGCCTGAGACAAGATATGTCAAATACACTCTATACAGTATGCGAGTTCATTTTCCAAGATAGAAACATTGGTCACACTGAACATTGTTGAACGTTTTCGCTGCAATGCATCCTGGGACGCTTGGATCCAGGTTCTATCATTCATGCTGCGCCATTTCAACCAACCTGTGTGGCTCATATTCACTTTGGGTTGACGAGTGGCATGGTCATGGTGTAGGCCGAGCCTTTTTTGCCACTTCATCCGCCTCCGATCAAGCATAAAGACTTGCCCATAAGCATTCCCCACCCTAGAATAACTTCACCTACCCATTCCCCTATCTGAAATAACTGTACCTACCTCAAAAGAAGTGATAAGCAGCGATCAATTTGACTGTTGTGGGCTGCCGTCTCCCGCTTAAGGGCGAATTTCAAACGTTGTCCATCACAGAGACAAATGATCTGGCTCCAGCAGCGACTAAAGGAGTACCTGTTTGCTCACTTCTAGCTCCAGTGGAGACTGACGGAAAAATGGCCGCTAACGACCTGTGGTCCTTGTTCCGGGTGCGCGTGTCACCATCGAGCCTTAAAGGGGTTGTCCCGCGAAAGCAAGTGGGGTTATACACTTCTGTATGGCCATATTAATGCACTTTGTAATGTACATCGTGCATTAATTATGAGCCATACAGAAGTTATTCACTTACCTGTTCCATTGCTAGTGTCCTCGTCTCCATGGTGCCGTCTAATTTCAGCATCTAATCACCCGATTAGACGCGCTTGCGCTGTCCGGTCTTCTCACTGGTGAATGGGGCCGCTCGTGCCGGAGAGCTGGTCCTCGTAGCTCCGCCCCGTCACGTGTGCCGATTCCAGCCAATCAGGAGGCTGGAATCGGCAATGGACCGCACAGAGCCCACGGTGCACCATGGGAGAAGACCCGCGGTGCATCGTGGGTGAAGATCCCGGCGGCCATCTTGCTAAGGTAAGGAAGAAGTCACCGCAGCGCGGGGATTCGGGTAAGTACTAAACTTTTTTTTTTTTAACACATGCATTGGGTTTGTCTCGCGCCGAACCGGGGGGCCTATTGAAGGAAAAAAAAACAGTTTCGGCGCGGAACAACCCCTTTAATGACATCATAAAACCGCTTCAAGTGCAAGACTTGCAGGCTTATATACAGTCTATCTATCTATCTATCTATGTAATGTATCTTACTGCATAGATATATATCTAGCTATATAAATAGATAGTTATATATCAATATAGATATTTTTACAAATATCTAGCTTTACGTATAAATCTAAACTTCTACAGTTATGGTTTTGTAAGGCTGAAAACAGACATCCAGAATTTGTATTATTATCAGCATTATTCTTATAATTCCATTGAGGTTATTCCAGGGGCAGGTAATACACTGCATGAGGCTTTGACCATTTTTTACCATTTTAGGTAAAAAGCTGCATTGACTGCACTTCTGCATTTTCTGCGATATGGTAGGACTGCAAGCAAAGCCTGAGACAAGATATGTCAAATACACTCTATACAGTATGCGAGTTCATTTTCCAAGATAGAAACATTGGTCACACTGAACATTGTTGAACGTTTTCGCTGCAATGCATCCTGGGACGCTTGGATCCAGGTTCTATCATTCATGCTGCGCCATTTCAACCAACCTGTGTGGCTCATATTCACTTTGGGTTGACGAGTGGCATGGTCATGGTGTAGGCCGAGCCTTTTTTGCCACTTCATCCGCCTCCGATCAAGCATAAAGACTTGCCCATAAGCATTCCCCACCCTAGAATAACTTCACCTACCCATTCCCCTATCTGAAATAACTGTACCTACCTCAAAAGAAGTGATAAGCAGCGATCAATTTGACTGTTGCTGGCTGCCGTCTCCCGCTTAAGGGCGAATTTCAAACGTTGTCCATCACAGAGACAAATGATCTGGCTCCAGCAGCGTCTAAAGGAGTACCTGTTTGCTCACTTCTAGCTCCAGTGGAGACTGACGGAAAAATGGCCGCTAACAACCTGTGGTCCTTGTTCCGGGTGCGCGTGTCACCATCGAGCCTTAATGACATCATAAAGCCGCTTCAAGTGCAAGACTTGCAGGCTTATATACAGTCTATCTATCTATCTATCTATGTAATGTATCTTACTGCATAGATATATATCTAGCTATATAAATAGATAGTTATATATCAATATAGACATTTCTACAAATATCTAGCTTTACGTATAAATCTAAACTTCTACAGTTATGGTTTTGTAAGGCTGAAAACAGACATCCAGAATTTGTATTATTATCAGCATTATTCTTATAATTGCCATTGAGGTTATTCCAGGGGCAGGTAATAAACTGCATGAGGCTTTGACCAATTTTTACCATTTTAGGTAAAAAGCTGCATTGACTGCACTTCTGCATTTTCTGCGATATGGTAGGACTGCAAGCAAAGCCTGAGACAAGATATGTCAAATACACTCTATACAGTATGCGAGTTCATTTTCCAAGATAGAAACATTGGTCACACTGAACATTGTTGAACGTTTTCGCTGCAATGCATCCTGGGACGCTTGGATCCAGGTTCTATCATTCATGCTGCGCCATTTCAACCAACCTGTGTGGCTCATATTCACTTTGGGTTGACGAGTGGCATGGTCATGGTGTAGGCCGAGCCTTTTTTGCCACTTCATCCGCCTCCGATCAAGCATAAAGACTTGCCCATAAGCATTCCCCACCCTAGAATAACTTCACCTACCCATTCCCCTATCTGAAATAACTGTACCTACCTCAAAAGAAGTGATAAGCAGCGATCAATTTGACTGTTGCTGGCTGCCGTCTCCCGCTTAAGGGCGAATTTCAAACGTTGTCCATCACAGAGACAAATGATCTGGCTCCAGCAGCGTCTAAAGGAGTACCTGTTTGCTCACTTCTAGCTCCAGTGGAGACTGACGGAAAAATGGCCGCTAACAACCTGTGGTCCTTGTTCCGGGTGCGCGTGTCACCATCGAGCCTTAATGACATCATAAAGCCGCTTCAAGTGCAAGACTTGCAGGCTTATATACAGTCTATCTATCTATCTATGTAATGTATCTTACTGCATAGATATATATCTAGCTATATAAATAGATAGTTATATATCAATATAGACATTTCTACAAATATCTAGCTTTACGTATAAATCTAAACTTCTACAGTTATGGTTTTGTAAGGCTGAAAACAGACATCCAGAATTTGTATTATTATCAGCATTATTCTTATAATTGCCATTGAGGTTATTCCAGGGGCAGGTAATAAACTGCATGAGGCTTTGACCAATTTTTACCATTTTAGGTAAAAAGCTGCATTGACTGCACTTCTGCATTTTCTGCGATATGGTAGGACTGCAAGCAAAGCCTGAGACAAGATATGTCAAATACACTCTATACAGTATGCGAGTTCATTTTCCAAGATAGAAACATTGGTCACACTGAACATTGTTGAACGTTTTCGCTGCAATGCATCCTGGGACGCTTGGATCCAGGTTCTATCATTCATGCTGCGCCATTTCAACCAACCTGTGTGGCTCATATTCACTTTGGGTTGACGAGTGGCATGGTCATGGTGTAGGCCGAGCCTTTTTTGCCACTTCATCCGCCTCCGATCAAGCATAAAGACTTGCCCATAAGCATTCCCCACCCTAGAATAACTTAACCTACCCATTCCCCTATCTGAAATAACTGTACCTACCTCAAAAGAAGTGATAAGCAGCGATCAATTTGACTGTTGCTGGCTGCCGTCTCCCGCTTAAGGGCGAATTTCAAACGTTGTCCATCACAGAGACAAATGATCTGGCTCCAGCAGCGTCTAAAGGAGTACGTGTTTGCTCACTTCTAGCTCCAGTGGAGACTGACGGAAAAATGGCCGCTAACGACCTGTGGTCCTTGTTCCGGGTGCGCGTGTCACCATCGAGCCTTAATGACATCATAAAGCCGCTTCAAGTGCAAGACTTGCAGGCTTATATACAGTCTATCTATCTATGTAATGTATCTTACTGCATAGATATATATCTAGCTATATAAATAGATAGTTATATATCAATATAGATATTTTTACAAATATCTAGCTTTACGTATAAATCTAAACTTCTACAGTTATGGTTTTGTAAGGCTGAAAACAGACATCCAGAATTTGTATTATTATCAGCATTATTCTTATAATTCCATTGAGGTTATTCCAGGGGCAGGTAATACACTGCATGAGGCTTTGACCATTTTTTACCATTTTAGGTAAAAAGCTGCATTGACTGCACTTCTGCATTTTCTGCGATATGGTAGGACTGCAAGCAAAGCCTGAGACAAGATATGTCAAATACACTCTATACAGTATGCGAGTTCATTTTCCAAGATAGAAACATTGGTCACACTGAACATTGTTGAACGTTTTCGCTGCAATGCATCCTGGGACGCTTGGATCCAGGTTCTATCATTCATGCTGCGCCATTTCAACCAACCTGTGTGGCTCATATTCACTTTGGGTTGACGAGTGGCATGGTCATGGTGTAGGCCGAGCCTTTTTTGCCACTTCATCCGCCTCCGATCAAGCATAAAGACTTGCCCATAAGCATTCCCCACCCTAGAATAACTTAACCTACCCATTCCCCTATCTGAAATAACTGTACCTACCTCAAAAGAAGTGATAAGCAGCGATCAATTTGACTGTTGCTGGCTGCCGTCTCCCGCTTAAGGGCGAATTTCAAACGTTGTCCATCACAGAGACAAATGATCTGGCTCCAGCAGCGTCTAAAGGAGTACCTGTTTGCTCACTTCTAGCTCCAGTGGAGACTGACGGAAAAATGGCCGCTAACAACCTGTGGTCCTTGTTCCGGGTGCGCGTGTCACCATCGAGCCTTAATGACATCATAAAGCCGCTTCAAGTGCAAGACTTGCAGGCTTATATACAGTCTATCTATCTATCTATGTAATGTATCTTACTGCATAGATATATATCTAGCTATATAAATAGATAGTTATATATCAATATAGACATTTCTACAAATATCTAGCTTTACGTATAAATCTAAACTTCTACAGTTATGGTTTTGTAAGGCTGAAAACAGACATCCAGAATTTGTATTATTATCAGCATTATTCTTATAATTGCCATTGAGGTTATTCAAGGGGCAGGTAATAAACTGCATGAGGCTTTGACCAATTTTTACCATTTTAGGTAAAAAGCTGCATTGACTGCACTTCTGCATTTTCTGCGATATGGTAGGACTGCAAGCAAAGCCTGAGACAAGATATGTCAAATACACTCTATACAGTATGCGAGTTCATTTTCCAAGATAGAAACATTGGTCACACTGAACATTGTTGAACGTTTTCGCTGCAATGCATCCTGGGACGCTTGGATCCAGGTTCTATCATTCATGCTGCGCCATTTCAACCAACCTGTGTGGCTCATATTCACTTTGGGTTGACGAGTGGCATGGTCATGGTGTAGGCCGAGCCTTTTTTGCCACTTCATCCGCCTCCGATCAAGCATAAAGACTTGCCCATAAGCATTCCCCACCCTAGAATAACTTCACCTACCCATTCCCCTATCTGAAATAACTGTACCTACCTCAAAAGAAGTGATAAGCAGCGATCAATTTGACTGTTGCTGGCTGCCGTCTCCCGCTTAAGGGCGAATTTCAAACGTTGTCCATCACAGAGACAAATGATCTGGCTCCAGCAGCGTCTAAAGGAGTACCTGTTTGCTCACTTCTAGCTCCAGTGGAGACTGACGGAAAAATGGCCGCTAACGACCTGTGGTCCTTGTTCCGGGTGCGCGTGTCACCATCGAGCCTTAATGACATCATAAAGCCGCTTCAAGTGCAAGACTTGCAGGCTTATATACAGTCTATCTATCTATGTAATGTATCTTACTGCATAGATATATATCTAGCTATATAAATAGATAGTTATATATCAATATAGATATTTTTACAAATATCTAGCTTTACGTATAAATCTAAACTTCTACAGTTATGGTTTTGTAAGGCTGAAAACAGACATCCAGAATTTGTATTATTATCAGCATTATTCTTATAATTCCATTGAGGTTATTCCAGGGGCAGGTAATACACTGCATGAGGCTTTGACCATTTTTTACCATTTTAGGTAAAAAGCTGCATTGACTGCACTTCTGCATTTTCTGCGATATGGTAGGACTGCAAGCAAAGCCTGAGACAAGATATGTCAAATACACTCTATACAGTATGCGAGTTCATTTTCCAAGATAGAAACATTGGTCACACTGAACATTGTTGAACGTTTTCGCTGCAATGCATCCTGGGACGCTTGGATCCAGGTTCTATCATTCATGCTGCGCCATTTCAACCAACCTGTGTGGCTCATATTCACTTTGGGTTGACGAGTGGCATGGTCATGGTGTAGGCCGAGCCTTTTTTGCCACTTCATCCGCCTCCGATCAAGCATAAAGACTTGCCCATAAGCATTCCCCACCCTAGAATAACTTAACCTACCCATTCCCCTATCTGAAATAACTGTACCTACCTCAAAAGAAGTGATAAGCAGCGATCAATTTGACTGTTGCTGGCTGCCGTCTCCCGCTTAAGGGCGAATTTCAAACGTTGTCCATCACAGAGACAAATGATCTGGCTCCAGCAGCGTCTAAAGGAGTACCTGTTTGCTCACTTCTAGCTCCAGTGGAGACTGACGGAAAAATGGCTGCTAACAACCTGTGGTCCTTGTTCCGGGTGCGCGTGTCACCATCGAGCCTTAATGACATCATAAAGCCGCTTCAAGTGCAAGACTTGCAGGCTTATATACAGTCTATCTATCTATCTATCTATCTATCTATCTATCTATCTATGTAATGTATCTTACTGCATAGATATATATCTAGCTATATAAATAGATAGTTATATATCAATATAGACATTTCTACAAATATCTAGCTTTACGTATAAATCTAAACTTCTACAGTTATGGTTTTGTAAGGCTGAAAACAGACATCCAGAATTTGTATTATTATCAGCATTATTCTTATAATTGCCATTGAGGTTATTCCAGGGGCAGGTAATAAACTGCATGAGGCTTTGACCAATTTTTACCATTTTAGGTAAAAAGCTGCATTGACTGCACTTCTGCATTTTCTGCGATATGGTAGGACTGCAAGCAAAGCCTGAGACAAGATATGTCAAATGCACTCTATACAGTATGCGAGTTCATTTTCCAAGATAGAAACATTGGTCACACTGAACATTGTTGAACGTTTTCGCTGCAATGCATCCTGGGACGCTTGGATCCAGGTTCTATCATTCATGCTGCGCCATTTCAACCAACCTGTGTGGCTCATATTCACTTTGGGTTGACGAGTGGCATGGTCATGGTGTAGGCCGAGCCTTTTTTGCCACTTCATCCGCCTCCGATCAAGCATAAAGACTTGCCCATAAGCATTCCCCACCCTAGAATAACTTAACCTACCCATTCCCCTATCTGAAATAACTGTACCTACCTCAAAAGAAGTGATAAGCAGCGATCAATTTGACTGTTGCTGGCTGCCGTCTCCCGCTTAAGGGCGAATTTCAAACGTTGTCCATCACAGAGACAAATGATCTGGCTCCAGCAGCGTCTAAAGGAGTACGTGTTTGCTCACTTCTAGCTCCAGTGGAGACTGACGGAAAAATGGCCGCTAACGACCTGTGGTCCTTGTTCCGGGTGCGCGTGTCACCATCGAGCCTTAATGACATCATAAAGCCGCTTCAAGTGCAAGACTTGCAGGCTTATATACAGTCTATCTATCTATCTATCTATCTATCTATCTATCTATCTATCTATCTATCTATGTAATGTATCTTACTGCATAGATATATATCTAGCTATATAAATAGATAGTTATATATCAATATAGACATTTCTACAAATATCTAGCTTTACGTATAAATCTAAACTTCTACAGTTATGGTTTTGTAAGGCTGAAAACAGACATCCAGAATTTGTATTATTATCAGCATTATTCTTATAATTGCCATTGAGGTTATTCCAGGGGCAGGTAATAAACTGCATGAGGCTTTGACCAATTTTTACCATTTTAGGTAAAAAGCTGCATTGACTGCACTTCTGCATTTTCTGCGATATGGTAGGACTGCAAGCAAAGCCTGAGACAAGATATGTCAAATACACTCTATACAGTATGCGAGTTCATTTTCCAAGATAGAAACATTGGTCACACTGAACATTGTTGAACGTTTTCGCTGCAATGCATCCTGGGACGCTTGGATCCAGGTTCTATCATTCATGCTGCGCCATTTCAACCAACCTGTGTGGCTCATATTCACTTTGGGTTGACGAGTGGCATGGTCATGGTGTAGGCCGAGCCTTTTTTGCCACTTCATCCGCCTCCGATCAAGCATAAAGACTTGCCCATAAGCATTCCCCACCCTAGAATAACTTAACCTACCCATTCCCCTATCTGAAATAACTGTACCTACCTCAAAAGAAGTGATAAGCAGCGATCAATTTGACTGTTGCTGGCTGCCGTCTCCCGCTTAAGGGCGAATTTCAAACGTTGTCCATCACAGAGACAAATGATCTGGCTCCAGCAGCGTCTAAAGGAGTACGTGTTTGCTCACTTCTAGCTCCAGTGGAGACTGACGGAAAAATGGCCGCTAACGACCTGTGGTCCTTGTTCCGGGTGCGCGTGTCACCATCGAGCCTTAATGACATCATAAAGCCGCTTCAAGTGCAAGACTTGCAGGCTTATATACAGTCTATCTATCTATGTAATGTATCTTACTGCATAGATATATATCTAGCTATATAAATAGATAGTTATATATCAATATAGATATTTTTACAAATATCTAGCTTTACGTATAAATCTAAACTTCTACAGTTATGGTTTTGTAAGGCTGAAAACAGACATCCAGAATTTGTATTATTATCAGCATTATTCTTATAATTCCATTGAGGTTATTCCAGGGGCAGGTAATACACTGCATGAGGCTTTGACCATTTTTTACCATTTTAGGTAAAAAGCTGCATTGACTGCACTTCTGCATTTTCTGCGATATGGTAGGACTGCAAGCAAAGCCTGAGACAAGATATGTCAAATACACTCTATACAGTATGCGAGTTCATTTTCCAAGATAGAAACATTGGTCACACTAAACATTGTTGAACGTTTTCGCTGCAATGCATCCTGGGACGCTTGGATCCAGGTTCTATCATTCATGCTGCGCCATTTCAACCAACCTGTGTGGCTCATATTCACTTTGGGTTGACGAGTGGCATGGTCATGGTGTAGGCCGAGCCTTTTTTGCCACTTCATCCGCCTCCGATCAAGCATAAAGACTTGCCCATAAGCATTCCCCACCCTAGAATAACTTCACCTACCCATTCCCCTATCTGAAATAACTGTACCTACCTCAAAAGAAGTGATAAGCAGCGATCAATTTGACTGTTGTGGGCTGCCGTCTCCCGCTTAAGGGCGAATTTCAAACGTTGTCCATCACAGAGACAAATGATCTGGCTCCAGCAGCGACTAAAGGAGTACCTGTTTGCTCACTTCTAGCTCCAGTGGAGACTGACGGAAAAATGGCCGCTAACGACCTGTGGTCCTTGTTCCGGGTGCGCGTGTCACCATCGAGCCTTAAAGGGGTTGTCCCGCGAAAGCAAGTGGGGTTATACACTTCTGTATGGCCATATTAATGCACTTTGTAATGTACATCGTGCATTAATTATGAGCCATACAGAAGTTATTCACTTACCTGTTCCATTGCTAGTGTCCTCGTCTCCATGGTGCCGTCTAATTTCAGCATCTAATCACCCGATTAGACGCGCTTGCGCTGTCCGGTCTTCTCACTGGTGAATGGGGCCGCTCGTGCCGGAGAGCTGGTCCTCGTAGCTCCGCCCCGTCACGTGTGCCGATTCCAGCCAATCAGGAGGCTGGAATCGGCAATGGACCGCACAGAGCCCACGGTGCACCATGGGAGAAGACCCGCGGTGCATCGTGGGTGAAGATCCCGGCGGCCATCTTGCTAAGGTAAGGAAGAAGTCACCGCAGCGCGGGGATTCGGGTAAGTACTAAACTTTTTTTTTTTTAACACATGCATTGGGTTTGTCTCGCGCCGAACCGGGGGGCCTATTGAAGGAAAAAAAAAACAGTTTCGGCGCGGAACAACCCCTTTAATGACATCATAAAACCGCTTCAAGTGCAAGACTTGCAGGCTTATATACAGTCTATCTATCTATCTATCTATGTAATGTATCTTACTGCATAGATATATATCTAGCTATATAAATAGATAGTTATATATCAATATAGACATTTCTACAAATATCTAGCTTTACGTATAAATCTAAACTTCTACAGTTATGGTTTTGTAAGGCTGAAAACAGACATCCAGAATTTGTATTATTATCAGCATTATTCTTATAATTGCCATTGAGGTTATTCCAGGGGCAGGTAATAAACTGCATGAGGCTTTGACCAATTTTTACCATTTTAGGTAAAAAGCTGCATTGACTGCACTTCTGCATTTTCTGCGATATGGTAGGACTGCAAGCAAAGCCTGAGACAAGATATGTCAAATACACTCTATACAGTATGCGAGTTCATTTTCCAAGATAGAAACATTGGTCACACTGAACATTGTTGAACGTTTTCGCTGCAATGCATCCTGGGACGCTTGGATCCAGGTTCTATCATTCATGCTGCGCCATTTCAACCAACCTGTGTGGCTCATATTCACTTTGGGTTGACGAGTGGCATGGTCATGGTGTAGGCCGAGCCTTTTTTGCCACTTCATCCGCCTCCGATCAAGCATAAAGACTTGCCCATAAGCATTCCCCACCCTAGAATAACTTAACCTACCCATTCCCCTATCTGAAATAACTGTACCTACCTCAAAAGAAGTGATAAGCAGCGATCAATTTGACTGTTGCTGGCTGCCGTCTCCCGCTTAAGGGCGAATTTCAAACGTTGTCCATCACAGAGACAAATGATCTGGCTCCAGCAGCGTCTAAAGGAGTACGTGTTTGCTCACTTCTAGCTCCAGTGGAGACTGACGGAAAAATGGCCGCTAACAACCTGTGGTCCTTGTTCCGGGTGCGCGTGTCACCATCGAGCCTTAATGACATCATAAAGCCGCTTCAAGTGCAAGACTTGCAGGCTTATATACAGTCTATCTATCTATGTAATGTATCTTACTGCATAGATATATATCTAGCTATATAAATAGATAGTTATATATCAATATAGATATTTTTACAAATATCTAGCTTTACGTATAAATCTAAACTTCTACAGTTATGGTTTTGTAAGGCTGAAAACAGACATCCAGAATTTGTATTATTATCAGCATTATTCTTATAATTCCATTGAGGTTATTCCAGGGGCAGGTAATACACTGCATGAGGCTTTGACCATTTTTTACCATTTTAGGTAAAAAGCTGCATTGACTGCACTTCTGCATTTTCTGCGATATGGTAGGACTGCAAGCAAAGCCTGAGACAAGATATGTCAAATACACTCTATACAGTATGCGAGTTCATTTTCCAAGATAGAAACATTGGTCACACTAAACATTGTTGAACGTTTTCGCTGCAATGCATCCTGGGACGCTTGGATCCAGGTTCTATCATTCATGCTGCGCCATTTCAACCAACCTGTGTGGCTCATATTCACTTTGGGTTGACGAGTGGCATGGTCATGGTGTAGGCCGAGCCTTTTTTGCCACTTCATCCGCCTCCGATCAAGCATAAAGACTTGCCCATAAGCATTCCCCACCCTAGAATAACTTCACCTACCCATTCCCCTATCTGAAATAACTGTACCTACCTCAAAAGAAGTGATAAGCAGCGATCAATTTGACTGTTGTGGGCTGCCGTCTCCCGCTTAAGGGCGAATTTCAAACGTTGTCCATCACAGAGACAAATGATCTGGCTCCAGCAGCGACTAAAGGAGTACCTGTTTGCTCACTTCTAGCTCCAGTGGAGACTGACGGAAAAATGGCCGCTAACGACCTGTGGTCCTTGTTCCGGGTGCGCGTGTCACCATCGAGCCTTAAAGGGGTTGTCCCGCGAAAGCAAGTGGGGTTATACACTTCTGTATGGCCATATTAATGCACTTTGTAATGTACATCGTGCATTAATTATGAGCCATACAGAAGTTATTCACTTACCTGTTCCATTGCTAGTGTCCTCGTCTCCATGGTGCCGTCTAATTTCAGCATCTAATCACCCGATTAGACGCGCTTGCGCTGTCCGGTCTTCTCACTGGTGAATGGGGCCGCTCGTGCCGGAGAGCTGGTCCTCGTAGCTCCGCCCCGTCACGTGTGCCGATTCCAGCCAATCAGGAGGCTGGAATCGGCAATGGACCGCACAGAGCCCACGGTGCACCATGGGAGAAGACCCGCGGTGCATCGTGGGTGAAGATCCCGGCGGCCATCTTGCTAAGGTAAGGAAGAAGTCACCGCAGCGCGGGGATTCGGGTAAGTACTAAACTTTTTTTTTTTTAACACATGCATTGGGTTTGTCTCGCGCCGAACCGGGGGGCCTATTGAAGGAAAAAAAAAACAGTTTCGGCGCGGAACAACCCCTTTAATGACATCATAAAACCGCTTCAAGTGCAAGACTTGCAGGCTTATATACAGTCTATCTATCTATCTATCTATGTAATGTATCTTACTGCATAGATATATATCTAGCTATATAAATAGATAGTTATATATCAATATAGACATTTCTACAAATATCTAGCTTTACGTATAAATCTAAACTTCTACAGTTATGGTTTTGTAAGGCTGAAAACAGACATCCAGAATTTGTATTATTATCAGCATTATTCTTATAATTGCCATTGAGGTTATTCCAGGGGCAGGTAATAAACTGCATGAGGCTTTGACCAATTTTTACCATTTTAGGTAAAAAGCTGCATTGACTGCACTTCTGCATTTTCTGCGATATGGTAGGACTGCAAGCAAAGCCTGAGACAAGATATGTCAAATACACTCTATACAGTATGCGAGTTCATTTTCCAAGATAGAAACATTGGTCACACTGAACATTGTTGAACGTTTTCGCTGCAATGCATCCTGGGACGCTTGGATCCAGGTTCTATCATTCATGCTGCGCCATTTCAACCAACCTGTGTGGCTCATATTCACTTTGGGTTGACGAGTGGCATGGTCATGGTGTAGGCCGAGCCTTTTTTGCCACTTCATCCGCCTCCGATCAAGCATAAAGACTTGCCCATAAGCATTCCCCACCCTAGAATAACTTAACCTACCCATTCCCCTATCTGAAATAACTGTACCTACCTCAAAAGAAGTGATAAGCAGCGATCAATTTGACTGTTGCTGGCTGCCGTCTCCCGCTTAAGGGCGAATTTCAAACGTTGTCCATCACAGAGACAAATGATCTGGCTCCAGCAGCGTCTAAAGGAGTACGTGTTTGCTCACTTCTAGCTCCAGTGGAGACTGACGGAAAAATGGCCGCTAACGACCTGTGGTCCTTGTTCCGGGTGCGCGTGTCACCATCGAGCCTTAATGACATCATAAAGCCGCTTCAAGTGCAAGACTTGCAGGCTTATATACAGTCTATCTATCTATCTATGTAATGTATCTTACTGCATAGATATATATCTAGCTATATAAATAGATAGTTATATATCAATATAGATATTTTTACAAATATCTAGCTTTACGTATAAATCTAAACTTCTACAGTTATGGTTTTGTAAGGCTGAAAACAGACATCCAGAATTTGTATTATTATCAGCATTATTCTTGTAATTCCATTGAGGTTATTCCAGGGGCAGGTAATACACTGCATGAGGCTTTGACCATTTTTTACCATTTTAGGTAAAAAGCTGCATTGACTGCACTTCTGCATTTTCTGCGATATGGTAGGACTGCAAGCAAAGCCTGAGACAAGATATGTCAAATACACTCTATACAGTATGCGAGTTCATTTTCCAAGATAGAAACATTGGTCACACTGAACATTGTTGAACGTTTTCGCTGCAATGCATCCTGGGGCGCTTGGATCCAGGTTCTATCATTCATGCTGCGCCATTTCAACCAACCTGTGTGGCTCATATTCACTTTGGGTTGACGAGTGGCATGGTCATG
Source organism: Eleutherodactylus coqui (assembly GCF_035609145.1). NCBI lineage: Eukaryota > Metazoa > Chordata > Amphibia > Anura > Eleutherodactylidae > Eleutherodactylus > Eleutherodactylus coqui. The sequence continues at coordinate 403,393 of NW_027101795.1, forward strand.
GTGTAGGCCGAGCCTTTTTTGCCACTTCATCCGCCTCCGATCAAGCATAAAGACTTGCCCATAAGCATTCCCCACCCTAGAATAACTTAACCTACCCATTCCCCTATCTGAAATAACTGTACCTACCTCAAAAGAAGTGATAAGCAGCGATCAATTTGACTGTTGCTGGCTGCCGTCTCCCGCTTAAGGGCGAATTTCAAACGTTGTCCATCACAGAGACAAATGATCTGGCTCCAGCAGCGTCTAAAGGAGTACCTGTTTGCTCACTTCTAGCTCCAGTGGAGACTGACGGAAAAATGGCTGCTAACAACCTGTGGTCCTTGTTCCGGGTGCGCGTGTCACCATCGAGCCTTAATGACATCATAAAGCCGCTTCAAGTGCAAGACTTGCAGGCTTATATACAGTCTATCTATCTATGTAATGTATCTTACTGCATAGATATATATCTAGCTATATAAATAGATAGTTATATATCAATATAGATATTTTTACAAATATCTAGCTTTACGTATAAATCTAAACTTCTACAGTTATGGTTTTGTAAGGCTGAAAACAGACATCCAGAATTTGTATTATTATCAGCATTATTCTTATAATTCCATTGAGGTTATTCCAGGGGCAGGTAATACACTGCATGAGGCTTTGACCATTTTTTACCATTTTAGGTAAAAAGCTGCATTGACTGCACTTCTGCATTTTCTGCGATATGGTAGGACTGCAAGCAAAGCCTGAGACAAGATATGTCAAATACACTCTATACAGTATGTGAGTTCATTTTCCAAGATAGAAACATTGGTCACACTGAACATTGTTGAACGTTTTCGCTGCAATGCATCCTGGGACGCTTGGATCCAGGTTCTATCATTCATGCTGCGCCATTTCAACCAACCTGTGTGGCTCATATTCACTTTGGGTTGACGAGTGGCATGGTCATGGTGTAGGCCGAGCCTTTTTTGCCACTTCATCCGCCTCCGATCAAGCATAAAGACTTGCCCATAAGCATTCCCCACCCTAGAATAACTTCACCTACCCATTCCCCTATCTGAAATAACTGTACCTACCTCAAAAGAAGTGATAAGCAGCGATCAATTTGACTGTTGCTGGCTGCCGTCTCCCGCTTAAGGGCGAATTTCAAACGTTGTCCATCACAGAGACAAATGATCTGGCTCCAGCAGCGTCTAAAGGAGTACCTGTTTGCTCACTTCTAGCTCCAGTGGAGACTGACGGAAAAATGGCCGCTAACAACCTGTGGTCCTTGTTCCGGGTGCGCGTGTCACCATCGAGCCTTAATGACATCATAAAGCCGCTTCAAGTGCAAGACTTGCAGGCTTATATACAGTCTATCTATCTATCTATCTATGTAATGTATCTTACTGCATAGATATATATCTAGCTATATAAATAGATAGTTATATATCAATATAGACATTTCTACAAATATCTAGCTTTACGTATAAATCTAAACTTCTACAGTTATGGTTTTGTAAGGCTGAAAACAGACATCCAGAATTTGTATTATTATCAGCATTATTCTTATAATTGCCATTGAGGTTATTCCAGGGGCAGGTAATAAACTGCATGAGGCTTTGACCAATTTTTACCATTTTAGGTAAAAAGCTGCATTGACTGCACTTCTGCATTTTCTGCGATATGGTAGGACTGCAAGCAAAGCCTGAGACAAGATATGTCAAATACACTCTATACAGTATGCGAGTTCATTTTCCAAGATAGAAACATTGGTCACACTGAACATTGTTGAACGTTTTCGCTGCAATGCATCCTGGGACGCTTGGATCCAGGTTCTATCATTCATGCTGCGCCATTTCAACCAACCTGTGTGGCTCATATTCACTTTGGGTTGACGAGTGGCATGGTCATGGTGTAGGCCGAGCCTTTTTTGCCACTTCATCCGCCTCCGATCAAGCATAAAGACTTGCCCATAAGCATTCCCCACCCTAGAATAACTTCACCTACCCATTCCCCTATCTGAAATAACTGTACCTACCTCAAAAGAAGTGATAAGCAGCGATCAATTTGACTGTTGCTGGCTGCCGTCTCCCGCTTAAGGGCGAATTTCAAACGTTGTCCATCACAGAGACAAATGATCTGGCTCCAGCAGCGTCTAAAGGAGTACCTGTTTGCTCACTTCTAGCTCCAGTGGAGACTGACGGAAAAATGGCCGCTAACAACCTGTGGTCCTTGTTCCGGGTGCGCGTGTCACCATCGAGCCTTAATGACATCATAAAGCCGCTTCAAGTGCAAGACTTGCAGGCTTATATACAGTCTATCTATCTATCTATGTAATGTATCTTACTGCATAGATATATATCTAGCTATATAAATAGATAGTTATATATCAATATAGACATTTCTACAAATATCTAGCTTTACGTATAAATCTAAACTTCTACAGTTATGGTTTTGTAAGGCTGAAAACAGACATCCAGAATTTGTATTATTATCAGCATTATTCTTATAATTGCCATTGAGGTTATTCCAGGGGCAGGTAATAAACTGCATGAGGCTTTGACCAATTTTTACCATTTTAGGTAAAAAGCTGCATTGACTGCACTTCTGCATTTTCTGCGATATGGTAGGACTGCAAGCAAAGCCTGAGACAAGATATGTCAAATACACTCTATACAGTATGCGAGTTCATTTTCCAAGATAGAAACATTGGTCACACTGAACATTGTTGAACGTTTTCGCTGCAATGCATCCTGGGACGCTTGGATCCAGGTTCTATCATTCATGCTGCGCCATTTCAACCAACCTGTGTGGCTCATATTCACTTTGGGTTGACGAGTGGCATGGTCATGGTGTAGGCCGAGCCTTTTTTGCCACTTCATCCGCCTCCGATCAAGCATAAAGACTTGCCCATAAGCATTCCCCACCCTAGAATAACTTAACCTACCCATTCCCCTATCTGAAATAACTGTACCTACCTCAAAAGAAGTGATAAGCAGCGATCAATTTGACTGTTGCTGGCTGCCGTCTCCCGCTTAAGGGCGAATTTCAAACGTTGTCCATCACAGAGACAAATGATCTGGCTCCAGCAGCGTCTAAAGGAGTACGTGTTTGCTCACTTCTAGCTCCAGTGGAGACTGACGGAAAAATGGCCGCTAACGACCTGTGGTCCTTGTTCCGGGTGCGCGTGTCACCATCGAGCCTTAATGACATCATAAAGCCGCTTCAAGTGCAAGACTTGCAGGCTTATATACAGTCTATCTATCTATGTAATGTATCTTACTGCATAGATATATATCTAGCTATATAAATAGATAGTTATATATCAATATAGATATTTTTACAAATATCTAGCTTTACGTATAAATCTAAACTTCTACAGTTATGGTTTTGTAAGGCTGAAAACAGACATCCAGAATTTGTATTATTATCAGCATTATTCTTATAATTCCATTGAGGTTATTCCAGGGGCAGGTAATACACTGCATGAGGCTTTGACCATTTTTTACCATTTTAGGTAAAAAGCTGCATTGACTGCACTTCTGCATTTTCTGCGATATGGTAGGACTGCAAGCAAAGCCTGAGACAAGATATGTCAAATACACTCTATACAGTATGCGAGTTCATTTTCCAAGATAGAAACATTGGTCACACTGAACATTGTTGAACGTTTTCGCTGCAATGCATCCTGGGACGCTTGGATCCAGGTTCTATCATTCATGCTGCGCCATTTCAACCAACCTGTGTGGCTCATATTCACTTTGGGTTGACGAGTGGCATGGTCATGGTGTAGGCCGAGCCTTTTTTGCCACTTCATCCGCCTCCGATCAAGCATAAAGACTTGCCCATAAGCATTCCCCACCCTAGAATAACTTAACCTACCCATTCCCCTATCTGAAATAACTGTACCTACCTCAAAAGAAGTGATAAGCAGCGATCAATTTGACTGTTGCTGGCTGCCGTCTCCCGCTTAAGGGCGAATTTCAAACGTTGTCCATCACAGAGACAAATGATCTGGCTCCAGCAGCGTCTAAAGGAGTACCTGTTTGCTCACTTCTAGCTCCAGTGGAGACTGACGGAAAAATGGCCGCTAACAACCTGTGGTCCTTGTTCCGGGTGCGCGTGTCACCATCGAGCCTTAATGACATCATAAAGCCGCTTCAAGTGCAAGACTTGCAGGCTTATATACAGTCTATCTATCTATCTATCTATGTAATGTATCTTACTGCATAGATATATATCTAGCTATATAAATAGATAGTTATATATCAATATAGACATTTCTACAAATATCTAGCTTTACGTATAAATCTAAACTTCTACAGTTATGGTTTTGTAAGGCTGAAAACAGACATCCAGAATTTGTATTATTATCAGCATTATTCTTATAATTGCCATTGAGGTTATTCCAGGGGCAGGTAATAAACTGCATGAGGCTTTGACCAATTTTTACCATTTTAGGTAAAAAGCTGCATTGACTGCACTTCTGCATTTTCTGCGATATGGTAGGACTGCAAGCAAAGCCTGAGACAAGATATGTCAAATACACTCTATACAGTATGCGAGTTCATTTTCCAAGATAGAAACATTGGTCACACTGAACATTGTTGAACGTTTTCGCTGCAATGCATCCTGGGACGCTTGGATCCAGGTTCTATCATTCATGCTGCGCCATTTCAACCAACCTGTGTGGCTCATATTCACTTTGGGTTGACGAGTGGCATGGTCATGGTGTAGGCCGAGCCTTTTTTGCCACTTCATCCGCCTCCGATCAAGCATAAAGACTTGCCCATAAGCATTCCCCACCCTAGAATAACTTAACCTACCCATTCCCCTATCTGAAATAACTGTACCTACCTCAAAAGAAGTGATAAGCAGCGATCAATTTGACTGTTGCTGGCTGCCGTCTCCCGCTTAAGGGCGAATTTCAAACGTTGTCCATCACAGAGACAAATGATCTGGCTCCAGCAGCGTCTAAAGGAGTACCTGTTTGCTCACTTCTAGCTCCAGTGGAGACTGACGGAAAAATGGCCGCTAACGACCTGTGGTCCTTGTTCCGGGTGCGCGTGTCACCATCGAGCCTTAATGACATCATAAAGCCGCTTCAAGTGCAAGACTTGCAGGCTTATATACAGTCTATCTATCTATGTAATGTATCTTACTGCATAGATATATATCTAGCTATATAAATAGATAGTTATATATCAATATAGATATTTTTACAAATATCTAGCTTTACGTATAAATCTAAACTTCTACAGTTATGGTTTTGTAAGGCTGAAAACAGACATCCAGAATTTGTATTATTATCAGCATTATTCTTATAATTCCATTGAGGTTATTCCAGGGGCAGGTAATACACTGCATGAGGCTTTGACCATTTTTTACCATTTTAGGTAAAAAGCTGCATTGACTGCACTTCTGCATTTTCTGCGATATGGTAGGACTGCAAGCAAAGCCTGAGACAAGATATGTCAAATACACTCTATACAGTATGCGAGTTCATTTTCCAAGATAGAAACATTGGTCACACTGAACATTGTTGAACGTTTTCGCTGCAATGCATCCTGGGACGCTTGGATCCAGGTTCTATCATTCATGCTGCGCCATTTCAACCAACCTGTGTGGCTCATATTCACTTTGGGTTGACGAGTGGCATGGTCATGGTGTAGGCCGAGCCTTTTTTGCCACTTCATCCGCCTCCGATCAAGCATAAAGACTTGCCCATAAGCATTCCCCACCCTAGAATAACTTAACCTACCCATTCCCCTATCTGAAATAACTGTACCTACCTCAAAAGAAGTGATAAGCAGCGATCAATTTGACTGTTGCTGGCTGCCGTCTCCCGCTTAAGGGCGAATTTCAAACGTTGTCCATCACAGAGACAAATGATCTGGCTCCAGCAGCGTCTAAAGGAGTACCTGTTTGCTCACTTCTAGCTCCAGTGGAGACTGACGGAAAAATGGCTGCTAACAACCTGTGGTCCTTGTTCCGGGTGCGCGTGTCACCATCGAGCCTTAATGACATCATAAAGCCGCTTCAAGTGCAAGACTTGCAGGCTTATATACAGTCTATCTATCTATCTATCTATCTATCTATCTATCTATCTATCTATCTATCTATCTATCTATCTATGTAATGTATCTTACTGCATAGATATATATCTAGCTATATAAATAGATAGTTATATATCAATATAGACATTTCTACAAATATCTAGCTTTACGTATAAATCTAAACTTCTACAGTTATGGTTTTGTAAGGCTGAAAACAGACATCCAGAATTTGTATTATTATCAGCATTATTCTTATAATTGCCATTGAGGTTATTCCAGGGGCAGGTAATAAACTGCATGAGGCTTTGACCAATTTTTACCATTTTAGGTAAAAAGCTGCATTGACTGCACTTCTGCATTTTCTGCGATATGGTAGGACTGCAAGCAAAGCCTGAGACAAGATATGTCAAATACACTCTATACAGTATGCGAGTTCATTTTCCAAGATAGAAACATTGGTCACACTGAACATTGTTGAACGTTTTCGCTGCAATGCATCCTGGGACGCTTGGATCCAGGTTCTATCATTCATGCTGCGCCATTTCAACCAACCTGTGTGGCTCATATTCACTTTGGGTTGACGAGTGGCATGGTCATGGTGTAGGCCGAGCCTTTTTTGCCACTTCATCCGCCTCCGATCAAGCATAAAGACTTGCCCATAAGCATTCCCCACCCTAGAATAACTTAACCTACCCATTCCCCTATCTGAAATAACTGTACCTACCTCAAAAGAAGTGATAAGCAGCGATCAATTTGACTGTTGCTGGCTGCCGTCTCCCGCTTAAGGGCGAATTTCAAACGTTGTCCATCACAGAGACAAATGATCTGGCTCCAGCAGCGTCTAAAGGAGTACCTGTTTGCTCACTTCTAGCTCCAGTGGAGACTGACGGAAAAATGGCCGCTAACAACCTGTGGTCCTTGTTCCGGGTGCGCGTGTCACCATCGAGCCTTAATGACATCATAAAGCCGCTTCAAGTGCAAGACTTGCAGGCTTATATACAGTCTATCTATCTATCTATCTATGTAATGTATCTTACTGCATAGATATATATCTAGCTATATAAATAGATAGTTATATATCAATATAGACATTTCTACAAATATCTAGCTTTACGTATAAATCTAAACTTCTACAGTTATGGTTTTGTAAGGCTGAAAACAGACATCCAGAATTTGTATTATTATCAGCATTATTCTTATAATTGCCATTGAGGTTATTCCAGGGGCAGGTAATAAACTGCATGAGGCTTTGACCAATTTTTACCATTTTAGGTAAAAAGCTGCATTGACTGCACTTCTGCATTTTCTGCGATATGGTAGGACTGCAAGCAAAGCCTGAGACAAGATATGTCAAATACACTCTATACAGTATGCGAGTTCATTTTCCAAGATAGAAACATTGGTCACACTGAACATTGTTGAACGTTTTCGCTGCAATGCATCCTGGGACGCTTGGATCCAGGTTCTATCATTCATGCTGCGCCATTTCAACCAACCTGTGTGGCTCATATTCACTTTGGGTTGACGAGTGGCATGGTCATGGTGTAGGCCGAGCCTTTTTTGCCACTTCATCCGCCTCCGATCAAGCATAAAGACTTGCCCATAAGCATTCCCCACCCTAGAATAACTTAACCTACCCATTCCCCTATCTGAAATAACTGTACCTACCTCAAAAGAAGTGATAAGCAGCGATCAATTTGACTGTTGCTGGCTGCCGTCTCCCGCTTAAGGGCGAATTTCAAACGTTGTCCATCACAGAGACAAATGATCTGGCTCCAGCAGCGTCTAAAGGAGTACCTGTTTGCTCACTTCTAGCTCCAGTGGAGACTGACGGAAAAATGGCCGCTAACGACCTGTGGTCCTTGTTCCGGGTGCGCGTGTCACCATCGAGCCTTAATGACATCATAAAGCCGCTTCAAGTGCAAGACTTGCAGGCTTATATACAGTCTATCTATCTATGTAATGTATCTTACTGCATAGATATATATCTAGCTATATAAATAGATAGTTATATATCAATATAGATATTTTTACAAATATCTAGCTTTACGTATAAATCTAAACTTCTACAGTTATGGTTTTGTAAGGCTGAAAACAGACATCCAGAATTTGTATTATTATCAGCATTATTCTTATAATTCCATTGAGGTTATTCCAGGGGCAGGTAATACACTGCATGAGGCTTTGACCATTTTTTACCATTTTAGGTAAAAAGCTGCATTGACTGCACTTCTGCATTTTCTGCGATATGGTAGGACTGCAAGCAAAGCCTGAGACAAGATATGTCAAATACACTCTATACAGTATGCGAGTTCATTTTCCAAGATAGAAACATTGGTCACACTGAACATTGTTGAACGTTTTCGCTGCAATGCATCCTGGGACGCTTGGATCCAGGTTCTATCATTCATGCTGCGCCATTTCAACCAACCTGTGTGGCTCATATTCACTTTGGGTTGACGAGTGGCATGGTCATGGTGTAGGCCGAGCCTTTTTTGCCACTTCATCCGCCTCCGATCAAGCATAAAGACTTGCCCATAAGCATTCCCCACCCTAGAATAACTTAACCTACCCATTCCCCTATCTGAAATAACTGTACCTACCTCAAAAGAAGTGATAAGCAGCGATCAATTTGACTGTTGCTGGCTGCCGTCTCCCGCTTAAGGGCGAATTTCAAACGTTGTCCATCACAGAGACAAATGATCTGGCTCCAGCAGCGTCTAAAGGAGTACCTGTTTGCTCACTTCTAGCTCCAGTGGAGACTGACGGAAAAATGGCTGCTAACAACCTGTGGTCCTTGTTCCGGGTGCGCGTGTCACCATCGAGCCTTAATGACATCATAAAGCCGCTTCAAGTGCAAGACTTGCAGGCTTATATACAGTCTATCTATCTATCTATCTATCTATCTATCTATCTATCTATCTATCTATCTATCTATCTATCTATGTAATGTATCTTACTGCATAGATATATATCTAGCTATATAAATAGATAGTTATATATCAATATAGACATTTCTACAAATATCTAGCTTTACGTATAAATCTAAACTTCTACAGTTATGGTTTTGTAAGGCTGAAAACAGACATCCAGAATTTGTATTATTATCAGCATTATTCTTATAATTGCCATTGAGGTTATTCCAGGGGCAGGTAATAAACTGCATGAGGCTTTGACCAATTTTTACCATTTTAGGTAAAAAGCTGCATTGACTGCACTTCTGCATTTTCTGCGATATGGTAGGACTGCAAGCAAAGCCTGAGACAAGATATGTCAAATACACTCTATACAGTATGCGAGTTCATTTTCCAAGATAGAAACATTGGTCACACTGAACATTGTTGAACGTTTTCGCTGCAATGCATCCTGGGACGCTTGGATCCAGGTTCTATCATTCATGCTGCGCCATTTCAACCAACCTGTGTGGCTCATATTCACTTTGGGTTGACGAGTGGCATGGTCATGGTGTAGGCCGAGCCTTTTTTGCCACTTCATCCGCCTCCGATCAAGCATAAAGACTTGCCCATAAGCATTCCCCACCCTAGAATAACTTAACCTACCCATTCCCCTATCTGAAATAACTGTACCTACCTCAAAAGAAGTGATAAGCAGCGATCAATTTGACTGTTGCTGGCTGCCGTCTCCCGCTTAAGGGCGAATTTCAAACGTTGTCCATCACAGAGACAAATGATCTGGCTCCAGCAGCGTCTAAAGGAGTACGTGTTTGCTCACTTCTAGCTCCAGTGGAGACTGACGGAAAAATGGCCGCTAACGACCTGTGGTCCTTGTTCCGGGTGCGCGTGTCACCATCGAGCCTTAATGACATCATAAAGCCGCTTCAAGTGCAAGACTTGCAGGCTTATATACAGTCTATCTATCTATGTAATGTATCTTACTGCATAGATATATATCTAGCTATATAAATAGATAGTTATATATCAATATAGATATTTTTACAAATATCTAGCTTTACGTATAAATCTAAACTTCTACAGTTATGGTTTTGTAAGGCTGAAAACAGACATCCAGAATTTGTATTATTATCAGCATTATTCTTATAATTCCATTGAGGTTATTCCAGGGGCAGGTAATACACTGCATGAGGCTTTGACCATTTTTTTACCATTTTAGGTAAAAAGCTGCATTGACTGCACTTCTGCATTTTCTGCGATATGGTAGGACTGCAAGCAAAGCCTGAGACAAGATATGTCAAATACACTCTATACAGTATGCGAGTTCATTTTCCAAGATAGAAACATTGGTCACACTAAACATTGTTGAACGTTTTCGCTGCAATGCATCCTGGGACGCTTGGATCCAGGTTCTATCATTCATGCTGCGCCATTTCAACCAACCTGTGTGGCTCATATTCACTTTGGGTTGACGAGTGGCATGGTCATGGTGTAGGCCGAGCCTTTTTTGCCACTTCATCCGCCTCCGATCAAGCATAAAGACTTGCCCATAAGCATTCCCCACCCTAGAATAACTTCACCTACCCATTCCCCTATCTGAAATAACTGTACCTACCTCAAAAGAAGTGATAAGCAGCGATCAATTTGACTGTTGTGGGCTGCCGTCTCCCGCTTAAGGGCGAATTTCAAACGTTGTCCATCACAGAGACAAATGATCTGGCTCCAGCAGCGACTAAAGGAGTACCTGTTTGCTCACTTCTAGCTCCAGTGGAGACTGACGGAAAAATGGCCGCTAACGACCTGTGGTCCTTGTTCCGGGTGCGCGTGTCACCATCGAGCCTTAAAGGGGTTGTCCCGCGAAAGCAAGTGGGGTTATACACTTCTGTATGGCCATATTAATGCACTTTGTAATGTACATCGTGCATTAATTATGAGCCATACAGAAGTTATTCACTTACCTGTTCCATTGCTAGTGTCCTCGTCTCCATGGTGCCGTCTAATTTCAGCATCTAATCACCCGATTAGACGCGCTTGCGCTGTCCGGTCTTCTCACTGGTGAATGGGGCCGCTCGTGCCGGAGAGCTGGTCCTCGTAGCTCCGCCCCGTCACGTGTGCCGATTCCAGCCAATCAGGAGGCTGGAATCGGCAATGGACCGCACAGAGCCCACGGTGCACCATGGGAGAAGACCCGCGGTGCATCGTGGGTGAAGATCCCGGCGGCCATCTTGCTAAGGTAAGGAAGAAGTCACCGCAGCGCGGGGATTCGGGTAAGTACTAAACTTTTTTTTTTTTAACACATGCATTGGGTTTGTCTCGCGCCGAACCGGGGGGCCTATTGAAGGAAAAAAAAAACAGTTTCGGCGCGGAACAACCCCTTTAATGACATCATAAAACCGCTTCAAGTGCAAGACTTGCAGGCTTATATACAGTCTATCTATCTATCTATCTATGTAATGTATCTTACTGCATAGATATATATCTAGCTATATAAATAGATAGTTATATATCAATATAGACATTTCTACAAATATCTAGCTTTACGTATAAATCTAAACTTCTACAGTTATGGTTTTGTAAGGCTGAAAACAGACATCCAGAATTTGTATTATTATCAGCATTATTCTTATAATTGCCATTGAGGTTATTCCAGGGGCAGGTAATAAACTGCATGAGGCTTTGACCAATTTTTACCATTTTAGGTAAAAAGCTGCATTGACTGCACTTCTGCATTTTCTGCGATATGGTAGGACTGCAAGCAAAGCCTGAGACAAGATATGTCAAATACACTCTATACAGTATGCGAGTTCATTTTCCAAGATAGAAACATTGGTCACACTGAACATTGTTGAACGTTTTCGCTGCAATGCATCCTGGGACGCTTGGATCCAGGTTCTATCATTCATGCTGCGCCATTTCAACCAACCTGTGTGGCTCATATTCACTTTGGGTTGACGAGTGGCATGGTCATGGTGTAGGCCGAGCCTTTTTTGCCACTTCATCCGCCTCCGATCAAGCATAAAGACTTGCCCATAAGCATTCCCCACCCTAGAATAACTTAACCTACCCATTCCCCTATCTGAAATAACTGTACCTACCTCAAAAGAAGTGATAAGCAGCGATCAATTTGACTGTTGCTGGCTGCCGTCTCCCGCTTAAGGGCGAATTTCAAACGTTGTCCATCACAGAGACAAATGATCTGGCTCCAGCAGCGTCTAAAGGAGTACGTGTTTGCTCACTTCTAGCTCCAGTGGAGACTGACGGAAAAATGGCCGCTAACGACCTGTGGTCCTTGTTCCGGGTGCGCGTGTCACCATCGAGCCTTAATGACATCATAAAGCCGCTTCAAGTGCAAGACTTGCAGGCTTATATACAGTCTATCTATCTATCTATGTAATGTATCTTACTGCATAGATATATATCTAGCTATATAAATAGATAGTTATATATCAATATAGATATTTTTACAAATATCTAGCTTTACGTATAAATCTAAACTTCTACAGTTATGGTTTTGTAAGGCTGAAAACAGACATCCAGAATTTGTATTATTATCAGCATTATTCTTGTAATTCCATTGAGGTTATTCCAGGGGCAGGTAATACACTGCATGAGGCTTTGACCATTTTTTACCATTTTAGGTAAAAAGCTGCATTGACTGCACTTCTGCATTTTCTGCGATATGGTAGGACTGCAAGCAAAGCCTGAGACAAGATATGTCAAATACACTCTATACAGTATGCGAGTTCATTTTCCAAGATAGAAACATTGGTCACACTGAACATTGTTGAACGTTTTCGCTGCAATGCATCCTGGGGCGCTTGGATCCAGGTTCTATCATTCATGCTGCGCCATTTCAACCAACCTGTGTGGCTCATATTCACTTTGGGTTGACGAGTGGCATGGTCATGGTGTAGGCCGAGCCTTTTTTGCCACTTCATCCGCCTCCGATCAAGCATAAAGACTTGCCCATAAGCATTCCCCACCCTAGAATAACTTAACCTACCCATTCCCCTATCTGAAATAACTGTACCTACCTCAAAAGAAGTGATAAGCAGCGATCAATTTGACTGTTGCTGGCTGCCGTCTCCCGCTTAAGGGCGAATTTCAAACGTTGTCCATCACAGAGACAAATGATCTGGCTCCAGCAGCGTCTAAAGGAGTACCTGTTTGCTCACTTCTAGCTCCAGTGGAGACTGACGGAAAAATGGCTGCTAACAACCTGTGGTCCTTGTTCCGGGTGCGCGTGTCACCATCGAGCCTTAATGACATCATAAAGCCGCTTCAAGTGCAAGACTTGCAGGCTTATATACAGTCTATCTATCTATGTAATGTATCTTACTGCATAGATATATATCTAGCTATATAAATAGATAGTTATATATCAATATAGATATTTTTACAAATATCTAGCTTTACGTATAAATCTAAACTTCTACAGTTATGGTTTTGTAAGGCTGAAAACAGACATCCAGAATTTGTATTATTATCAGCATTATTCTTATAATTCCATTGAGGTTATTCCAGGGGCAGGTAATACACTGCATGAGGCTTTGACCATTTTTTACCATTTTAGGTAAAAAGCTGCATTGACTGCACTTCTGCATTTTCTGCGATATGGTAGGACTGCAAGCAAAGCCTGAGACAAGATATGTCAAATACACTCTATACAGTATGTGAGTTCATTTTCCAAGATAGAAACATTGGTCACACTGAACATTGTTGAACGTTTTCGCTGCAATGCATCCTGGGACGCTTGGATCCAGGTTCTATCATTCATGCTGCGCCATTTCAACCAACCTGTGTGGCTCATATTCACTTTGGGTTGACGAGTGGCATGGTCATGGTGTAGGCCGAGCCTTTTTTGCCACTTCATCCGCCTCCGATCAAGCATAAAGACTTGCCCATAAGCATTCCCCACCCTAGAATAACTTCACCTACCCATTCCCCTATCTGAAATAACTGTACCTACCTCAAAAGAAGTGATAAGCAGCGATCAATTTGACTGTTGCTGGCTGCCGTCTCCCGCTTAAGGGCGAATTTCAAACGTTGTCCATCACAGAGACAAATGATCTGGCTCCAGCAGCGTCTAAAGGAGTACCTGTTTGCTCACTTCTAGCTCCAGTGGAGACTGACGGAAAAATGGCCGCTAACAACCTGTGGTCCTTGTTCCGGGTGCGCGTGTCACCATCGAGCCTTAATGACATCATAAAGCCGCTTCAAGTGCAAGACTTGCAGGCTTATATACAGTCTATCTATCTATCTATCTATGTAATGTATCTTACTGCATAGATATATATCTAGCTATATAAATAGATAGTTATATATCAATATAGACATTTCTACAAATATCTAGCTTTACGTATAAATCTAAACTTCTACAGTTATGGTTTTGTAAGGCTGAAAACAGACATCCAGAATTTGTATTATTATCAGCATTATTCTTATAATTGCCATTGAGGTTATTCCAGGGGCAGGTAATAAACTGCATGAGGCTTTGACCAATTTTTACCATTTTAGGTAAAAAGCTGCATTGACTGCACTTCTGCATTTTCTGCGATATGGTAGGACTGCAAGCAAAGCCTGAGACAAGATATGTCAAATACACTCTATACAGTATGCGAGTTCATTTTCCAAGATAGAAACATTGGTCACACTGAACATTGTTGAACGTTTTCGCTGCAATGCATCCTGGGACGCTTGGATCCAGGTTCTATCATTCATGCTGCGCCATTTCAACCAACCTGTGTGGCTCATATTCACTTTGGGTTGACGAGTGGCATGGTCATGGTGTAGGCCGAGCCTTTTTTGCCACTTCATCCGCCTCCGATCAAGCATAAAGACTTGCCCATAAGCATTCCCCACCCTAGAATAACTTCACCTACCCATTCCCCTATCTGAAATAACTGTACCTACCTCAAAAGAAGTGATAAGCAGCGATCAATTTGACTGTTGCTGGCTGCCGTCTCCCGCTTAAGGGCGAATTTCAAACGTTGTCCATCACAGAGACAAATGATCTGGCTCCAGCAGCGTCTAAAGGAGTACCTGTTTGCTCACTTCTAGCTCCAGTGGAGACTGACGGAAAAATGGCCGCTAACAACCTGTGGTCCTTGTTCCGGGTGCGCGTGTCACCATCGAGCCTTAATGACATCATAAAGCCGCTTCAAGTGCAAGACTTGCAGGCTTATATACAGTCTATCTATCTATCTATGTAATGTATCTTACTGCATAGATATATATCTAGCTATATAAATAGATAGTTATATATCAATATAGACATTTCTACAAATATCTAGCTTTACGTATAAATCTAAACTTCTACAGTTATGGTTTTGTAAGGCTGAAAACAGACATCCAGAATTTGTATTATTATCAGCATTATTCTTATAATTGCCATTGAGGTTATTCCAGGGGCAGGTAATAAACTGCATGAGGCTTTGACCAATTTTTACCATTTTAGGTAAAAAGCTGCATTGACTGCACTTCTGCATTTTCTGCGATATGGTAGGACTGCAAGCAAAGCCTGAGACAAGATATGTCAAATACACTCTATACAGTATGCGAGTTCATTTTCCAAGATAGAAACATTGGTCACACTGAACATTGTTGAACGTTTTCGCTGCAATGCATCCTGGGACGCTTGGATCCAGGTTCTATCATTCATGCTGCGCCATTTCAACCAACCTGTGTGGCTCATATTCACTTTGGGTTGACGAGTGGCATGGTCATGGTGTAGGCCGAGCCTTTTTTGCCACTTCATCCGCCTCCGATCAAGCATAAAGACTTGCCCATAAGCATTCCCCACCCTAGAATAACTTAACCTACCCATTCCCCTATCTGAAATAACTGTACCTACCTCAAAAGAAGTGATAAGCAGCGATCAATTTGACTGTTGCTGGCTGCCGTCTCCCGCTTAAGGGCGAATTTCAAACGTTGTCCATCACAGAGACAAATGATCTGGCTCCAGCAGCGTCTAAAGGAGTACGTGTTTGCTCACTTCTAGCTCCAGTGGAGACTGACGGAAAAATGGCCGCTAACGACCTGTGGTCCTTGTTCCGGGTGCGCGTGTCACCATCGAGCCTTAATGACATCATAAAGCCGCTTCAAGTGCAAGACTTGCAGGCTTATATACAGTCTATCTATCTATGTAATGTATCTTACTGCATAGATATATATCTAGCTATATAAATAGATAGTTATATATCAATATAGATATTTTTACAAATATCTAGCTTTACGTATAAATCTAAACTTCTACAGTTATGGTTTTGTAAGGCTGAAAACAGACATCCAGAATTTGTATTATTATCAGCATTATTCTTATAATTCCATTGAGGTTATTCCAGGGGCAGGTAATACACTGCATGAGGCTTTGACCATTTTTTACCATTTTAGGTAAAAAGCTGCATTGACTGCACTTCTGCATTTTCTGCGATATGGTAGGACTGCAAGCAAAGCCTGAGACAAGATATGTCAAATACACTCTATACAGTATGCTAGTTCATTTTCCAAGATAGAAACATTGGTCACACTGAACATTGTTGAACGTTTTCGCTGCAATGCATCCTGGGACGCTTGGATCCAGGTTCTATCATTCATGCTGCGCCATTTCAACCAACCTGTGTGGCTCATATTCACTTTGGGTTGACGAGTGGCATGGTCATGGTGTAGGCCGAGCCTTTTTTGCCACTTCATCCGCCTCCGATCAAGCATAAAGACTTGCCCATAAGCATTCCCCACCCTAGAATAACTTAACCTACCCATTCCCCTATCTGAAATAACTGTACCTACCTCAAAAGAAGTGATAAGCAGCGATCAATTTGACTGTTGCTGGCTGCCGTCTCCCGCTTAAGGGCGAATTTCAAACGTTGTCCATCACAGAGACAAATGATCTGGCTCCAGCAGCGTCTAAAGGAGTACCTGTTTGCTCACTTCTAGCTCCAGTGGAGACTGACGGAAAAATGGCCGCTAACAACCTGTGGTCCTTGTTCCGGGTGCGCGTGTCACCATCGAGCCTTAATGACATCATAAAGCCGCTTCAAGTGCAAGACTTGCAGGCTTATATACAGTCTATCTATCTATCTATCTATGTAATGTATCTTACTGCATAGATATATATCTAGCTATATAAATAGATAGTTATATATCAATATAGACATTTCTACAAATATCTAGCTTTACGTATAAATCTAAACTTCTACAGTTATGGTTTTGTAAGGCTGAAAACAGACATCCAGAATTTGTATTATTATCAGCATTATTCTTATAATTGCCATTGAGGTTATTCCAGGGGCAGGTAATAAACTGCATGAGGCTTTGACCAATTTTTACCATTTTAGGTAAAAAGCTGCATTGACTGCACTTCTGCATTTTCTGCGATATGGTAGGACTGCAAGCAAAGCCTGAGACAAGATATGTCAAATACACTCTATACAGTATGCGAGTTCATTTTCCAAGATAGAAACATTGGTCACACTGAACATTGTTGAACGTTTTCGCTGCAATGCATCCTGGGACGCTTGGATCCAGGTTCTATCATTCATGCTGCGCCATTTCAACCAACCTGTGTGGCTCATATTCACTTTGGGTTGACGAGTGGCATGGTCATGGTGTAGGCCGAGCCTTTTTTGCCACTTCATCCGCCTCCGATCAAGCATAAAGACTTGCCCATAAGCATTCCCCACCCTAGAATAACTTAACCTACCCATTCCCCTATCTGAAATAACTGTACCTACCTCAAAAGAAGTGATAAGCAGCGATCAATTTGACTGTTGCTGGCTGCCGTCTCCCGCTTAAGGGCGAATTTCAAACGTTGTCCATCACAGAGACAAATGATCTGGCTCCAGCAGCGTCTAAAGGAGTACCTGTTTGCTCACTTCTAGCTCCAGTGGAGACTGACGGAAAAATGGCCGCTAACAACCTGTGGTCCTTGTTCCGGGTGCGCGTGTCACCATCGAGCCTTAATGACATCATAAAGCCGCTTCAAGTGCAAGACTTGCAGGCTTATATACAGTCTATCTATCTATCTATCTATGTAATGTATCTTACTGCATAGATATATATCTAGCTATATAAATAGATAGTTATATATCAATATAGACATTTCTACAAATATCTAGCTTTACGTATAAATCTAAACTTCTACAGTTATGGTTTTGTAAGGCTGAAAACAGACATCCAGAATTTGTATTATTATCAGCATTATTCTTATAATTGCCATTGAGGTTATTCCAGGGGCAGGTAATAAACTGCATGAGGCTTTGACCAATTTTTACCATTTTAGGTAAAAAGCTGCATTGACTGCACTTCTGCATTTTCTGCGATATGGTAGGACTGCAAGCAAAGCCTGAGACAAGATATGTCAAATACACTCTATACAGTATGCGAGTTCATTTTCCAAGATAGAAACATTGGTCACACTGAACATTGTTGAACGTTTTCGCTGCAATGCATCCTGGGACGCTTGGATCCAGGTTCTATCATTCATGCTGCGCCATTTCAACCAACCTGTGTGGCTCATATTCACTTTGGGTTGACGAGTGGCATGGTCATGGTGTAGGCCGAGCCTTTTTTGCCACTTCATCCGCCTCCGATCAAGCATAAAGACTTGCCCATAAGCATTCCCCACCCTAGAATAACTTCACCTACCCATTCCCCTATCTGAAATAACTGTACCTACCTCAAAAGAAGTGATAAGCAGCGATCAATTTGACTGTTGCTGGCTGCCGTCTCCCGCTTAAGGGCGAATTTCAAACGTTGTCCATCACAGAGACAAATGATCTGGCTCCAGCAGCGTCTAAAGGAGTACCTGTTTGCTCACTTCTAGCTCCAGTGGAGACTGACGGAAAAATGGCCGCTAACAACCTGTGGTCCTTGTTCCGGGTGCGCGTGTCACCATCGAGCCTTAATGACATCATAAAGCCGCTTCAAGTGCAAGACTTGCAGGCTTATATACAGTCTATCTATCTATCTATGTAATGTATCTTACTGCATAGATATATATCTAGCTATATAAATAGATAGTTATATATCAATATAGACATTTCTACAAATATCTAGCTTTACGTATAAATCTAAACTTCTACAGTTATGGTTTTGTAAGGCTGAAAACAGACATCCAGAATTTGTATTATTATCAGCATTATTCTTATAATTGCCATTGAGGTTATTCCAGGGGCAGGTAATAAACTGCATGAGGCTTTGACCAATTTTTACCATTTTAGGTAAAAAGCTGCATTGACTGCACTTCTGCATTTTCTGCGATATGGTAGGACTGCAAGCAAAGCCTGAGACAAGATATGTCAAATACACTCTATACAGTATGCGAGTTCATTTTCCAAGATAGAAACATTGGTCACACTGAACATTGTTGAACGTTTTCGCTGCAATGCATCCTGGGACGCTTGGATCCAGGTTCTATCATTCATGCTGCGCCATTTCAACCAACCTGTGTGGCTCATATTCACTTTGGGTTGACGAGTGGCATGGTCATGGTGTAGGCCGAGCCTTTTTTGCCACTTCATCCGCCTCCGATCAAGCATAAAGACTTGCCCATAAGCATTCCCCACCCTAGAATAACTTAACCTACCCATTCCCCTATCTGAAATAACTGTACCTACCTCAAAAGAAGTGATAAGCAGCGATCAATTTGACTGTTGCTGGCTGCCGTCTCCCGCTTAAGGGCGAATTTCAAACGTTGTCCATCACAGAGACAAATGATCTGGCTCCAGCAGCGTCTAAAGGAGTACGTGTTTGCTCACTTCTAGCTCCAGTGGAGACTGACGGAAAAATGGCCGCTAACGACCTGTGGTCCTTGTTCCGGGTGCGCGTGTCACCATCGAGCCTTAATGACATCATAAAGCCGCTTCAAGTGCAAGACTTGCAGGCTTATATACAGTCTATCTATCTATGTAATGTATCTTACTGCATAGATATATATCTAGCTATATAAATAGATAGTTATATATCAATATAGATATTTTTACAAATATCTAGCTTTACGTATAAATCTAAACTTCTACAGTTATGGTTTTGTAAGGCTGAAAACAGACATCCAGAATTTGTATTATTATCAGCATTATTCTTATAATTCCATTGAGGTTATTCCAGGGGCAGGTAATACACTGCATGAGGCTTTGACCATTTTTTACCATTTTAGGTAAAAAGCTGCATTGACTGCACTTCTGCATTTTCTGCGATATGGTAGGACTGCAAGCAAAGCCTGAGACAAGATATGTCAAATACACTCTATACAGTATGCGAGTTCATTTTCCAAGATAGAAACATTGGTCACACTGAACATTGTTGAACGTTTTCGCTGCAATGCATCCTGGGACGCTTGGATCCAGGTTCTATCATTCATGCTGCGCCATTTCAACCAACCTGTGTGGCTCATATTCACTTTGGGTTGACGAGTGGCATGGTCATGGTGTAGGCCGAGCCTTTTTTGCCACTTCATCCGCCTCCGATCAAGCATAAAGACTTGCCCATAAGCATTCCCCACCCTAGAATAACTTAACCTACCCATTCCCCTATCTGAAATAACTGTACCTACCTCAAAAGAAGTGATAAGCAGCGATCAATTTGACTGTTGCTGGCTGCCGTCTCCCGCTTAAGGGCGAATTTCAAACGTTGTCCATCACAGAGACAAATGATCTGGCTCCAGCAGCGTCTAAAGGAGTACCTGTTTGCTCACTTCTAGCTCCAGTGGAGACTGACGGAAAAATGGCTGCTAACAACCTGTGGTCCTTGTTCCGGGTGCGCGTGTCACCATCGAGCCTTAATGACATCATAAAGCCGCTTCAAGTGCAAGACTTGCAGGCTTATATACAGTCTATCTATCTATCTATCTATCTATCTATCTATCTATCTATGTAATGTATCTTACTGCATAGATATATATCTAGCTATATAAATAGATAGTTATATATCAATATAGACATTTCTACAAATATCTAGCTTTACGTATAAATCTAAACTTCTACAGTTATGGTTTTGTAAGGCTGAAAACAGACATCCAGAATTTGTATTATTATCAGCATTATTCTTATAATTGCCATTGAGGTTATTCCAGGGGCAGGTAATAAACTGCATGAGGCTTTGACCAATTTTTACCATTTTAGGTAAAAAGCTGCATTGACTGCACTTCTGCATTTTCTGCGATATGGTAGGACTGCAAGCAAAGCCTGAGACAAGATATGTCAAATGCACTCTATACAGTATGCGAGTTCATTTTCCAAGATAGAAACATTGGTCACACTGAACATTGTTGAACGTTTTCGCTGCAATGCATCCTGGGACGCTTGGATCCAGGTTCTATCATTCATGCTGCGCCATTTCAACCAACCTGTGTGGCTCATATTCACTTTGGGTTGACGAGTGGCATGGTCATGGTGTAGGCCGAGCCTTTTTTGCCACTTCATCCGCCTCCGATCAAGCATAAAGACTTGCCCATAAGCATTCCCCACCCTAGAATAACTTAACCTACCCATTCCCCTATCTGAAATAACTGTACCTACCTCAAAAGAAGTGATAAGCAGCGATCAATTTGACTGTTGCTGGCTGCCGTCTCCCGCTTAAGGGCGAATTTCAAACGTTGTCCATCACAGAGACAAATGATCTGGCTCCAGCAGCGTCTAAAGGAGTACGTGTTTGCTCACTTCTAGCTCCAGTGGAGACTGACGGAAAAATGGCCGCTAACGACCTGTGGTCCTTGTTCCGGGTGCGCGTGTCACCATCGAGCCTTAATGACATCATAAAGCCGCTTCAAGTGCAAGACTTGCAGGCTTATATACAGTCTATCTATCTATCTATCTATCTATCTATCTATCTATCTATCTATCTATGTAATGTATCTTACTGCATAGATATATATCTAGCTATATAAATAGATAGTTATATATCAATATAGACATTTCTACAAATATCTAGCTTTACGTATAAATCTAAACTTCTACAGTTATGGTTTTGTAAGGCTGAAAACAGACATCCAGAATTTGTATTATTATCAGCATTATTCTTATAATTGCCATTGAGGTTATTCCAGGGGCAGGTAATAAACTGCATGAGGCTTTGACCAATTTTTACCATTTTAGGTAAAAAGCTGCATTGACTGCACTTCTGCATTTTCTGCGATATGGTAGGACTGCAAGCAAAGCCTGAGACAAGATATGTCAAATACACTCTATACAGTATGCGAGTTCATTTTCCAAGATAGAAACATTGGTCACACTGAACATTGTTGAACGTTTTCGCTGCAATGCATCCTGGGACGCTTGGATCCAGGTTCTATCATTCATGCTGCGCCATTTCAACCAACCTGTGTGGCTCATATTCACTTTGGGTTGACGAGTGGCATGGTCATGGTGTAGGCCGAGCCTTTTTTGCCACTTCATCCGCCTCCGATCAAGCATAAAGACTTGCCCATAAGCATTCCCCACCCTAGAATAACTTAACCTACCCATTCCCCTATCTGAAATAACTGTACCTACCTCAAAAGAAGTGATAAGCAGCGATCAATTTGACTGTTGCTGGCTGCCGTCTCCCGCTTAAGGGCGAATTTCAAACGTTGTCCATCACAGAGACAAATGATCTGGCTCCAGCAGCGTCTAAAGGAGTACGTGTTTGCTCACTTCTAGCTCCAGTGGAGACTGACGGAAAAATGGCCGCTAACGACCTGTGGTCCTTGTTCCGGGTGCGCGTGTCACCATCGAGCCTTAATGACATCATAAAGCCGCTTCAAGTGCAAGACTTGCAGGCTTATATACAGTCTATCTATCTATGTAATGTATCTTACTGCATAGATATATATCTAGCTATATAAATAGATAGTTATATATCAATATAGATATTTTTACAAATATCTAGCTTTACGTATAAATCTAAACTTCTACAGTTATGGTTTTGTAAGGCTGAAAACAGACATCCAGAATTTGTATTATTATCAGCATTATTCTTATAATTCCATTGAGGTTATTCCAGGGGCAGGTAATACACTGCATGAGGCTTTGACCATTTTTTACCATTTTAGGTAAAAAGCTGCATTGACTGCACTTCTGCATTTTCTGCGATATGGTAGGACTGCAAGCAAAGCCTGAGACAAGATATGTCAAATACACTCTATACAGTATGCGAGTTCATTTTCCAAGATAGAAACATTGGTCACACTAAACATTGTTGAACGTTTTCGCTGCAATGCATCCTGGGACGCTTGGATCCAGGTTCTATCATTCATGCTGCGCCATTTCAACCAACCTGTGTGGCTCATATTCACTTTGGGTTGACGAGTGGCATGGTCATGGTGTAGGCCGAGCCTTTTTTGCCACTTCATCCGCCTCCGATCAAGCATAAAGACTTGCCCATAAGCATTCCCCACCCTAGAATAACTTCACCTACCCATTCCCCTATCTGAAATAACTGTACCTACCTCAAAAGAAGTGATAAGCAGCGATCAATTTGACTGTTGTGGGCTGCCGTCTCCCGCTTAAGGGCGAATTTCAAACGTTGTCCATCACAGAGACAAATGATCTGGCTCCAGCAGCGACTAAAGGAGTACCTGTTTGCTCACTTCTAGCTCCAGTGGAGACTGACGGAAAAATGGCCGCTAACGACCTGTGGTCCTTGTTCCGGGTGCGCGTGTCACCATCGAGCCTTAAAGGGGTTGTCCCGCGAAAGCAAGTGGGGTTATACACTTCTGTATGGCCATATTAATGCACTTTGTAATGTACATCGTGCATTAATTATGAGCCATACAGAAGTTATTCACTTACCTGTTCCATTGCTAGTGTCCTCGTCTCCATGGTGCCGTCTAATTTCAGCATCTAATCACCCGATTAGACGCGCTTGCGCTGTCCGGTCTTCTCACTGGTGAATGGGGCCGCTCGTGCCGGAGAGCTGGTCCTCGTAGCTCCGCCCCGTCACGTGTGCCGATTCCAGCCAATCAGGAGGCTGGAATCGGCAATGGACCGCACAGAGCCCACGGTGCACCATGGGAGAAGACCCGCGGTGCATCGTGGGTGAAGATCCCGGCGGCCATCTTGCTAAGGTAAGGAAGAAGTCACCGCAGCGCGGGGATTCGGGTAAGTACTAAACTTTTTTTTTTTTAACACATGCATTGGGTTTGTCTCGCGCCGAACCGGGGGGCCTATTGAAGGAAAAAAAAAACAGTTTCGGCGCGGAACAACCCCTTTAATGACATCATAAAACCGCTTCAAGTGCAAGACTTGCAGGCTTATATACAGTCTATCTATCTATCTATCTATGTAATGTATCTTACTGCATAGATATATATCTAGCTATATAAATAGATAGTTATATATCAATATAGACATTTCTACAAATATCTAGCTTTACGTATAAATCTAAACTTCTACAGTTATGGTTTTGTAAGGCTGAAAACAGACATCCAGAATTTGTATTATTATCAGCATTATTCTTATAATTGCCATTGAGGTTATTCCAGGGGCAGGTAATAAACTGCATGAGGCTTTGACCAATTTTTACCATTTTAGGTAAAAAGCTGCATTGACTGCACTTCTGCATTTTCTGCGATATGGTAGGACTGCAAGCAAAGCCTGAGACAAGATATGTCAAATACACTCTATACAGTATGCGAGTTCATTTTCCAAGATAGAAACATTGGTCACACTGAACATTGTTGAACGTTTTCGCTGCAATGCATCCTGGGACGCTTGGATCCAGGTTCTATCATTCATGCTGCGCCATTTCAACCAACCTGTGTGGCTCATATTCACTTTGGGTTGACGAGTGGCATGGTCATGGTGTAGGCCGAGCCTTTTTTGCCACTTCATCCGCCTCCGATCAAGCATAAAGACTTGCCCATAAGCATTCCCCACCCTAGAATAACTTAACCTACCCATTCCCCTATCTGAAATAACTGTACCTACCTCAAAAGAAGTGATAAGCAGCGATCAATTTGACTGTTGCTGGCTGCCGTCTCCCGCTTAAGGGCGAATTTCAAACGTTGTCCATCACAGAGACAAATGATCTGGCTCCAGCAGCGTCTAAAGGAGTACGTGTTTGCTCACTTCTAGCTCCAGTGGAGACTGACGGAAAAATGGCCGCTAACGACCTGTGGTCCTTGTTCCGGGTGCGCGTGTCACCATCGAGCCTTAATGACATCATAAAGCCGCTTCAAGTGCAAGACTTGCAGGCTTATATACAGTCTATCTATCTATCTATGTAATGTATCTTACTGCATAGATATATATCTAGCTATATAAATAGATAGTTATATATCAATATAGACATTTCTACAAATATCTAGCTTTACGTATAAATCTAAACTTCTACAGTTATGGTTTTGTAAGGCTGAAAACAGACATCCAGAATTTGTATTATTATCAGCATTATTCTTATAATTGCCATTGAGGTTATTCCAGGGGCAGGTAATAAACTGCATGAGGCTTTGACCAATTTTTACCATTTTAGGTAAAAAGCTGCATTGACTGCACTTCTGCATTTTCTGCGATATGGTAGGACTGCAAGCAAAGCCTGAGACAAGATATGTCAAATACACTCTATACAGTATGCGAGTTCATTTTCCAAGATAGAAACATTGGTCACACTGAACATTGTTGAACGTTTTCGCTGCAATGCATCCTGGGACGCTTGGATCCAGGTTCTATCATTCATGCTGCGCCATTTCAACCAACCTGTGTGGCTCATATTCACTTTGGGTTGACGAGTGGCATGGTCATGGTGTAGGCCGAGCCTTTTTTGCCACTTCATCCGCCTCCGATCAAGCATAAAGACTTGCCCATAAGCATTCCCCACCCTAGAATAACTTAACCTACCCATTCCCCTATCTGAAATAACTGTACCTACCTCAAAAGAAGTGATAAGCAGCGATCAATTTGACTGTTGCTGGCTGCCGTCTCCCGCTTAAGGGCGAATTTCAAACGTTGTCCATCACAGAGACAAATGATCTGGCTCCAGCAGCGTCTAAAGGAGTACGTGTTTGCTCACTTCTAGCTCCAGTGGAGACTGACGGAAAAATGGCCGCTAACGACCTGTGGTCCTTGTTCCGGGTGCGCGTGTCACCATCGAGCCTTAATGACATCATAAAGCCGCTTCAAGTGCAAGACTTGCAGGCTTATATACAGTCTATCTATCTATGTAATGTATCTTACTGCATAGATATATATCTAGCTATATAAATAGATAGTTATATATCAATATAGATATTTTTACAAATATCTAGCTTTACGTATAAATCTAAACTTCTACAGTTATGGTTTTGTAAGGCTGAAAACAGACATCCAGAATTTGTATTATTATCAGCATTATTCTTATAATTCCATTGAGGTTATTCCAGGGGCAGGTAATACACTGCATGAGGCTTTGACCATTTTTTACCATTTTAGGTAAAAAGCTGCATTGACTGCACTTCTGCATTTTCTGCGATATGGTAGGACTGCAAGCAAAGCCTGAGACAAGATATGTCAAATACACTCTATACAGTATGCGAGTTCATTTTCCAAGATAGAAACATTGGTCACACTGAACATTGTTGAACGTTTTCGCTGCAATGCATCCTGGGACGCTTGGATCCAGGTTCTATCATTCATGCTGCGCCATTTCAACCAACCTGTGTGGCTCATATTCACTTTGGGTTGACGAGTGGCATGGTCATGGTGTAGGCCGAGCCTTTTTTGCCACTTCATCCGCCTCCGATCAAGCATAAAGACTTGCCCATAAGCATTCCCCACCCTAGAATAACTTCACCTACCCATTCCCCTATCTGAAATAACTGTACCTACCTCAAAAGAAGTGATAAGCAGCGATCAATTTGACTGTTGTGGGCTGCCGTCTCCCGCTTAAGGGCGAATTTCAAACGTTGTCCATCACAGAGACAAATGATCTGGCTCCAGCAGCGACTAAAGGAGTACCTGTTTGCTCACTTCTAGCTCCAGTGGAGACTGACGGAAAAATGGCCGCTAACGACCTGTGGTCCTTGTTCCGGGTGCGCGTGTCACCATCGAGCCTTAAAGGGGTTGTCCCGCGAAAGCAAGTGGGGTTATACACTTCTGTATGGCCATATTAATGCACTTTGTAATGTACATCGTGCATTAATTATGAGCCATACAGAAGTTATTCACTTACCTGTTCCATTGCTAGTGTCCTCGTCTCCATGGTGCCGTCTAATTTCAGCATCTAATCACCCGATTAGACGCGCTTGCGCTGTCCGGTCTTCTCACTGGTGAATGGGGCCGCTCGTGCCGGAGAGCTGGTCCTCGTAGCTCCGCCCCGTCACGTGTGCCGATTCCAGCCAATCAGGAGGCTGGAATCGGCAATGGACCGCACAGAGCCCACGGTGCACCATGGGAGAAGACCCGCGGTGCATCGTGGGTGAAGATCCCGGCGGCCATCTTGCTAAGGTAAGGAAGAAGTCACCGCAGCGCGGGGATTCGGGTAAGTACTAAACTTTTTTTTTTTTAACACATGCATTGGGTTTGTCTCGCGCCGAACCGGGGGGCCTATTGAAGGAAAAAAAAAACAGTTTCGGCGCGGAACAACCCCTTTAATGACATCATAAAACCGCTTCAAGTGCAAGACTTGCAGGCTTATATACAGTCTATCTATCTATCTATCTATGTAATGTATCTTACTGCATAGATATATATCTAGCTATATAAATAGATAGTTATATATCAATATAGACATTTCTACAAATATCTAGCTTTACGTATAAATCTAAACTTCTACAGTTATGGTTTTGTAAGGCTGAAAACAGACATCCAGAATTTGTATTATTATCAGCATTATTCTTATAATTGCCATTGAGGTTATTCCAGGGGCAGGTAATAAACTGCATGAGGCTTTGACCAATTTTTACCATTTTAGGTAAAAAGCTGCATTGACTGCACTTCTGCATTTTCTGCGATATGGTAGGACTGCAAGCAAAGCCTGAGACAAGATATGTCAAATACACTCTATACAGTATGCGAGTTCATTTTCCAAGATAGAAACATTGGTCACACTGAACATTGTTGAACGTTTTCGCTGCAATGCATCCTGGGACGCTTGGATCCAGGTTCTATCATTCATGCTGCGCCATTTCAACCAACCTGTGTGGCTCATATTCACTTTGGGTTGACGAGTGGCATGGTCATGGTGTAGGCCGAGCCTTTTTTGCCACTTCATCCGCCTCCGATCAAGCATAAAGACTTGCCCATAAGCATTCCCCACCCTAGAATAACTTAACCTACCCATTCCCCTATCTGAAATAACTGTACCTACCTCAAAAGAAGTGATAAGCAGCGATCAATTTGACTGTTGCTGGCTGCCGTCTCCCGCTTAAGGGCGAATTTCAAACGTTGTCCATCACAGAGACAAATGATCTGGCTCCAGCAGCGTCTAAAGGAGTACGTGTTTGCTCACTTCTAGCTCCAGTGGAGACTGACGGAAAAATGGCCGCTAACGACCTGTGGTCCTTGTTCCGGGTGCGCGTGTCACCATCGAGCCTTAATGACATCATAAAGCCGCTTCAAGTGCAAGACTTGCAGGCTTATATACAGTCTATCTATCTATCTATCTATGTAATGTATCTTACTGCATAGATATATATCTAGCTATATAAATAGATAGTTATATATCAATATAGATATTTTTACAAATATCTAGCTTTACGTATAAATCTAAACTTCTACAGTTATGGTTTTGTAAGGCTGAAAACAGACATCCAGAATTTGTATTATTATCAGCATTATTCTTATAATTCCATTGAGGTTATTCCAGGGGCAGGTAATACACTGCATGAGGCTTTGACCATTTTTTACCATTTTAGGTAAAAAGCTGCATTGACTGCACTTCTGCATTTTCTGCGATATGGTAGGACTGCAAGCAAAGCCTGAGACAAGATATGTCAAATACACTCTATACAGTATGCGAGTTCATTTTCCAAGATAGAAACATTGGTCACACTGAACATTGTTGAACGTTTTCGCTGCAATGCATCCTGGGACGCTTGGATCCAGGTTCTATCATTCATGCTGCGCCATTTCAACCAACCTGTGTGGCTCATATTCACTTTGGGTTGACGAGTGGCATGGTCATGGTGTAGGCCGAGCCTTTTTTGCCACTTCATCCGCCTCCGATCAAGCATAAAGACTTGCCCATAAGCATTCCCCACCCTAGAATAACTTAACCTACCCATTCCCCTATCTGAAATAACTGTACCTACCTCAAAAGAAGTGATAAGCAGCGATCAATTTGACTGTTGCTGGCTGCCGTCTCCCGCTTAAGGGCGAATTTCAAACGTTGTCCATCACAGAGACAAATGATCTGGCTCCAGCAGCGTCTAAAGGAGTACCTGTTTGCTCACTTCTAGCTCCAGTGGAGACTGACGGAAAAATGGCTGCTAACAACCTGTGGTCCTTGTTCCGGGTGCGCGTGTCACCATCGAGCCTTAATGACATCATAAAGCCGCTTCAAGTGCAAGACTTGCAGGCTTATATACAGTCTATCTATCTATCTATCTATCTATCTATCTATCTATCTATCTATCTATCTATCTATCTATCTATCTATGTAATGTATCTTACTGCATAGATATATATCTAGCTATATAAATAGATAGTTATATATCAATATAGACATTTCTACAAATATCTAGCTTTACGTATAAATCTAAACTTCTACAGTTATGGTTTTGTAAGGCTGAAAACAGACATCCAGAATTTGTATTATTATCAGCATTATTCTTATAATTGCCATTGAGGTTATTCCAGGGGCAGGTAATAAACTGCATGAGGCTTTGACCAATTTTTACCATTTTAGGTAAAAAGCTGCATTGACTGCACTTCTGCATTTTCTGCGATATGGTAGGACTGCAAGCAAAGCCTGAGACAAGATATGTCAAATACACTCTATACAGTATGCGAGTTCATTTTCCAAGATAGAAACATTGGTCACACTGAACATTGTTGAACGTTTTCGCTGCAATGCATCCTGGGACGCTTGGATCCAGGTTCTATCATTCATGCTGCGCCATTTCAACCAACCTGTGTGGCTCATATTCACTTTGGGTTGACGAGTGGCATGGTCATGGTGTAGGCCGAGCCTTTTTTGCCACTTCATCCGCCTCCGATCAAGCATAAAGACTTGCCCATAAGCATTCCCCACCCTAGAATAACTTCACCTACCCATTCCCCTATCTGAAATAACTGTACCTACCTCAAAAGAAGTGATAAGCAGCGATCAATTTGACTGTTGTGGGCTGCCGTCTCCCGCTTAAGGGCGAATTTCAAACGTTGTCCATCACAGAGACAAATGATCTGGCTCCAGCAGCGACTAAAGGAGTACCTGTTTGCTCACTTCTAGCTCCAGTGGAGACTGACGGAAAAATGGCCGCTAACGACCTGTGGTCCTTGTTCCGGGTGCGCGTGTCACCATCGAGCCTTAAAGGGGTTGTCCCGCGAAAGCAAGTGGGGTTATACACTTCTGTATGGCCATATTAATGCACTTTGTAATGTACATCGTGCATTAATTATGAGCCATACAGAAGTTATTCACTTACCTGTTCCATTGCTAGTGTCCTCGTCTCCATGGTGCCGTCTAATTTCAGCATCTAATCACCCGATTAGACGCGCTTGCGCTGTCCGGTCTTCTCACTGGTGAATGGGGCCGCTCGTGCCGGAGAGCTGGTCCTCGTAGCTCCGCCCCGTCACGTGTGCCGATTCCAGCCAATCAGGAGGCTGGAATCGGCAATGGACCGCACAGAGCCCACGGTGCACCATGGGAGAAGACCCGCGGTGCATCGTGGGTGAAGATCCCGGCGGCCATCTTGCTAAGGTAAGGAAGAAGTCACCGCAGCGCGGGGATTCGGGTAAGTACTAAACTTTTTTTTTTTTAACACATGCATTGGGTTTGTCTCGCGCCGAACCGGGGGGCCTATTGAAGGAAAAAAAAAACAGTTTCGGCGCGGAACAACCCCTTTAATGACATCATAAAACCGCTTCAAGTGCAAGACTTGCAGGCTTATATACAGTCTATCTATCTATCTATCTATGTAATGTATCTTACTGCATAGATATATATCTAGCTATATAAATAGATAGTTATATATCAATATAGACATTTCTACAAATATCTAGCTTTACGTATAAATCTAAACTTCTACAGTTATGGTTTTGTAAGGCTGAAAACAGACATCCAGAATTTGTATTATTATCAGCATTATTCTTATAATTGCCATTGAGGTTATTCCAGGGGCAGGTAATAAACTGCATGAGGCTTTGACCAATTTTTACCATTTTAGGTAAAAAGCTGCATTGACTGCACTTCTGCATTTTCTGCGATATGGTAGGACTGCAAGCAAAGCCTGAGACAAGATATGTCAAATACACTCTATACAGTATGCGAGTTCATTTTCCAAGATAGAAACATTGGTCACACTGAACATTGTTGAACGTTTTCGCTGCAATGCATCCTGGGACGCTTGGATCCAGGTTCTATCATTCATGCTGCGCCATTTCAACCAACCTGTGTGGCTCATATTCACTTTGGGTTGACGAGTGGCATGGTCATGGTGTAGGCCGAGCCTTTTTTGCCACTTCATCCGCCTCCGATCAAGCATAAAGACTTGCCCATAAGCATTCCCCACCCTAGAATAACTTAACCTACCCATTCCCCTATCTGAAATAACTGTACCTACCTCAAAAGAAGTGATAAGCAGCGATCAATTTGACTGTTGCTGGCTGCCGTCTCCCGCTTAAGGGCGAATTTCAAACGTTGTCCATCACAGAGACAAATGATCTGGCTCCAGCAGCGTCTAAAGGAGTACGTGTTTGCTCACTTCTAGCTCCAGTGGAGACTGACGGAAAAATGGCCGCTAACGACCTGTGGTCCTTGTTCCGGGTGCGCGTGTCACCATCGAGCCTTAATGACATCATAAAGCCGCTTCAAGTGCAAGACTTGCAGGCTTATATACAGTCTATCTATCTATCTATGTAATGTATCTTACTGCATAGATATATATCTAGCTATATAAATAGATAGTTATATATCAATATAGATATTTTTACAAATATCTAGCTTTACGTATAAATCTAAACTTCTACAGTTATGGTTTTGTAAGGCTGAAAACAGACATCCAGAATTTGTATTATTATCAGCATTATTCTTATAATTCCATTGAGGTTATTCCAGGGGCAGGTAATACACTGCATGAGGCTTTGACCATTTTTTACCATTTTAGGTAAAAAGCTGCATTGACTGCACTTCTGCATTTTCTGCGATATGGTAGGACTGCAAGCAAAGCCTGAGACAAGATATGTCAAATACACTCTATACAGTATGCGAGTTCATTTTCCAAGATAGAAACATTGGTCACACTGAACATTGTTGAACGTTTTCGCTGCAATGCATCCTGGGACGCTTGGATCCAGGTTCTATCATTCATGCTGCGCCATTTCAACCAACCTGTGTGGCTCATATTCACTTTGGGTTGACGAGTGGCATGGTCATGGTGTAGGCCGAGCCTTTTTTGCCACTTCATCCGCCTCCGATCAAGCATAAAGACTTGCCCATAAGCATTCCCCACCCTAGAATAACTTAACCTACCCATTCCCCTATCTGAAATAACTGTACCTACCTCAAAAGAAGTGATAAGCAGCGATCAATTTGACTGTTGCTGGCTGCCGTCTCCCGCTTAAGGGCGAATTTCAAACGTTGTCCATCACAGAGACAAATGATCTGGCTCCAGCAGCGTCTAAAGGAGTACCTGTTTGCTCACTTCTAGCTCCAGTGGAGACTGACGGAAAAATGGCTGCTAACAACCTGTGGTCCTTGTTCCGGGTGCGCGTGTCACCATCGAGCCTTAATGACATCATAAAGCCGCTTCAAGTGCAAGACTTGCAGGCTTATATACAGTCTATCTATCTATCTATCTATCTATCTATCTATCTATCTATCTATCTATCTATCTATCTATCTATCTATGTAATGTATCTTACTGCATAGATATATATCTAGCTATATAAATAGATAGTTATATATCAATATAGACATTTCTACAAATATCTAGCTTTACGTATAAATCTAAACTTCTACAGTTATGGTTTTGTAAGGCTGAAAACAGACATCCAGAATTTGTATTATTATCAGCATTATTCTTATAATTGCCATTGAGGTTATTCCAGGGGCAGGTAATAAACTGCATGAGGCTTTGACCAATTTTTACCATTTTAGGTAAAAAGCTGCATTGACTGCACTTCTGCATTTTCTGCGATATGGTAGGACTGCAAGCAAAGCCTGAGACAAGATATGTCAAATACACTCTATACAGTATGCGAGTTCATTTTCCAAGATAGAAACATTGGTCACACTGAACATTGTTGAACGTTTTCGCTGCAATGCATCCTGGGACGCTTGGATCCAGGTTCTATCATTCATGCTGCGCCATTTCAACCAACCTGTGTGGCTCATATTCACTTTGGGTTGACGAGTGGCATGGTCATGGTGTAGGCCGAGCCTTTTTTGCCACTTCATCCGCCTCCGATCAAGCATAAAGACTTGCCCATAAGCATTCCCCACCCTAGAATAACTTCACCTACCCATTCCCCTATCTGAAATAACTGTACCTACCTCAAAAGAAGTGATAAGCAGCGATCAATTTGACTGTTGTGGGCTGCCGTCTCCCGCTTAAGGGCGAATTTCAAACGTTGTCCATCACAGAGACAAATGATCTGGCTCCAGCAGCGACTAAAGGAGTACCTGTTTGCTCACTTCTAGCTCCAGTGGAGACTGACGGAAAAATGGCCGCTAACGACCTGTGGTCCTTGTTCCGGGTGCGCGTGTCACCATCGAGCCTTAAAGGGGTTGTCCCGCGAAAGCAAGTGGGGTTATACACTTCTGTATGGCCATATTAATGCACTTTGTAATGTACATCGTGCATTAATTATGAGCCATACAGAAGTTATTCACTTACCTGTTCCATTGCTAGTGTCCTCGTCTCCATGGTGCCGTCTAATTTCAGCATCTAATCACCCGATTAGACGCGCTTGCGCTGTCCGGTCTTCTCACTGGTGAATGGGGCCGCTCGTGCCGGAGAGCTGGTCCTCGTAGCTCCGCCCCGTCACGTGTGCCGATTCCAGCCAATCAGGAGGCTGGAATCGGCAATGGACCGCACAGAGCCCACGGTGCACCATGGGAGAAGACCCGCGGTGCATCGTGGGTGAAGATCCCGGCGGCCATCTTGCTAAGGTAAGGAAGAAGTCACCGCAGCGCGGGGATTCGGGTAAGTACTAAACTTTTTTTTTTTTAACACATGCATTGGGTTTGTCTCGCGCCGAACCGGGGGGCCTATTGAAGGAAAAAAAAAACAGTTTCGGCGCGGAACAACCCCTTTAATGACATCATAAAACCGCTTCAAGTGCAAGACTTGCAGGCTTATATACAGTCTATCTATCTATCTATCTATCTATGTAATGTATCTTACTGCATAGATATATATCTAGCTATATAAATAGATAGTTATATATCAATATAGACATTTCTACAAATATCTAGCTTTACGTATAAATCTAAACTTCTACAGTTATGGTTTTGTAAGGCTGAAAACAGACATCCAGAATTTGTATTATTATCAGCATTATTCTTATAATTGCCATTGAGGTTATTCCAGGGGCAGGTAATAAACTGCATGAGGCTTTGACCAATTTTTACCATTTTAGGTAAAAAGCTGCATTGACTGCACTTCTGCATTTTCTGCGATATGGTAGGACTGCAAGCAAAGCCTGAGACAAGATATGTCAAATACACTCTATACAGTATGCGAGTTCATTTTCCAAGATAGAAACATTGGTCACACTGAACATTGTTGAACGTTTTCGCTGCAATGCATCCTGGGACGCTTGGATCCAGGTTCTATCATTCATGCTGCGCCATTTCAACCAACCTGTGTGGCTCATATTCACTTTGGGTTGACGAGTGGCATGGTCATGGTGTAGGCCGAGCCTTTTTTGCCACTTCATCCGCCTCCGATCAAGCATAAAGACTTGCCCATAAGCATTCCCCACCCTAGAATAACTTAACCTACCCATTCCCCTATCTGAAATAACTGTACCTACCTCAAAAGAAGTGATAAGCAGCGATCAATTTGACTGTTGCTGGCTGCCGTCTCCCGCTTAAGGGCGAATTTCAAACGTTGTCCATCACAGAGACAAATGATCTGGCTCCAGCAGCGTCTAAAGGAGTACGTGTTTGCTCACTTCTAGCTCCAGTGGAGACTGACGGAAAAATGGCCGCTAACGACCTGTGGTCCTTGTTCCGGGTGCGCGTGTCACCATCGAGCCTTAATGACATCATAAAGCCGCTTCAAGTGCAAGACTTGCAGGCTTATATACAGTCTATCTATCTATCTATGTAATGTATCTTACTGCATAGATATATATCTAGCTATATAAATAGATAGTTATATATCAATATAGATATTTTTACAAATATCTAGCTTTACGTATAAATCTAAACTTCTACAGTTATGGTTTTGTAAGGCTGAAAACAGACATCCAGAATTTGTATTATTATCAGCATTATTCTTATAATTCCATTGAGGTTATTCCAGGGGCAGGTAATACACTGCATGAGGCTTTGACCATTTTTTACCATTTTAGGTAAAAAGCTGCATTGACTGCACTTCTGCATTTTCTGCGATATGGTAGGACTGCAAGCAAAGCCTGAGACAAGATATGTCAAATACACTCTATACAGTATGCGAGTTCATTTTCCAAGATAGAAACATTGGTCACACTGAACATTGTTGAACGTTTTCGCTGCAATGCATCCTGGGACGCTTGGATCCAGGTTCTATCATTCATGCTGCGCCATTTCAACCAACCTGTGTGGCTCATATTCACTTTGGGTTGACGAGTGGCATGGTCATGGTGTAGGCCGAGCCTTTTTTGCCACTTCATCCGCCTCCGATCAAGCATAAAGACTTGCCCATAAGCATTCCCCACCCTAGAATAACTTAACCTACCCATTCCCCTATCTGAAATAACTGTACCTACCTCAAAAGAAGTGATAAGCAGCGATCAATTTGACTGTTGCTGGCTGCCGTCTCCCGCTTAAGGGCGAATTTCAAACGTTGTCCATCACAGAGACAAATGATCTGGCTCCAGCAGCGTCTAAAGGAGTACCTGTTTGCTCACTTCTAGCTCCAGTGGAGACTGACGGAAAAATGGCTGCTAACAACCTGTGGTCCTTGTTCCGGGTGCGCGTGTCACCATCGAGCCTTAATGACATCATAAAGCCGCTTCAAGTGCAAGACTTGCAGGCTTATATACAGTCTATCTATCTATCTATCTATCTATCTATCTATCTATCTATCTATGTAATGTATCTTACTGCATAGATATATATCTAGCTATATAAATAGATAGTTATATATCAATATAGACATTTCTACAAATATCTAGCTTTACGTATAAATCTAAACTTCTACAGTTATGGTTTTGTAAGGCTGAAAACAGACATCCAGAATTTGTATTATTATCAGCATTATTCTTATAATTGCCATTGAGGTTATTCCAGGGGCAGGTAATAAACTGCATGAGGCTTTGACCAATTTTTACCATTTTAGGTAAAAAGCTGCATTGACTGCACTTCTGCATTTTCTGCGATATGGTAGGACTGCAAGCAAAGCCTGAGACAAGATATGTCAAATACACTCTATACAGTATGCGAGTTCATTTTCCAAGATAGAAACATTGGTCACACTGAACATTGTTGAACGTTTTCGCTGCAATGCATCCTGGGACGCTTGGATCCAGGTTCTATCATTCATGCTGCGCCATTTCAACCAACCTGTGTGGCTCATATTCACTTTGGGTTGACGAGTGGCATGGTCATGGTGTAGGCCGAGCCTTTTTTGCCACTTCATCCGCCTCCGATCAAGCATAAAGACTTGCCCATAAGCATTCCCCACCCTAGAATAACTTCACCTACCCATTCCCCTATCTGAAATAACTGTACCTACCTCAAAAGAAGTGATAAGCAGCGATCAATTTGACTGTTGTGGGCTGCCGTCTCCCGCTTAAGGGCGAATTTCAAACGTTGTCCATCACAGAGACAAATGATCTGGCTCCAGCAGCGACTAAAGGAGTACCTGTTTGCTCACTTCTAGCTCCAGTGGAGACTGACGGAAAAATGGCCGCTAACGACCTGTGGTCCTTGTTCCGGGTGCGCGTGTCACCATCGAGCCTTAAAGGGGTTGTCCCGCGAAAGCAAGTGGGGTTATACACTTCTGTATGGCCATATTAATGCACTTTGTAATGTACATCGTGCATTAATTATGAGCCATACAGAAGTTATTCACTTACCTGTTCCATTGCTAGTGTCCTCGTCTCCATGGTGCCGTCTAATTTCAGCATCTAATCACCCGATTAGACGCGCTTGCGCTGTCCGGTCTTCTCACTGGTGAATGGGGCCGCTCGTGCCGGAGAGCTGGTCCTCGTAGCTCCGCCCCGTCACGTGTGCCGATTCCAGCCAATCAGGAGGCTGGAATCGGCAATGGACCGCACAGAGCCCACGGTGCACCATGGGAGAAGACCCGCGGTGCATCGTGGGTGAAGATCCCGGCGGCCATCTTGCTAAGGTAAGGAAGAAGTCACCGCAGCGCGGGGATTCGGGTAAGTACTAAACTTTTTTTTTTTTAACACATGCATTGGGTTTGTCTCGCGCCGAACCGGGGGGCCTATTGAAGGAAAAAAAAAACAGTTTTGGCGCGGAACAACCCCTTTAATGACATCATAAAACCGCTTCAAGTGCAAGACTTGCAGGCTTATATACAGTCTATCTATCTATCTATCTATGTAATGTATCTTACTGCATAGATATATATCTAGCTATATAAATAGATAGTTATATATCAATATAGACATTTCTACAAATATCTAGCTTTACGTATAAATCTAAACTTCTACAGTTATGGTTTTGTAAGGCTGAAAACAGACATCCAGAATTTGTATTATTATCAGCATTATTCTTATAATTGCCATTGAGGTTATTCCAGGGGCAGGTAATAAACTGCATGAGGCTTTGACCAATTTTTACCATTTTAGGTAAAAAGCTGCATTGACTGCACTTCTGCATTTTCTGCGATATGGTAGGACTGCAAGCAAAGCCTGAGACAAGATATGTCAAATACACTCTATACAGTATGCGAGTTCATTTTCCAAGATAGAAACATTGGTCACACTGAACATTGTTGAACGTTTTCGCTGCAATGCATCCTGGGACGCTTGGATCCAGGTTCTATCATTCATGCTGCGCCATTTCAACCAACCTGTGTGGCTCATATTCACTTTGGGTTGACGAGTGGCATGGTCATGGTGTAGGCCGAGCCTTTTTTGCCACTTCATCCGCCTCCGATCAAGCATAAAGACTTGCCCATAAGCATTCCCCACCCTAGAATAACTTAACCTACCCATTCCCCTATCTGAAATAACTGTACCTACCTCAAAAGAAGTGATAAGCAGCGATCAATTTGACTGTTGCTGGCTGCCGTCTCCCGCTTAAGGGCGAATTTCAAACGTTGTCCATCACAGAGACAAATGATCTGGCTCCAGCAGCGTCTAAAGGAGTACGTGTTTGCTCACTTCTAGCTCCAGTGGAGACTGACGGAAAAATGGCCGCTAACGACCTGTGGTCCTTGTTCCGGGTGCGCGTGTCACCATCGAGCCTTAATGACATCATAAAGCCGCTTCAAGTGCAAGACTTGCAGGCTTATATACAGTCTATCTATCTATCTATGTAATGTATCTTACTGCATAGATATATATCTAGCTATATAAATAGATAGTTATATATCAATATAGATATTTTTACAAATATCTAGCTTTACGTATAAATCTAAACTTCTACAGTTATGGTTTTGTAAGGCTGAAAACAGACATCCAGAATTTGTATTATTATCAGCATTATTCTTATAATTCCATTGAGGTTATTCCAGGGGCAGGTAATACACTGCATGAGGCTTTGACCATTTTTTACCATTTTAGGTAAAAAGCTGCATTGACTGCACTTCTGCATTTTCTGCGATATGGTAGGACTGCAAGCAAAGCCTGAGACAAGATATGTCAAATACACTCTATACAGTATGCGAGTTCATTTTCCAAGATAGAAACATTGGTCACACTGAACATTGTTGAACGTTTTCGCTGCAATGCATCCTGGGACGCTTGGATCCAGGTTCTATCATTCATGCTGCGCCATTTCAACCAACCTGTGTGGCTCATATTCACTTTGGGTTGACAAGTGGCATGGTCATGGTGTAGGCCGA
Organism: Eleutherodactylus coqui; assembly: GCF_035609145.1. Lineage (NCBI taxonomy): Eukaryota > Metazoa > Chordata > Amphibia > Anura > Eleutherodactylidae > Eleutherodactylus > Eleutherodactylus coqui. Next base: position 442,626 of record NW_027101795.1, read on the forward strand.
GCCTTTTTTGCCACTTCATCCGCCTCCGATCAAGCATAAAGACTTGCCCATAAGCATTCCCCACCCTAGAATAACTTAACCTACCCATTCCCCTATCTGAAATAACTGTACCTACCTCAAAAGAAGTGATAAGCAGCGATCAATTTGACTGTTGCTGGCTGCCGTCTCCCGCTTAAGGGCGAATTTCAAACGTTGTCCATCACAGAGACAAATGATCTGGCTCCAGCAGCGTCTAAAGGAGTACCTGTTTGCTCACTTCTAGCTCCAGTGGAGACTGACGGAAAAATGGCTGCTAACAACCTGTGGTCCTTGTTCCGGGTGCGCGTGTCACCATCGAGCCTTAATGACATCATAAAGCCGCTTCAAGTGCAAGACTTGCAGGCTTATATACAGTCTATCTATCTATCTATCTATCTATCTATCTATCTATCTATGTAATGTATCTTACTGCATAGATATATATCTAGCTATATAAATAGATAGTTATATATCAATATAGACATTTCTACAAATATCTAGCTTTACGTATAAATCTAAACTTCTACAGTTATGGTTTTGTAAGGCTGAAAACAGACATCCAGAATTTGTATTATTATCAGCATTATTCTTATAATTGCCATTGAGGTTATTCCAGGGGCAGGTAATAAACTGCATGAGGCTTTGACCAATTTTTACCATTTTAGGTAAAAAGCTGCATTGACTGCACTTCTGCATTTTCTGCGATATGGTAGGACTGCAAGCAAAGCCTGAGACAAGATATGTCAAATACACTCTATACAGTATGCGAGTTCATTTTCCAAGATAGAAACATTGGTCACACTGAACATTGTTGAACGTTTTCGCTGCAATGCATCCTGGGACGCTTGGATCCAGGTTCTATCATTCATGCTGCGCCATTTCAACCAACCTGTGTGGCTCATATTCACTTTGGGTTGACGAGTGGCATGGTCATGGTGTAGGCCGAGCCTTTTTTGCCACTTCATCCGCCTCCGATCAAGCATAAAGACTTGCCCATAAGCATTCCCCACCCTAGAATAACTTCACCTACCCATTCCCCTATCTGAAATAACTGTACCTACCTCAAAAGAAGTGATAAGCAGCGATCAATTTGACTGTTGTGGGCTGCCGTCTCCCGCTTAAGGGCGAATTTCAAACGTTGTCCATCACAGAGACAAATGATCTGGCTCCAGCAGCGACTAAAGGAGTACCTGTTTGCTCACTTCTAGCTCCAGTGGAGACTGACGGAAAAATGGCCGCTAACGACCTGTGGTCCTTGTTCCGGGTGCGCGTGTCACCATCGAGCCTTAAAGGGGTTGTCCCGCGAAAGCAAGTGGGGTTATACACTTCTGTATGGCCATATTAATGCACTTTGTAATGTACATCGTGCATTAATTATGAGCCATACAGAAGTTATTCACTTACCTGTTCCATTGCTAGTGTCCTCGTCTCCATGGTGCCGTCTAATTTCAGCATCTAATCACCCGATTAGACGCGCTTGCGCTGTCCGGTCTTCTCACTGGTGAATGGGGCCGCTCGTGCCGGAGAGCTGGTCCTCGTAGCTCCGCCCCGTCACGTGTGCCGATTCCAGCCAATCAGGAGGCTGGAATCGGCAATGGACCGCACAGAGCCCACGGTGCACCATGGGAGAAGACCCGCGGTGCATCGTGGGTGAAGATCCCGGCGGCCATCTTGCTAAGGTAAGGAAGAAGTCACCGCAGCGCGGGGATTCGGGTAAGTACTAAACTTTTTTTTTTTTAACACATGCATTGGGTTTGTCTCGCGCCGAACCGGGGGGCCTATTGAAGGAAAAAAAAAACAGTTTCGGCGCGGAACAACCCCTTTAATGACATCATAAAACCGCTTCAAGTGCAAGACTTGCAGGCTTATATACAGTCTATCTATCTATCTATCTATGTAATGTATCTTACTGCATAGATATATATCTAGCTATATAAATAGATAGTAATATATCAATATAGACATTTCTACAAATATCTAGCTTTACGTATAAATCTAAACTTCTACAGTTATGGTTTTGTAAGGCTGAAAACAGACATCCAGAATTTGTATTATTATCAGCATTATTCTTATAATTGCCATTGAGGTTATTCCAGGGGCAGGTAATAAACTGCATGAGGCTTTGACCAATTTTTACCATTTTAGGTAAAAAGCTGCATTGACTGCACTTCTGCATTTTCTGCGATATGGTAGGACTGCAAGCAAAGCCTGAGACAAGATATGTCAAATACACTCTATACAGTATGCGAGTTCATTTTCCAAGATAGAAACATTGGTCACACTGAACATTGTTGAACGTTTTCGCTGCAATGCATCCTGGGACGCTTGGATCCAGGTTCTATCATTCATGCTGCGCCATTTCAACCAACCTGTGTGGCTCATATTCACTTTGGGTTGACGAGTGGCATGGTCATGGTGTAGGCCGAGCCTTTTTTGCCACTTCATCCGCCTCCGATCAAGCATAAAGACTTGCCCATAAGCATTCCCCACCCTAGAATAACTTAACCTACCCATTCCCCTATCTGAAATAACTGTACCTACCTCAAAAGAAGTGATAAGCAGCGATCAATTTGACTGTTGCTGGCTGCCGTCTCCCGCTTAAGGGCGAATTTCAAACGTTGTCCATCACAGAGACAAATGATCTGGCTCCAGCAGCGTCTAAAGGAGTACGTGTTTGCTCACTTCTAGCTCCAGTGGAGACTGACGGAAAAATGGCCGCTAACGACCTGTGGTCCTTGTTCCGGGTGCGCGTGTCACCATCGAGCCTTAATGACATCATAAAGCCGCTTCAAGTGCAAGACTTGCAGGCTTATATACAGTCTATCTATCTATCTATGTAATGTATCTTACTGCATAGATATATATCTAGCTATATAAATAGATAGTTATATATCAATATAGATATTTTTACAAATATCTAGCTTTACGTATAAATCTAAACTTCTACAGTTATGGTTTTGTAAGGCTGAAAACAGACATCCAGAATTTGTATTATTATCAGCATTATTCTTATAATTCCATTGAGGTTATTCCAGGGGCAGGTAATACACTGCATGAGGCTTTGACCATTTTTTACCATTTTAGGTAAAAAGCTGCATTGACTGCACTTCTGCATTTTCTGCGATATGGTAGGACTGCAAGCAAAGCCTGAGACAAGATATGTCAAATACACTCTATACAGTATGCGAGTTCATTTTCCAAGATAGAAACATTGGTCACACTGAACATTGTTGAACGTTTTCGCTGCAATGCATCCTGGGACGCTTGGATCCAGGTTCTATCATTCATGCTGCGCCATTTCAACCAACCTGTGTGGCTCATATTCACTTTGGGTTGACGAGTGGCATGGTCATGGTGTAGGCCGAGCCTTTTTTGCCACTTCATCCGCCTCCGATCAAGCATAAAGACTTGCCCATAAGCATTCCCCACCCTAGAGTAACTTAACCTACCCATTCCCCTATCTGAAATAACTGTACCTACCTCAAAAGAAGTGATAAGCAGCGATCAATTTGACTGTTGCTGGCTGCCGTCTCCCGCTTAAGGGCGAATTTCAAACGTTGTCCATCACAGAGACAAATGATCTGGCTCCAGCAGCGTCTAAAGGAGTACGTGTTTGCTCACTTCTAGCTCCAGTGGAGACTGACGGAAAAATGGCCGCTAACGACCTGTGGTCCTTGTTCCGGGTGCGCGTGTCACCATCGAGCCTTAATGACATCATAAAGCCGCTTCAAGTGCAAGACTTGCAGGCTTATATACAGTCTATCTATCTATCTATGTAATGTATCTTACTGCATAGATATATATCTAGCTATATAAATAGATAGTTATATATCAATATAGATATTTTTACAAATATCTAGCTTTACGTATAAATCTAAACTTCTACAGTTATGGTTTTGTAAGGCTGAAAACAGACATCCAGAATTTGTATTATTATCAGCATTATTCTTATAATTCCATTGAGGTTATTCCAGGGGCAGGTAATACACTGCATGAGGCTTTGACCATTTTTTACCATTTTAGGTAAAAAGCTGCATTGACTGCACTTCTGCATTTTCTGCGATATGGTAGGACTGCAAGCAAAGCCTGAGACAAGATATGTCAAATACACTCTATACAGTATGCGAGTTCATTTTCCAAGATAGAAACATTGGTCACACTGAACATTGTTGAACGTTTTCGCTGCAATGCATCCTGGGACGCTTGGATCCAGGTTCTATCATTCATGCTGCGCCATTTCAACCAACCTGTGTGGCTCATATTCACTTTGGGTTGACGAGTGGCATGGTCATGGTGTAGGCCGAGCCTTTTTTGCCACTTCATCCGCCTCCGATCAAGCATAAAGACTTGCCCATAAGCATTCCCCACCCTAGAATAACTTCACCTACCCATTCCCCTATCTGAAATAACTGTACCTACCTCAAAAGAAGTGATAAGCAGCGATCAATTTGACTGTTGCTGGCTGCCGTCTCCCGCTTAAGGGCGAATTTCAAACGTTGTCCATCACAGAGACAAATGATCTGGCTCCAGCAGCGTCTAAAGGAGTACCTGTTTGCTCACTTCTAGCTCCAGTGGAGACTGACGGAAAAATGGCCGCTAACAACCTGTGGTCCTTGTTCCGGGTGCGCGTGTCACCATCGAGCCTTAATGACATCATAAAGCCGCTTCAAGTGCAAGACTTGCAGGCTTATATACAGTCTATCTATCTATCTATCTATCTATGTAATGTATCTTACTGCATAGATATATATCTAGCTATATAAATAGATAGTTATATATCAATATAGACATTTCTACAAATATCTAGCTTTACGTATAAATCTAAACTTCTACAGTTATGGTTTTGTAAGGCTGAAAACAGACATCCAGAATTTGTATTATTATCAGCATTATTCTTATAATTGCCATTGAGGTTATTCCAGGGGCAGGTAATAAACTGCATGAGGCTTTGACCAATTTTTACCATTTTAGGTAAAAAGCTGCATTGACTGCACTTCTGCATTTTCTGCGATATGGTAGGACTGCAAGCAAAGCCTGAGACAAGATATGTCAAATACACTCTATACAGTATGCGAGTTCATTTTCCAAGATAGAAACATTGGTCACACTGAACATTGTTGAACGTTTTCGCTGCAATGCATCCTGGGACGCTTGGATCCAGGTTCTATCATTCATGCTGCGCCATTTCAACCAACCTGTGTGGCTCATATTCACTTTGGGTTGACGAGTGGCATGGTCATGGTGTAGGCCGAGCCTTTTTTGCCACTTCATCCGCCTCCGATCAAGCATAAAGACTTGCCCATAAGCATTACCCACCCTAGAATAACTTCACCTACCCATTCCCCTATCTGAAATAACTGTACCTACCTCAAAAGAAGTGATAAGCAGCGATCAATTTGACTGTTGCTGGCTGCCGTCTCCCGCTTAAGGGCGAATTTCAAACGTTGTCCATCACAGAGACAAATGATCTGGCTCCAGCAGCGTCTAAAGGAGTACCTGTTTGCTCACTTCTAGCTCCAGTGGAGACTGACGGAAAAATGGCCGCTAACAACCTGTGGTCCTTGTTCCGGGTGCGCGTGTCACCATCGAGCCTTAATGACATCATAAAGCCGCTTCAAGTGCAAGACTTGCAGGCTTATATACAGTCTATCTATCTATCTATCTATGTAATGTATCTTACTGCATAGATATATATCTAGCTATATAAATAGATAGTTATATATCAATATAGACATTTCTACAAATATCTAGCTTTACGTATAAATCTAAACTTCTACAGTTATGGTTTTGTAAGGCTGAAAACAGACATCCAGAATTTGTATTATTATCAGCATTATTCTTATAATTGCCATTGAGGTTATTCCAGGGGCAGGTAATAAACTGCATGAGGCTTTGACCAATTTTTACCATTTTAGGTAAAAAGCTGCATTGACTGCACTTCTGCATTTTCTGCGATATGGTAGGACTGCAAGCAAAGCCTGAGACAAGATATGTCAAATACACTCTATACAGTATGCGAGTTCATTTTCCAAGATAGAAACATTGGTCACACTGAACATTGTTGAACGTTTTCGCTGCAATGCATCCTGGGACGCTTGGATCCAGGTTCTATCATTCATGCTGCGCCATTTCAACCAACCTGTGTGGCTCATATTCACTTTGGGTTGACGAGTGGCATGGTCATGGTGTAGGCCGAGCCTTTTTTGCCACTTCATCCGCCTCCGATCAAGCATAAAGACTTGCCCATAAGCATTCCCCACCCTAGAATAACTTCACCTACCCATTCCCCTATCTGAAATAACTGTACCTACCTCAAAAGAAGTGATAAGCAGCGATCAATTTGACTGTTGCTGGCTGCCGTCTCCCGCTTAAGGGCGAATTTCAAACGTTGTCCATCACAGAGACAAATGATCTGGCTCCAGCAGCGTCTAAAGGAGTACCTGTTTGCTCACTTCTAGCTCCAGTGGAGACTGACGGAAAAATGGCCGCTAACAACCTGTGGTCCTTGTTCCGGGTGCGCGTGTCACCATCGAGCCTTAATGACATCATAAAGCCGCTTCAAGTGCAAGACTTGCAGGCTTATATACAGTCTATCTATCTATCTATGTAATGTATCTTACTGCATAGATATATATCTAGCTATATAAATAGATAGTTATATATCAATATAGACATTTCTACAAATATCTAGCTTTACGTATAAATCTAAACTTCTACAGTTATGGTTTTGTAAGGCTGAAAACAGACATCCAGAATTTGTATTATTATCAGCATTATTCTTATAATTGCCATTGAGGTTATTCCAGGGGCAGGTAATAAACTGCATGAGGCTTTGACCAATTTTTACCATTTTAGGTAAAAAGCTGCATTGACTGCACTTCTGCATTTTCTGCGATATGGTAGGACTGCAAGCAAAGCCTGAGACAAGATATGTCAAATACACTCTATACAGTATGCGAGTTCATTTTCCAAGATAGAAACATTGGTCACACTGAACATTGTTGAACGTTTTCGCTGCAATGCATCCTGGGACGCTTGGATCCAGGTTCTATCATTCATGCTGCGCCATTTCAACCAACCTGTGTGGCTCATATTCACTTTGGGTTGACGAGTGGCATGGTCATGGTGTAGGCCGAGCCTTTTTTGCCACTTCATCCGCCTCCGATCAAGCATAAAGACTTGCCCATAAGCATTCCCCACCCTAGAATAACTTAACCTACCCATTCCCCTATCTGAAATAACTGTACCTACCTCAAAAGAAGTGATAAGCAGCGATCAATTTGACTGTTGCTGGCTGCCGTCTCCCGCTTAAGGGCGAATTTCAAACGTTGTCCATCACAGAGACAAATGATCTGGCTCCAGCAGCGTCTAAAGGAGTACCTGTTTGCTCACTTCTAGCTCCAGTGGAGACTGACGGAAAAATGGCCGCTAACAACCTGTGGTCCTTGTTCCGGGTGCGCGTGTCACCATCGAGCCTTAATGACATCATAAAGCCGCTTCAAGTGCAAGACTTGCAGGCTTATATACAGTCTATCTATCTATCTATCTATCTATCTATCTATCTATCTATCTATCTATCTATGTAATGTATCTTACTGCATAGATATATATCTAGCTATATAAATAGATAGTTATATATCAATATAGACATTTCTACAAATATCTAGCTTTACGTATAAATCTAAACTTCTACAGTTATGGTTTTGTAAGGCTGAAAACAGACATCCAGAATTTGTATTATTATCAGCATTATTCTTATAATTGCCATTGAGGTTATTCCAGGGGCAGGTAATAAACTGCATGAGGCTTTGACCAATTTTTACCATTTTAGGTAAAAAGCTGCATTGACTGCACTTCTGCATTTTCTGCGATATGGTAGGACTGCAAGCAAAGCCTGAGACAAGATATGTCAAATACACTCTATACAGTATGCGAGTTCATTTTCCAAGATAGAAACATTGGTCACACTGAACATTGTTGAACGTTTTCGCTGCAATGCATCCTGGGACGCTTGGATCCAGGTTCTATCATTCATGCTGCGCCATTTCAACCAACCTGTGTGGCTCATATTCACTTTGGGTTGACGAGTGGCATGGTCATGGTGTAGGCCGAGCCTTTTTTGCCACTTCATCCGCCTCCGATCAAGCATAAAGACTTGCCCATAAGCATTCCCCACCCTAGAATAACTTAACCTACCCATTCCCCTATCTGAAATAACTGTACCTACCTCAAAAGAAGTGATAAGCAGCGATCAATTTGACTGTTGCTGGCTGCCGTCTCCCGCTTAAGGGCGAATTTCAAACGTTGTCCATCACAGAGACAAATGATCTGGCTCCAGCAGCGTCTAAAGGAGTACGTGTTTGCTCACTTCTAGCTCCAGTGGAGACTGACGGAAAAATGGCCGCTAACGACCTGTGGTCCTTGTTCCGGGTGCGCGTGTCACCATCGAGCCTTAATGACATCATAAAGCCGCTTCAAGTGCAAGACTTGCAGGCTTATATACAGTCTATCTATCTATCTATGTAATGTATCTTACTGCATAGATATATATCTAGCTATATAAATAGATAGTTATATATCAATATAGATATTTTTACAAATATCTAGCTTTACGTATAAATCTAAACTTCTACAGTTATGGTTTTGTAAGGCTGAAAACAGACATCCAGAATTTGTATTATTATCAGCATTATTCTTATAATTCCATTGAGGTTATTCCAGGGGCAGGTAATACACTGCATGAGGCTTTGACCATTTTTTACCATTTTAGGTAAAAAGCTGCATTGACTGCACTTCTGCATTTTCTGCGATATGGTAGGACTGCAAGCAAAGCCTGAGACAAGATATGTCAAATACACTCTATACAGTATGCGAGTTCATTTTCCAAGATAGAAACATTGGTCACACTGAACATTGTTGAACGTTTTCGCTGCAATGCATCCTGGGACGCTTGGATCCAGGTTCTATCATTCATGCTGCGCCATTTCAACCAACCTGTGTGGCTCATATTCACTTTGGGTTGACGAGTGGCATGGTCATGGTGTAGGCCGAGCCTTTTTTGCCACTTCATCCGCCTCCGATCAAGCATAAAGACTTGCCCATAAGCATTCCCCACCCTAGAATAACTTCACCTACCCATTCCCCTATCTGAAATAACTGTACCTACCTCAAAAGAAGTGATAAGCAGCGATCAATTTGACTGTTGCTGGCTGCCGTCTCCCGCTTAAGGGCGAATTTCAAACGTTGTCCATCACAGAGACAAATGATCTGGCTCCAGCAGCGTCTAAAGGAGTACCTGTTTGCTCACTTCTAGCTCCAGTGGAGACTGACGGAAAAATGGCCGCTAACAACCTGTGGTCCTTGTTCCGGGTGCGCGTGTCACCATCGAGCCTTAATGACATCATAAAGCCGCTTCAAGTGCAAGACTTGCAGGCTTATATACAGTCTATCTATCTATCTATCTATCTATGTAATGTATCTTACTGCATAGATATATATCTAGCTATATAAATAGATAGTTATATATCAATATAGACATTTCTACAAATATCTAGCTTTACGTATAAATCTAAACTTCTACAGTTATGGTTTTGTAAGGCTGAAAACAGACATCCAGAATTTGTATTATTATCAGCATTATTCTTATAATTGCCATTGAGGTTATTCCAGGGGCAGGTAATAAACTGCATGAGGCTTTGACCAATTTTTACCATTTTAGGTAAAAAGCTGCATTGACTGCACTTCTGCATTTTCTGCGATATGGTAGGACTGCAAGCAAAGCCTGAGACAAGATATGTCAAATACACTCTATACAGTATGCGAGTTCATTTTCCAAGATAGAAACATTGGTCACACTGAACATTGTTGAACGTTTTCGCTGCAATGCATCCTGGGACGCTTGGATCCAGGTTCTATCATTCATGCTGCGCCATTTCAACCAACCTGTGTGGCTCATATTCACTTTGGGTTGACGAGTGGCATGGTCATGGTGTAGGCCGAGCCTTTTTTGCCACTTCATCCGCCTCCGATCAAGCATAAAGACTTGCCCATAAGCATTACCCACCCTAGAATAACTTCACCTACCCATTCCCCTATCTGAAATAACTGTACCTACCTCAAAAGAAGTGATAAGCAGCGATCAATTTGACTGTTGCTGGCTGCCGTCTCCCGCTTAAGGGCGAATTTCAAACGTTGTCCATCACAGAGACAAATGATCTGGCTCCAGCAGCGTCTAAAGGAGTACCTGTTTGCTCACTTCTAGCTCCAGTGGAGACTGACGGAAAAATGGCCGCTAACAACCTGTGGTCCTTGTTCCGGGTGCGCGTGTCACCATCGAGCCTTAATGACATCATAAAGCCGCTTCAAGTGCAAGACTTGCAGGCTTATATACAGTCTATCTATCTATCTATCTATGTAATGTATCTTACTGCATAGATATATATCTAGCTATATAAATAGATAGTTATATATCAATATAGACATTTCTACAAATATCTAGCTTTACGTATAAATCTAAACTTCTACAGTTATGGTTTTGTAAGGCTGAAAACAGACATCCAGAATTTGTATTATTATCAGCATTATTCTTATAATTGCCATTGAGGTTATTCCAGGGGCAGGTAATAAACTGCATGAGGCTTTGACCAATTTTTACCATTTTAGGTAAAAAGCTGCATTGACTGCACTTCTGCATTTTCTGCGATATGGTAGGACTGCAAGCAAAGCCTGAGACAAGATATGTCAAATACACTCTATACAGTATGCGAGTTCATTTTCCAAGATAGAAACATTGGTCACACTGAACATTGTTGAACGTTTTCGCTGCAATGCATCCTGGGACGCTTGGATCCAGGTTCTATCATTCATGCTGCGCCATTTCAACCAACCTGTGTGGCTCATATTCACTTTGGGTTGACGAGTGGCATGGTCATGGTGTAGGCCGAGCCTTTTTTGCCACTTCATCCGCCTCCGATCAAGCATAAAGACTTGCCCATAAGCATTCCCCACCCTAGAATAACTTCACCTACCCATTCCCCTATCTGAAATAACTGTACCTACCTCAAAAGAAGTGATAAGCAGCGATCAATTTGACTGTTGCTGGCTGCCGTCTCCCGCTTAAGGGCGAATTTCAAACGTTGTCCATCACAGAGACAAATGATCTGGCTCCAGCAGCGTCTAAAGGAGTACCTGTTTGCTCACTTCTAGCTCCAGTGGAGACTGACGGAAAAATGGCCGCTAACAACCTGTGGTCCTTGTTCCGGGTGCGCGTGTCACCATCGAGCCTTAATGACATCATAAAGCCGCTTCAAGTGCAAGACTTGCAGGCTTATATACAGTCTATCTATCTATCTATGTAATGTATCTTACTGCATAGATATATATCTAGCTATATAAATAGATAGTTATATATCAATATAGACATTTCTACAAATATCTAGCTTTACGTATAAATCTAAACTTCTACAGTTATGGTTTTGTAAGGCTGAAAACAGACATCCAGAATTTGTATTATTATCAGCATTATTCTTATAATTGCCATTGAGGTTATTCCAGGGGCAGGTAATAAACTGCATGAGGCTTTGACCAATTTTTACCATTTTAGGTAAAAAGCTGCATTGACTGCACTTCTGCATTTTCTGCGATATGGTAGGACTGCAAGCAAAGCCTGAGACAAGATATGTCAAATACACTCTATACAGTATGCGAGTTCATTTTCCAAGATAGAAACATTGGTCACACTGAACATTGTTGAACGTTTTCGCTGCAATGCATCCTGGGACGCTTGGATCCAGGTTCTATCATTCATGCTGCGCCATTTCAACCAACCTGTGTGGCTCATATTCACTTTGGGTTGACGAGTGGCATGGTCATGGTGTAGGCCGAGCCTTTTTTGCCACTTCATCCGCCTCCGATCAAGCATAAAGACTTGCCCATAAGCATTCCCCACCCTAGAATAACTTAACCTACCCATTCCCCTATCTGAAATAACTGTACCTACCTCAAAAGAAGTGATAAGCAGCGATCAATTTGACTGTTGCTGGCTGCCGTCTCCCGCTTAAGGGCGAATTTCAAACGTTGTCCATCACAGAGACAAATGATCTGGCTCCAGCAGCGTCTAAAGGAGTACCTGTTTGCTCACTTCTAGCTCCAGTGGAGACTGACGGAAAAATGGCCGCTAACAACCTGTGGTCCTTGTTCCGGGTGCGCGTGTCACCATCGAGCCTTAATGACATCATAAAGCCGCTTCAAGTGCAAGACTTGCAGGCTTATATACAGTCTATCTATCTATCTATCTATCTATCTATCTATCTATCTATGTAATGTATCTTACTGCATAGATATATATCTAGCTATATAAATAGATAGTTATATATCAATATAGACATTTCTACAAATATCTAGCTTTACGTATAAATCTAAACTTCTACAGTTATGGTTTTGTAAGGCTGAAAACAGACATCCAGAATTTGTATTATTATCAGCATTATTCTTATAATTGCCATTGAGGTTATTCCAGGGGCAGGTAATAAACTGCATGAGGCTTTGACCAATTTTTACCATTTTAGGTAAAAAGCTGCATTGACTGCACTTCTGCATTTTCTGCGATATGGTAGGACTGCAAGCAAAGCCTGAGACAAGATATGTCAAATACACTCTATACAGTATGCGAGTTCATTTTCCAAGATAGAAACATTGGTCACACTGAACATTGTTGAACGTTTTCGCTGCAATGCATCCTGGGACGCTTGGATCCAGGTTCTATCATTCATGCTGCGCCATTTCAACCAACCTGTGTGGCTCATATTCACTTTGGGTTGACGAGTGGCATGGTCATGGTGTAGGCCGAGCCTTTTTTGCCACTTCATCCGCCTCCGATCAAGCATAAAGACTTGCCCATAAGCATTCCCCACCCTAGAATAACTTCACCTACCCATTCCCCTATCTGAAATAACTGTACCTACCTCAAAAGAAGTGATAAGCAGCGATCAATTTGACTGTTGCTGGCTGCCGTCTCCCGCTTAAGGGCGAATTTCAAACGTTGTCCATCACAGAGACAAATGATCTGGCTCCAGCAGCGTCTAAAGGAGTACGTGTTTGCTCACTTCTAGCTCCAGTGGAGACTGACGGAAAAATGGCCGCTAACGACCTGTGGTCCTTGTTCCGGGTGCGCGTGTCACCATCGAGCCTTAATGACATCATAAAGCCGCTTCAAGTGCAAGACTTGCAGGCTTATATACAGTCTATCTATCTATGTAATGTATCTTACTGCATAGATATATATCTAGCTATATAAATAGATAGTTATATATCAATATAGATATTTTTACAAATATCTAGCTTTACGTATAAATCTAAACTTCTACAGTTATGGTTTTGTAAGGCTGAAAACAGACATCCAGAATTTGTATTATTATCAGCATTATTCTTATAATTCCATTGAGGTTATTCCAGGGGCAGGTAATACACTGCATGAGGCTTTGACCATTTTTTACCATTTTAGGTAAAAAGCTGCATTGACTGCACTTCTGCATTTTCTGCGATATGGTAGGACTGCAAGCAAAGCCTGAGACAAGATATGTCAAATACACTCTATACAGTATGCGAGTTCATTTTCCAAGATAGAAACATTGGTCACACTGAACATTGTTGAACGTTTTCGCTGCAATGCATCCTGGGACGCTTGGATCCAGGTTCTATCATTCATGCTGCGCCATTTCAACCAACCTGTGTGGCTCATATTCACTTTGGGTTGACGAGTGGCATGGTCATGGTGTAGGCCGAGCCTTTTTTGCCACTTCATCCGCCTCCGATCAAGCATAAAGACTTGCCCATAAGCATTCCCCACCCTAGAATAACTTAACCTACCCATTCCCCTATCTGAAATAACTGTACCTACCTCAAAAGAAGTGATAAGCAGCGATCAATTTGACTGTTGCTGGCTGCCGTCTCCCGCTTAAGGGCGAATTTCAAACGTTGTCCATCACAGAGACAAATGATCTGGCTCCAGCAGCGTCTAAAGGAGTACCTGTTTGCTCACTTCTAGCTCCAGTGGAGACTGACGGAAAAATGGCTGCTAACAACCTGTGGTCCTTGTTCCGGGTGCGCGTGTCACCATCGAGCCTTAATGACATCATAAAGCCGCTTCAAGTGCAAGACTTGCAGGCTTATATACAGTCTATCTATCTATCTATCTATCTATCTATCTATCTATCTATGTAATGTATCTTACTGCATAGATATATATCTAGCTATATAAATAGATAGTTATATATCAATATAGACATTTCTACAAATATCTAGCTTTACGTATAAATCTAAACTTCTACAGTTATGGTTTTGTAAGGCTGAAAACAGACATCCAGAATTTGTATTATTATCAGCATTATTCTTATAATTGCCATTGAGGTTATTCCAGGGGCAGGTAATAAACTGCATGAGGCTTTGACCAATTTTTACCATTTTAGGTAAAAAGCTGCATTGACTGCACTTCTGCATTTTCTGCGATATGGTAGGACTGCAAGCAAAGCCTGAGACAAGATATGTCAAATACACTCTATACAGTATGCGAGTTCATTTTCCAAGATAGAAACATTGGTCACACTGAACATTGTTGAACGTTTTCGCTGCAATGCATCCTGGGACGCTTGGATCCAGGTTCTATCATTCATGCTGCGCCATTTCAACCAACCTGTGTGGCTCATATTCACTTTGGGTTGACGAGTGGCATGGTCATGGTGTAGGCCGAGCCTTTTTTGCCACTTCATCCGCCTCCGATCAAGCATAAAGACTTGCCCATAAGCATTCCCCACCCTAGAATAACTTAACCTACCCATTCCCCTATCTGAAATAACTGTACCTACCTCAAAAGAAGTGATAAGCAGCGATCAATTTGACTGTTGCTGGCTGCCGTCTCCCGCTTAAGGGCGAATTTCAAACGTTGTCCATCACAGAGACAAATGATCTGGCTCCAGCAGCGTCTAAAGGAGTACCTGTTTGCTCACTTCTAGCTCCAGTGGAGACTGACGGAAAAATGGCCGCTAACAACCTGTGGTCCTTGTTCCGGGTGCGCGTGTCACCATCGAGCCTTAATGACATCATAAAGCCGCTTCAAGTGCAAGACTTGCAGGCTTATATACAGTCTATCTATCTATGTAATGTATCTTACTGCATAGATATATATCTAGCTATATAAATAGATAGTTATATATCAATATAGATATTTTTACAAATATCTAGCTTTACGTATAAATCTAAACTTCTACAGTTATGGTTTTGTAAGGCTGAAAACAGACATCCAGAATTTGTATTATTATCAGCATTATTCTTATAATTCCATTGAGGTTATTCCAGGGGCAGGTAATACACTGCATGAGGCTTTGACCATTTTTTACCATTTTAGGTAAAAAGCTGCATTGACTGCACTTCTGCATTTTCTGCGATATGGTAGGACTGCAAGCAAAGCCTGAGACAAGATATGTCAAATACACTCTATACAGTATGCGAGTTCATTTTCCAAGATAGAAACATTGGTCACACTGAACATTGTTGAACGTTTTCGCTGCAATGCATCCTGGGACGCTTGGATCCAGGTTCTATCATTCATGCTGCGCCATTTCAACCAACCTGTGTGGCTCATATTCACTTTGGGTTGACGAGTGGCATGGTCATGGTGTAGGCCGAGCCTTTTTTGCCACTTCATCCGCCTCCGATCAAGCATAAAGACTTGCCCATAAGCATTCCCCACCCTAGAATAACTTAACCTACCCATTCCCCTATCTGAAATAACTGTACCTACCTCAAAAGAAGTGATAAGCAGCGATCAATTTGACTGTTGCTGGCTGCCGTCTCCCGCTTAAGGGCGAATTTCAAACGTTGTCCATCACAGAGACAAATGATCTGGCTCCAGCAGCGTCTAAAGGAGTACCTGTTTGCTCACTTCTAGCTCCAGTGGAGACTGACGGAAAAATGGCTGCTAACAACCTGTGGTCCTTGTTCCGGGTGCGCGTGTCACCATCGAGCCTTAATGACATCATAAAGCCGCTTCAAGTGCAAGACTTGCAGGCTTATATACAGTCTATCTATCTATCTATCTATGTAATGTATCTTACTGCATAGATATATATCTAGCTATATAAATAGATAGTTATATATCAATATAGACATTTCTACAAATATCTAGCTTTACGTATAAATCTAAACTTCTACAGTTATGGTTTTGTAAGGCTGAAAACAGACATCCAGAATTTGTATTATTATCAGCATTATTCTTATAATTGCCATTGAGGTTATTCCAGGGGCAGGTAATAAACTGCATGAGGCTTTGACCAATTTTTACCATTTTAGGTAAAAAGCTGCATTGACTGCACTTCTGCATTTTCTGCGATATGGTAGGACTGCAAGCAAAGCCTGAGACAAGATATGTCAAATACACTCTATACAGTATGCGAGTTCATTTTCCAAGATAGAAACATTGGTCACACTGAACATTGTTGAACGTTTTCGCTGCAATGCATCCTGGGACGCTTGGATCCAGGTTCTATCATTCATGCTGCGCCATTTCAACCAACCTGTGTGGCTCATATTCACTTTGGGTTGACGAGTGGCATGGTCATGGTGTAGGCCGAGCCTTTTTTGCCACTTCATCCGCCTCCGATCAAGCATAAAGACTTGCCCATAAGCATTCCCCACCCTAGAATAACTTAACCTACCCATTCCCCTATCTGAAATAACTGTACCTACCTCAAAAGAAGTGATAAGCAGCGATCAATTTGACTGTTGCTGGCTGCCGTCTCCCGCTTAAGGGCGAATTTCAAACGTTGTCCATCACAGAGACAAATGATCTGGCTCCAGCAGCGTCTAAAGGAGTACGTGTTTGCTCACTTCTAGCTCCAGTGGAGACTGACGGAAAAATGGCCGCTAACGACCTGTGGTCCTTGTTCCGGGTGCGCGTGTCACCATCGAGCCTTAATGACATCATAAAGCCGCTTCAAGTGCAAGACTTGCAGGCTTATATACAGTCTATCTATCTATGTAATGTATCTTACTGCATAGATATATATCTAGCTATATAAATAGATAGTTATATATCAATATAGATATTTTTACAAATATCTAGCTTTACGTATAAATCTAAACTTCTACAGTTATGGTTTTGTAAGGCTGAAAACAGACATCCAGAATTTGTATTATTATCAGCATTATTCTTATAATTCCATTGAGGTTATTCCAGGGGCAGGTAATACACTGCATGAGGCTTTGACCATTTTTTACCATTTTAGGTAAAAAGCTGCATTGACTGCACTTCTGCATTTTCTGCGATATGGTAGGACTGCAAGCAAAGCCTGAGACAAGATATGTCAAATACACTCTATACAGTATGCGAGTTCATTTTCCAAGATAGAAACATTGGTCACACTGAACATTGTTGAACGTTTTCGCTGCAATGCATCCTGGGACGCTTGGATCCAGGTTCTATCATTCATGCTGCGCCATTTCAACCAACCTGTGTGGCTCATATTCACTTTGGGTTGACGAGTGGCATGGTCATGGTGTAGGCCGAGCCTTTTTTGCCACTTCATCCGCCTCCGATCAAGCATAAAGACTTGCCCATAAGCATTCCCCACCCTAGAATAACTTAACCTACCCATTCCCCTATCTGAAATAACTGTACCTACCTCAAAAGAAGTGATAAGCAGCGATCAATTTGACTGTTGCTGGCTGCCGTCTCCCGCTTAAGGGCGAATTTCAAACGTTGTCCATCACAGAGACAAATGATCTGGCTCCAGCAGCGTCTAAAGGAGTACCTGTTTGCTCACTTCTAGCTCCAGTGGAGACTGACGGAAAAATGGCTGCTAACAACCTGTGGTCCTTGTTCCGGGTGCGCGTGTCACCATCGAGCCTTAATGACATCATAAAGCCGCTTCAAGTGCAAGACTTGCAGGCTTATATACAGTCTATCTATCTATCTATCTATCTATGTAATGTATCTTACTGCATAGATATATATCTAGCTATATAAATAGATAGTTATATATCAATATAGACATTTCTACAAATATCTAGCTTTACGTATAAATCTAAACTTCTACAGTTATGGTTTTGTAAGGCTGAAAACAGACATCCAGAATTTGTATTATTATCAGCATTATTCTTATAATTGCCATTGAGGTTATTCCAGGGGCAGGTAATAAACTGCATGAGGCTTTGACCAATTTTTACCATTTTAGGTAAAAAGCTGCATTGACTGCACTTCTGCATTTTCTGCGATATGGTAGGACTGCAAGCAAAGCCTGAGACAAGATATGTCAAATACACTCTATACAGTATGCGAGTTCATTTTCCAAGATAGAAACACTGGTCACACTGAACATTGTTGAACGTTTTCGCTGCAATGCATCCTGGGACGCTTGGATCCAGGTTCTATCATTCATGCTGCGCCATTTCAACCAACCTGTGTGGCTCATATTCACTTTGGGTTGACGAGTGGCATGGTCATGGTGTAGGCCGAGCCTTTTTTGCCACTTCATCCGCCTCCGATCAAGCATAAAGACTTGCCCATAAGCATTCCCCACCCTAGAATAACTTAACCTACCCATTCCCCTATCTGAAATAACTGTACCTACCTCAAAAGAAGTGATAAGCAGCGATCAATTTGACTGTTGCTGGCTGCCGTCTCCCGCTTAAGGGCGAATTTCAAACGTTGTCCATCACAGAGACAAATGATCTGGCTCCAGCAGCGTCTAAAGGAGTACCTGTTTGCTCACTTCTAGCTCCAGTGGAGACTGACGGAAAAATGGCCGCTAACGACCTGTGGTCCTTGTTCCGGGTGCGCGTGTCACCATCGAGCCTTAATGACATCATAAAGCCGCTTCAAGTGCAAGACTTGCAGGCTTATATACAGTCTATCTATCTATGTAATGTATCTTACTGCATAGATATATATCTAGCTATATAAATAGATAGTTATATATCAATATAGATATTTTTACAAATATCTAGCTTTACGTATAAATCTAAACTTCTACAGTTATGGTTTTGTAAGGCTGAAAACAGACATCCAGAATTTGTATTATTATCAGCATTATTCTTATAATTCCATTGAGGTTATTTCAGGGGCAGGTAATACACTGCATGAGGCTTTGACCATTTTTTACCATTTTAGGTAAAAAGCTGCATTGACTGCACTTCTGCATTTTCTGCGATATGGTAGGACTGCAAGCAAAGCCTGAGACAAGATATGTCAAATACACTCTATACAGTATGCGAGTTCATTTTCCAAGATAGAAACATTGGTCACACTGAACATTGTTGAACGTTTTCGCTGCAATGCATCCTGGGACGCTTGGATCCAGGTTCTATCATTCATGCTGCGCCATTTCAACCAACCTGTGTGGCTCATATTCACTTTGGGTTGACGAGTGGCATGGTCATGGTGTAGGCCGAGCCTTTTTTGCCACTTCATCCGCCTCCGATCAAGCATAAAGACTTGCCCATAAGCATTCCCCACCCTAGAATAACTTCACCTACCCATTCCCCTATCTGAAATAACTGTACCTACCTCAAAAGAAGTGATAAGCAGCGATCAATTTGACTGTTGCTGGCTGCCGTCTCCCGCTTAAGGGCGAATTTCAAACGTTGTCCATCACAGAGACAAATGATCTGGCTCCAGCAGCGTCTAAAGGAGTACCTGTTTGCTCACTTCTAGCTCCAGTGGAGACTGACGGAAAAATGGCCGCTAACAACCTGTGGTCCTTGTTCCGGGTGCGCGTGTCACCATCGAGCCTTAATGACATCATAAAGCCGCTTCAAGTGCAAGACTTGCAGGCTTATATACAGTCTATCTATCTATCTATCTATCTATCTATCTATCTATCTATCTATGTAATGTATCTTACTGCATAGATATATATCTAGCTATATAAATAGATAGTTATATATCAATATAGACATTTCTACAAATATCTAGCTTTACGTATAAATCTAAACTTCTACAGTTATGGTTTTGTAAGGCTGAAAACAGACATCCAGAATTTGTATTATTATCAGCATTATTCTTATAATTGCCATTGAGGTTATTCCAGGGGCAGGTAATAAACTGCATGAGGCTTTGACCAATTTTTACCATTTTAGGTAAAAAGCTGCATTGACTGCACTTCTGCATTTTCTGCGATATGGTAGGACTGCAAGCAAAGCCTGAGACAAGATATGTCAAATACACTCTATACAGTATGCGAGTTCATTTTCCAAGATAGAAACACTGGTCACACTGAACATTGTTGAACGTTTTCGCTGCAATGCATCCTGGGACGCTTGGATCCAGGTTCTATCATTCATGCTGCGCCATTTCAACCAACCTGTGTGGCTCATATTCACTTTGGGTTGACGAGTGGCATGGTCATGGTGTAGGCCGAGCCTTTTTTGCCACTTCATCCGCCTCCGATCAAGCATAAAGACTTGCCCATAAGCATTCCCCACCCTAGAATAACTTAACCTACCCATTCCCCTATCTGAAATAACTGTACCTACCTCAAAAGAAGTGATAAGCAGCAATCAATTTGACTGTTGCTGGCTGCCGTCTCCCGCTTAAGGGCGAATTTCAAACGTTGTCCATCACAGAGACAAATGATCTGGCTCCAGCAGCGTCTAAAGGAGTACCTGTTTGCTCACTTCTAGCTCCAGTGGAGACTGACGGAAAAATGGCCGCTAACGACCTGTGGTCCTTGTTCCGGGTGCGCGTGTCACCATCGAGCCTTAATGACATCATAAAGCCGCTTCAAGTGCAAGACTTGCAGGCTTATATACAGTCTATCTATCTATCTATCTATCTATCTATGTAATGTATCTTACTGCATAGATATATATCTAGCTATATAAATAGATAGTTATATATCAATATAGACATTTCTACAAATATCTAGCTTTACGTATAAATCTAAACTTCTACAGTTATGGTTTTGTAAGGCTGAAAACAGACATCCAGAATTTGTATTATTATCAGCATTATTCTTATAATTGCCATTGAGGTTATTCCAGGGGCAGGTAATAAACTGCATGAGGCTTTGACCAATTTTTACCATTTTAGGTAAAAAGCTGCATTGACTGCACTTCTGCATTTTCTGCGATATGGTAGGACTGCAAGCAAAGCCTGAGACAAGATATGTCAAATACACTCTATACAGTATGCGAGTTCATTTTCCAAGATAGAAACATTGGTCACACTGAACATTGTTGAACGTTTTCGCTGCAATGCATCCTGGGACGCTTGGATCCAGGTTCTATCATTCATGCTGCGCCATTTCAACCAACCTGTGTGGCTCATATTCACTTTGGGTTGACGAGTGGCATGGTCATGGTGTAGGCCGAGCCTTTTTTGCCACTTCATCCGCCTCCGATCAAGCATAAAGACTTGCCCATAAGCATTCCCCACCCTAGAATAACTTAACCTACCCATTCCCCTATCTGAAATAACTGTACCTACCTCAAAAGAAGTGATAAGCAGCGATCAATTTGACTGTTGCTGGCTGCCGTCTCCCGCTTAAGGGCGAATTTCAAACGTTGTCCATCACAGAGACAAATGATCTGGCTCCAGCAGCGTCTAAAGGAGTACGTGTTTGCTCACTTCTAGCTCCAGTGGAGACTGACGGAAAAATGGCCGCTAACGACCTGTGGTCCTTGTTCCGGGTGCGCGTGTCACCATCGAGCCTTAATGACATCATAAAGCCGCTTCAAGTGCAAGACTTGCAGGCTTATATACAGTCTATCTATCTATCTATGTAATGTATCTTACTGCATAGATATATATCTAGCTATATAAATAGATAGTTATATATCAATATAGATATTTTTACAAATATCTAGCTTTACGTATAAATCTAAACTTCTACAGTTATGGTTTTGTAAGGCTGAAAACAGACATCCAGAATTTGTATTATTATCAGCATTATTCTTATAATTCCATTGAGGTTATTCCAGGGGCAGGTAATACACTGCATGAGGCTTTGACCATTTTTTACCATTTTAGGTAAAAAGCTGCATTGACTGCACTTCTGCATTTTCTGCGATATGGTAGGACTGCAAGCAAAGCCTGAGACAAGATATGTCAAATACACTCTATACAGTATGCGAGTTCATTTTCCAAGATAGAAACATTGGTCACACTGAACATTGTTGAACGTTTTCGCTGCAATGCATCCTGGGACGCTTGGATCCAGGTTCTATCATTCATGCTGCGCCATTTCAACCAACCTGTGTGGCTCATATTCACTTTGGGTTGACGAGTGGCATGGTCATGGTGTAGGCCGAGCCTTTTTTGCCACTTCATCCGCCTCCGATCAAGCATAAAGACTTGCCCATAAGCATTCCCCACCCTAGAATAACTTCACCTACCCATTCCCCTATCTGAAATAACTGTACCTACCTCAAAAGAAGTGATAAGCAGCGATCAATTTGACTGTTGCTGGCTGCCGTCTCCCGCTTAAGGGCGAATTTCAAACGTTGTCCATCACAGAGACAAATGATCTGGCTCCAGCAGCGTCTAAAGGAGTACCTGTTTGCTCACTTCTAGCTCCAGTGGAGACTGACGGAAAAATGGCCGCTAACAACCTGTGGTCCTTGTTCCGGGTGCGCGTGTCACCATCGAGCCTTAATGACATCATAAAGCCGCTTCAAGTGCAAGACTTGCAGGCTTATATACAGTCTATCTATCTATCTATCTATGTAATGTATCTTACTGCATAGATATATATCTAGCTATATAAATAGATAGTTATATATCAATATAGACATTTCTACAAATATCTAGCTTTACGTATAAATCTAAACTTCTACAGTTATGGTTTTGTAAGGCTGAAAACAGACATCCAGAATTTGTATTATTATCAGCATTATTCTTATAATTGCCATTGAGGTTATTCCAGGGGCAGGTAATAAACTGCATGAGGCTTTGACCAATTTTTACCATTTTAGGTAAAAAGCTGCATTGACTGCACTTCTGCATTTTCTGCGATATGGTAGGACTGCAAGCAAAGCCTGAGACAAGATATGTCAAATACACTCTATACAGTATGCGAGTTCATTTTCCAAGATAGAAACATTGGTCACACTGAACATTGTTGAACGTTTTCGCTGCAATGCATCCTGGGACGCTTGGATCCAGGTTCTATCATTCATGCTGCGCCATTTCAACCAACCTGTGTGGCTCATATTCACTTTGGGTTGACGAGTGGCATGGTCATGGTGTAGGCCGAGCCTTTTTTGCCACTTCATCCGCCTCCGATCAAGCATAAAGACTTGCCCATAAGCATTCCCCACCCTAGAATAACTTAACCTACCCATTCCCCTATCTGAAATAACTGTACCTACCTCAAAAGAAGTGATAAGCAGCGATCAATTTGACTGTTGCTGGCTGCCGTCTCCCGCTTAAGGGCGAATTTCAAACGTTGTCCATCACAGAGACAAATGATCTGGCTCCAGCAGCGTCTAAAGGAGTACGTGTTTGCTCACTTCTAGCTCCAGTGGAGACTGACGGAAAAATGGCCGCTAACGACCTGTGGTCCTTGTTCCGGGTGCGCGTGTCACCATCGAGCCTTAATGACATCATAAAGCCGCTTCAAGTGCAAGACTTGCAGGCTTATATACAGTCTATCTATCTATCTATGTAATGTATCTTACTGCATAGATATATATCTAGCTATATAAATAGATAGTTATATATCAATATAGATATTTTTACAAATATCTAGCTTTACGTATAAATCTAAACTTCTACAGTTATGGTTTTGTAAGGCTGAAAACAGACATCCAGAATTTGTATTATTATCAGCATTATTCTTATAATTCCATTGAGGTTATTCCAGGGGCAGGTAATACACTGCATGAGGCTTTGACCATTTTTTACCATTTTAGGTAAAAAGCTGCATTGACTGCACTTCTGCATTTTCTGCGATATGGTAGGACTGCAAGCAAAGCCTGAGACAAGATATGTCAAATACACTCTATACAGTATGCGAGTTCATTTTCCAAGATAGAAACATTGGTCACACTGAACATTGTTGAACGTTTTCGCTGCAATGCATCCTGGGACGCTTGGATCCAGGTTCTATCATTCATGCTGCGCCATTTCAACCAACCTGTGTGGCTCATATTCACTTTGGGTTGACGAGTGGCATGGTCATGGTGTAGGCCGAGCCTTTTTTGCCACTTCATCCGCCTCCGATCAAGCATAAAGACTTGCCCATAAGCATTCCCCACCCTAGAATAACTTCACCTACCCATTCCCCTATCTGAAATAACTGTACCTACCTCAAAAGAAGTGATAAGCAGCGATCAATTTGACTGTTGTGGGCTGCCGTCTCCCGCTTAAGGGCGAATTTCAAACGTTGTCCATCACAGAGACAAATGATCTGGCTCCAGCAGCGACTAAAGGAGTACCTGTTTGCTCACTTCTAGCTCCAGTGGAGACTGACGGAAAAATGGCCGCTAACGACCTGTGGTCCTTGTTCCGGGTGCGCGTGTCACCATCGAGCCTTAAAGGGGTTGTCCCGCGAAAGCAAGTGGGGTTATACACTTCTGTATGGCCATATTAATGCACTTTGTAATGTACATCGTGCATTAATTATGAGCCATACAGAAGTTATTCACTTACCTGTTCCATTGCTAGTGTCCTCGTCTCCATGGTGCCGTCTAATTTCAGCATCTAATCACCCGATTAGACGCGCTTGCGCTGTCCGGTCTTCTCACTGGTGAATGGGGCCGCTCGTGCCGGAGAGCTGGTCCTCGTAGCTCCGCCCCGTCACGTGTGCCGATTCCAGCCAATCAGGAGGCTGGAATCGGCAATGGACCGCACAGAGCCCACGGTGCACCATGGGAGAAGACCCGCGGTGCATCGTGGGTGAAGATCCCGGCGGCCATCTTGCTAAGGTAAGGAAGAAGTCACCGCAGCGCGGGGATTCGGGTAAGTACTAAACTTTTTTTTTTTTAACACATGCATTGGGTTTGTCTCGCGCCGAACCGGGGGGCCTATTGAAGGAAAAAAAAAACAGTTTCGGCGCGGAACAACCCCTTTAATGACATCATAAAACCGCTTCAAGTGCAAGACTTGCAGGCTTATATACAGTCTATCTATCTATCTATCTATGTAATGTATCTTACTGCATAGATATATATCTAGCTATATAAATAGATAGTTATATATCAATATAGACATTTCTACAAATATCTAGCTTTACGTATAAATCTAAACTTCTACAGTTATGGTTTTGTAAGGCTGAAAACAGACATCCAGAATTTGTATTATTATCAGCATTATTCTTATAATTGCCATTGAGGTTATTCCAGGGGCAGGTAATAAACTGCATGAGGCTTTGACCAATTTTTACCATTTTAGGTAAAAAGCTGCATTGACTGCACTTCTGCATTTTCTGCGATATGGTAGGACTGCAAGCAAAGCCTGAGACAAGATATGTCAAATACACTCTATACAGTATGCGAGTTCATTTTCCAAGATAGAAACATTGGTCACACTGAACATTGTTGAACGTTTTCGCTGCAATGCATCCTGGGACGCTTGGATCCAGGTTCTATCATTCATGCTGCGCCATTTCAACCAACCTGTGTGGCTCATATTCACTTTGGGTTGACGAGTGGCATGGTCATGGTGTAGGCCGAGCCTTTTTTGCCACTTCATCCGCCTCCGATCAAGCATAAAGACTTGCCCATAAGCATTCCCCACCCTAGAATAACTTAACCTACCCATTCCCCTATCTGAAATAACTGTACCTACCTCAAAAGAAGTGATAAGCAGCGATCAATTTGACTGTTGCTGGCTGCCGTCTCCCGCTTAAGGGCGAATTTCAAACGTTGTCCATCACAGAGACAAATGATCTGGCTCCAGCAGCGTCTAAAGGAGTACGTGTTTGCTCACTTCTAGCTCCAGTGGAGACTGACGGAAAAATGGCCGCTAACGACCTGTGGTCCTTGTTCCGGGTGCGCGTGTCACCATCGAGCCTTAATGACATCATAAAGCCGCTTCAAGTGCAAGACTTGCAGGCTTATATACAGTCTATCTATCTATCTATGTAATGTATCTTACTGCATAGATATATATCTAGCTATATAAATAGATAGTTATATATCAATATAGATATTTTTACAAATATCTAGCTTTACGTATAAATCTAAACTTCTACAGTTATGGTTTTGTAAGGCTGAAAACAGACATCCAGAATTTGTATTATTATCAGCATTATTCTTATAATTCCATTGAGGTTATTCCAGGGGCAGGTAATACACTGCATGAGGCTTTGACCATTTTTTACCATTTTAGGTAAAAAGCTGCATTGACTGCACTTCTGCATTTTCTGCGATATGGTAGGACTGCAAGCAAAGCCTGAGACAAGATATGTCAAATACACTCTATACAGTATGCGAGTTCATTTTCCAAGATAGAAACATTGGTCACACTGAACATTGTTGAACGTTTTCGCTGCAATGCATCCTGGGACGCTTGGATCCAGGTTCTATCATTCATGCTGCGCCATTTCAACCAACCTGTGTGGCTCATATTCACTTTGGGTTGACGAGTGGCATGGTCATGGTGTAGGCCGAGCCTTTTTTGCCACTTCATCCGCCTCCGATCAAGCATAAAGACTTGCCCATAAGCATTCCCCACCCTAGAATAACTTCACCTACCCATTCCCCTATCTGAAATAACTGTACCTACCTCAAAAGAAGTGATAAGCAGCGATCAATTTGACTGTTGTGGGCTGCCGTCTCCCGCTTAAGGGCGAATTTCAAACGTTGTCCATCACAGAGACAAATGATCTGGCTCCAGCAGCGACTAAAGGAGTACCTGTTTGCTCACTTCTAGCTCCAGTGGAGACTGACGGAAAAATGGCCGCTAACGACCTGTGGTCCTTGTTCCGGGTGCGCGTGTCACCATCGAGCCTTAAAGGGGTTGTCCCGCGAAAGCAAGTGGGGTTATACACTTCTGTATGGCCATATTAATGCACTTTGTAATGTACATCGTGCATTAATTATGAGCCATACAGAAGTTATTCACTTACCTGTTCCATTGCTAGTGTCCTCGTCTCCATGGTGCCGTCTAATTTCAGCATCTAATCACCCGATTAGACGCGCTTGCGCTGTCCGGTCTTCTCACTGGTGAATGGGGCCGCTCGTGCCGGAGAGCTGGTCCTCGTAGCTCCGCCCCGTCACGTGTGCCGATTCCAGCCAATCAGGAGGCTGGAATCGGCAATGGACCGCACAGAGCCCACGGTGCACCATGGGAGAAGACCCGCGGTGCATCGTGGGTGAAGATCCCGGCGGCCATCTTGCTAAGGTAAGGAAGAAGTCACCGCAGCGCGGGGATTCGGGTAAGTACTAAACTTTTTTTTTTTTAACACATGCATTGGGTTTGTCTCGCGCCGAACCGGGGGGCCTATTGAAGGAAAAAAAAAACAGTTTCGGCGCGGAACAACCCCTTTAATGACATCATAAAACCGCTTCAAGTGCAAGACTTGCAGGCTTATATACAGTCTATCTATCTATCTATCTATGTAATGTATCTTACTGCATAGATATATATCTAGCTATATAAATAGATAGTAATATATCAATATAGACATTTCTACAAATATCTAGCTTTACGTATAAATCTAAACTTCTACAGTTATGGTTTTGTAAGGCTGAAAACAGACATCCAGAATTTGTATTATTATCAGCATTATTCTTATAATTGCCATTGAGGTTATTCCAGGGGCAGGTAATAAACTGCATGAGGCTTTGACCAATTTTTACCATTTTAGGTAAAAAGCTGCATTGACTGCACTTCTGCATTTTCTGCGATATGGTAGGACTGCAAGCAAAGCCTGAGACAAGATATGTCAAATACACTCTATACAGTATGCGAGTTCATTTTCCAAGATAGAAACATTGGTCACACTGAACATTGTTGAACGTTTTCGCTGCAATGCATCCTGGGACGCTTGGATCCAGGTTCTATCATTCATGCTGCGCCATTTCAACCAACCTGTGTGGCTCATATTCACTTTGGGTTGACGAGTGGCATGGTCATGGTGTAGGCCGAGCCTTTTTTGCCACTTCATCCGCCTCCGATCAAGCATAAAGACTTGCCCATAAGCATTCCCCACCCTAGAATAACTTAACCTACCCATTCCCCTATCTGAAATAACTGTACCTACCTCAAAAGAAGTGATAAGCAGCGATCAATTTGACTGTTGCTGGCTGCCGTCTCCCGCTTAAGGGCGAATTTCAAACGTTGTCCATCACAGAGACAAATGATCTGGCTCCAGCAGCGTCTAAAGGAGTACGTGTTTGCTCACTTCTAGCTCCAGTGGAGACTGACGGAAAAATGGCCGCTAACGACCTGTGGTCCTTGTTCCGGGTGCGCGTGTCACCATCGAGCCTTAATGACATCATAAAGCCGCTTCAAGTGCAAGACTTGCAGGCTTATATACAGTCTATCTATCTATCTATGTAATGTATCTTACTGCATAGATATATATCTAGCTATATAAATAGATAGTTATTAGAGATGAGCGAACACCAAAATGTTCGGGTGTTCGTTATTCGTAACGAACTTCCCGTGATGCTCGAGGGTTCGTTTCGAACAACGAACCCCATTGAAGTCAATGGGCGACCAGAACATTTTTGTATTTCGCCGATGCTCGCTAAGGTTTTCATGTGTGAAAATCTGGGCAATTCAGGAAAGTGATGGGAATGACACAGTGACGGATAGGGCAGGCGAGGGGCTACATGTTGGGCTGCATCCTAAGTTCACAGGTCCCACTATTAAGCCACAATAGCGGCAAGAGTGGGCCCCCCCCCCTCCCAACAACTTTTACTTCTGAAAAGCCCTCATTAGCATGGCATACCTTTGCTAAGCACCACACTACCTCCAACAAAGCACAATCACTGCCTGCATGACACTCCACTGCCACTTCTCCTGAGTTACATGCTGCCCAACCGCACCCCCTCCCCCCCACAGCGCACACCAAAGTGTCCCTGCGCAGCCTTCAGCTGCCCTCATGCCACACCACGCTCATGTCTATTTAGAATTGCGTCTGCCATGACGAGGGACCTCAGGCATACACTGCAGAGGTTGGCACGGCTAGGCAGCGACCCTCTTTAAAAGTGGCGGAGCGATAGCCCACAATGCTGTACAGAAGCAATGAGAAATAGAATCCTGTGCCACCGCCATCAGGAGCTGCACACGTGGGCATAGCAATGGGGAACCTATGTGCCACACACTATTCATTCTGTCAAGGTGTCTGCATGCCCCAGTCAGACCGGGCTTTTTAATTCATAGACACAGGCAGGTACAACTCCCTATTGTGAAGTCCCTGTCGACCCACAGCATGGGTGGCTCCCTGGAACCCACCGGCGGTACACAGAAATATCCCATTGCATTGCCCAACACAGCTGAGGTAGTAATGTCGTGCTTAATGCAGGTGGGCTTCGGCCCACACTGCATGCCCCAGTCAGACTGGGGTTCTTTACAAGTGGACACATGTAGGTTTAACTCCCTGTGGACCCACTGCCTGGGTGGGTGCCAGGAAGCCACCGGCGGTACATAGAAATATCCCATTGCATTGCCCAACACAGCTGAGGTAGTAATGTCGTGCGTAATACAGGTGGGCTTCGGCCCACACTGCATGCCCCAGTCAGACGGGTTCTTTAGAAGTGTACAGATGTATTAAAAACTCAGTGTGCACCTACAGCATGGGTGGCTCCCTGGAACCCACCGGCGGTACACAAAAATATCCCATTGCATTGCCCAACACAGCTGAGGTAGTAATGTCGTGCGTAATACAGGTGGGCTTCGGCCCACACTGCATGCCCCAGTCAGACGGGTTCTTTAGAAGTGTACAGATGTATTAAAAACTCAGTGTGCACCTACAGCATGGGTGGCTCCCTGGAACCCACCGGCGGTACACAAAAATATCCCATTGCATTGCCCAACACAGCTGAGGTAGTAATGTCGTGCGTAATACAGGTGGGCTTCGGCCCACACTGCATGCCCCAGTCAGACTGGGGTTCTTTACAAGTGGACACATGTAGGTTTAACTCCCTGTGGACCCACTGCCTGGGTGGGTGCCAGGAAGCCACCGGCGGTACATAGAAATATCCCATTGCATTGCCCAACACAGCTGAGGTAACGTCAGCTGTAATGCAGGTGGGCTAAAAATTAATTTGATTACACTGTAGGCGAGGGCCCACAAAAATTGCTGTATCAACAGTACTAATGTACATCCCAAAAATTGGCCATGGCCAGCCAAGAGGGCAGGTGAAACCCATTAATCGCTTTGGTTAATGTGGCTTAAGTGGTAACTAGGCCTGGAGGCAGCCCAGTGTAACGAAAAATTGGTTCAAGTTAAAGTTCCAACGCTTTTAAGCTAATTGAAACTTATAAAAATTGTTCTGAAAAATTATTTGAGTGAGCCTTGTGGCCCTAAGAAAAATTGCCCGTTCAGCGTGATTACGTGAGGTTTCAGGAGGAGGAGCAGGAGGAGGAGGAGGAGGAATATTAGACACAGATTGATGAAGCACAAATGTCCCCGTTTTGGATGGTGAGAGAGAACGTAGCTTCCATCCGCGGGTGCAGCCTACGTATTGCTTACGTATCGCTGCTGTCCGCTGGTGGAGAACAGAAGTCTGGCGAAATCCAGCCTTTGTTCATCTTGATGAGTGTTAGCCTGTCGGCACTGTCGGTTGACAAGCGGCTACGCTTATCGGTGATGATTCCCCCAGCCGCACTAAACACCCTCTCCGACAACACGCTAGCCGCAGGACAAGCAAGCACCTCAAGGGCATACAGGGCTAGTTCAGGCCACGTGTCCAGCTTCGACACCCAGTAGTTGTAGGGGGCAGAGGCGTCACCAAGGATGGTCGTGCGATCCGCTACGTACTCCCTCACCATCCTTTTGCAGTGCTCCCGCCGACTCAGCCGTGACTGGGGAGCGGTGACACAGTCTTGGTGGGGAGCCATAAAGCTGGCCAGGCCCTTAAAGACTGTTGCACTGCCTGGGATGTACATGCTGCTCGATCTACGCACATCCCCTGCAACATGGCCCTCGGAACTGCGCCTTCTGCCACTAGCGCTGTCGGCTGGGAATTTTACCATCAGCTTGTCCGCAAGGGTCCTGTGGTATAGCAACACTCTCGAACCCCTTTCCTCTTCGGGAATCAGAGTGGGCAGGTTCTCCTTATACCGTGGATCGAGCAGTGTGTACACCCAGTAATCCGTAGTGGCCAGAATGCGTGCAACGCGAGGGTCACGAGAAAGGCATCCTAACATGAAGTCAGCCATGTGTGCCAGGGTACCTGTACGCAACACATGGCTGTCTTCACTAGGAAGATCACTTTCAGGATCCTCCTCCTCCTCCTCCTCCTCAGGCCATACACGCTGAAAGGATGACAGGCAATCAGCCGGTGTACCGTCAGCAGCGGGCCAAGCTGTCTCTTCCCCCTCCTCCTCATCCTCCTCCTCCTCCTGTACGCGCTGTGAAATAGACAGGAGGGTGCCCTGACTATCCAGCGGCATACTGTCTTCCCCCGCCCCCGTTTCCGAGCGCAAAGCAGCTGCCTTTATGGTTTGCAGGGAATTTCTCAAGATGCATAGCAGAGGAATGGTGACGCTAATGATTGTAGCATCGCCGCTCACCACCTGGGTAGACTCCTCAAAATTACCAAGGACATGGCAGATGTCTGCCAACCAGGCCCACTCTTCTGAAAGGAATTGAGGAGGCTGACTCCCACTGCGCCGCCCATGTTGGAGTTGGTATTCGACTATAGCTCTACGCTGTTCATAGAGCCTGGCCAACATGTGGAGCGTAGAGTTCCACCGTGTGGGCACGTCGCACAGCAGTCGGTGCACTGGCAGCTTAAAGTGATGTTGCAGGGTGCGCAGGGTGGCAGCGTCCGTGTGGGACTTGCGGAAATGTGCGCAGAGCCGGCGCGCCTTTACGAGCAGGTCTGACAAGCGTGGGTAGCTTTTCAGAAACCGCTGAACCACCAAATTAAAGACGTGGGCCAGGCATGGCACGTGCGTGAGGCTGCCGAGCTGCAGAGCCGCCACCAGGTTACGGCCGTTGTCACACACGACCATGCCCGGTTGGAGGCTCAGCGGCGCAAGCCAGCGGTCGGTCTGCTGTGTCAGACCCTGCAGCAGTTCGTGGGCCGTGTGCCTCTTATCGCCTAAGCTGAGTAGTTTCAGCACGGCCTGCTGACGCTTGCCCACCGCTGTGCTGCCACACCGCGCGACACCGACTGCTGGCGACATGCTGCTGCTAACACATCTTGATTGTGAGACAGAGGAGGAGGAGGAGGAGGAGGGTGCTTTAGTGGAGGAAGCATACACCTCCGCAGATACCACCACCGAGCTGGGGCCCGCAATTCTGGGGGTGGGTAGGACGTGAGCGGTCCCAGGCTCTGACTCTGTCCCAGCCTCCACTAAATTCACCCAATGTGCCGTCAGGGAGATGTAGTGGCCCTGCCCGCCTGTGCTTGTCCACGTGTCCGTAGTTAAGTGGACCGTGGCAGTAACCGCGTTGGTGAGGGCGCGCACAATGTTGCGGGAGACGTGGTCGTGCAGGGCTGGGACGGCACATCGGGAAAAGTAGTGGCGACTGGGAACTGAGTAGCGCGGGGCCGCCGCCTCCATGATACTTTTGAAGGACTCCGTTTCCACAACCCTATACGGCAGCATCTCAAGGCTGATGAATTTTGCGATGCGGACGGTTAACGTTTGAGCGTGCGGGTGCGTGGCGGCGTACTTGCGCTTGCGCTCGAACACTTGCGCAAGCGACGGCTGAACGGTGCGCTGAACTACACTGCTGGATGGGGCCGAGGACAGCGGAGATGAGGGTGTGGGTGCAGGCCATGAGGCGGTAGTGCCTGTGTCCTGAGAGGGGGGTTGCATCTCAGTGGCAGGTTGGGGCACAGGGGGAGAGGCAGGGGTGCAAACCGGAGGCGGTGAACGGCCTTCGTCCCACCTTGTGGGGTGCTTGGCCATCATATGTCTGCGCATGGTGGTGGTGGTGAGGCTGTTGGTGTTGGCTCCCCGGCTGAGCTTTGCGCAACAAAGGTTGCACACCACTGTTCGTCGGTCGTCAGGCGTCTCTGTGAAAAACTGCCAGACCTTAGAGCACCTCGGCCTCTGCAGGGTGGCATGGCGCGGGGGGGCGCTTTGGGAAACACTTGGTGGATTATTCGGTCTGGCCCTGCCTCTACCCCTGGCCCTGGCCACCGCACTGCCTCTTGCAACCTGCCCTGCTGATGCCCTTGACTCCCCCTCTGAAGACCTGTCCTCCTGAGTAAGCGTTGCACACCAGGTGGGGTCAGTCACCTCATCGTCCTGCTGCTCTTCCTCCGAATCCTCTGTGCGCTGCTCCCTGGGACTTACTGCCCTTACTACTACCTCACTGCAAGACAACTGTGTCTGATCGTCATCGTCCTCCTCACCCACAGAAAGTTGTTGAGACAGTTGGCGGAAGTCCCCAGCCTCTTCCCCCGGACCCCGGGAACTTTCGAATGGTTGGGCATCAGTGACGATAAACTCCTCTGGTGGGAGAGGAACCGCTGCTGCCCAATCTAAGCAGGGGCCCGAGAACAGTTCCTGGGAGTGTTCCCGCTCCTGAGCAGGTGTCATTGTAGTGGAGTGAGGAGGCTGGGAGGAAGGAGGAGCAGCAGACAGAGGATTCGGATTGGCAGCAGTGGACGGCGCAGAACTGCGGGTAGACGATAGGTTGCTCGAAGCACTTTCTGCCATCCAGGACAGGACCTGCTCACACTGCTCATTTTCTAATAACCGTCTCCCGCGTGGACCCATTAATTGGGCGATGAATGTGGGGACGCCAGAAACGTGCCTCTCTCCTAATCGCGCAGCAGACAGCTGCGACACACCTGGATCAGGAGCTTGGCCTGTGCCCACACCCTCACTTGGCCCTCCGCGTCCTCGGCCACGTCCACGTCCACGTCCTCTAGGCTTACCCCTACCCCTCAGCATGCTGTATTACCAGTGATTAGATTTCCCAGGCAGGAAATAAATTGGCGCAAGACTGCAGGCCAAATATAATTTTTGCCCTTTTTGGAAAACGAAAGGCCCCACTGCCTCTAGTGAATGAATTATCTAAGTTTAATAACTGCGCTGTGTCCCTGCTTATGTGTCACAGAACGTGAGGGTAGCAGAGTTATTAACTGTGGCAGAGCAGGTATTTTTTTTCCCAATTAAGGAAAGCAAATGGCGAAGCCAGCAGTAAAGCGTAGCTGGCTGCGTATGATTTAGCAATGTTTTTCACGCAGCTCACACGTCTCCACAGGCGTAAGGACGGACACAGGCTGGACAAATAGATTTCTTTTCAGTTTTTTCCCACCAACAGGCAGCACTGCGTATATTCAATGAACCTGCGAAGTTTAATAACTGCGCTGTGTCCCTGCTTATGTGTCACAGAACGTGAGGGTAGCAGAGTTATTATAACTCTTGGAGAGCAGGTATTTTTTTTCCCAATTAAGGAAAGCAAATGGCGAACCCAGCAGTAAACCGTAGCTGGCTGCGTATGATTTAGCAATGTTTTTCACGCAGCTCACACGTCTCCACAGGCGTAAGGACGGACACAGGCTGGACAAATAGATTTCTTTTCAGTTTTTTCCCACCAACAGGCAGCACTGCGTATATTCAATGAACCTGCGAAGTTTAATAACTGCGCTGTGTCCCTGCTTATGTGTCACAGAACGTGAGGGTAGCAGAGTTATTAACTGTGGCAGAGCAGGTATTTTTTTTCCCAATTAAGGAAAGCAAATGGCGAAGCCAGCAGTAAAGCGTAGCTGGCTGCGTATGATTTAGCAATGTTTTTCACGCAGCTCACACGTCTCCACAGGCGTAAGGACGGACACAGGCTGGACAAATAGATTTCTTTTCAGTTTTTTCCCACCAACAGGCAGCACTGCGTATATTCAATGAACCTGCGAAGTTTAATAACTGCGCTGTGTCCCTGCTTATGTGTCACAGAACGTGAGGGTAGCAGAGTTATTATAACTCTTGGAGAGCAGGTATTTTTTTTCCCAATTAAGGAAAGCAAATGGCGAACCCAGCAGTAAACCGTAGCTGGCTGCGTATGATTTAGCAATGTTTTTCACGCAGCTCACACGTCTCCACAGGCGTAAGGACGGACACAGGCTGGACAAATAGATTTCTTTTCAGTTTTTTCCCACCAACAGGCAGCACTGCGTATATTCAATGAACCTGCGAAGTTTAATAACTGCGCTGTGTCCCTGCTTATGTGTCACAGAACGTGAGGGTAGCAGAGTTATTAACTGTGGCAGAGCAGGTATTTTTTTTCCCAATTAAGGAAAGCAAATGGCGAACCCAGCAGTAAACCGTAGCTGGCTGCGTATGATTTAGCAATGTTTTTCACGCAGCTCACACGTCTCCACAGGCGTAAGGACGGACACAGGCTGGACAAATAGATTTCTTTTCAGTTTTTTCCCACCAACAGGCAGCACTGCGTATATTCAATGAACCTGCGAAGTTTAATAACTGCGCTGTGTCCCTGCTTATGTGTCACAGAACGTGAGGGTAGCAGAGTTATTATAACTCTTGGAGAGCAGGTATTTTTTTTCCCAATTAAGGAAAGCAAATGGCGAAGCCAGCAGTAAAGCGTAGCTGGCTGCGTATGATTTAGCAATGTTTTTCACGCAGCTCACACGTCTCCACAGGCGTAAGGACGGACACAGGCTGGACAAATAGATTTCTTTTCAGTTTTTTCCCACCAACAGGCAGCACTGCGTATATTCAATGAACCTGAGAAGTTTAATAACTGCGCTGTGTCCCTGCTTATGTGTCACAGAACGTGAGGGTAGCAGAGTTATTAACTGTGGCAGAGCAGGTATTTTTTTTCCCAATTAAGGAAAGCAAATGGCGAACCCAGCAGTAAACCGTAGCTGGCTGCGTATGATTTAGCAATGTTTTTCACGCAGCTCACACGTCTCCACAGGCGTAAGGACGGACACAGGCTGGACAAATAGATTTCTTTTCAGTTTTTTCCCACCAACAGGCAGCACTGCGTATATTCAATGAACCTGAGAAGTTTAATAACTGCGCTGTGTCCCTGCTTATGTGTCACAGAACGTGAGGGTAGCAGAGTTATTAACTGTGGCAGAGCAGGTATTTTTTTTCCCAATTAAGGAAAGCAAATGGCGAAGCCAGCAGTAAAGCGTAGCTGGGTGCGTATGATTTAGCAATGTTTTTCACGCAGCTCACACGTGTCCACAGGCGTTAGGACGGACAGAGGCTGGACAAATAGATTTGTTTTCAGGTTTTTCCCACCAACAGGCAGCACTGCGTATATTCTATGAATAATAACTGTGTTGTGGCCCTGCCTATACAATTCTTTCCCTGCAGTATCAATGGAGGGTGGAATGCTCTGCAGAGGCGATTTTGAGAAGCCCAAAAAAAATGCAGCACAGCCAACAGCAGCCTGGACAGTACTGCACACGGATAAATATGGCCCTAGAAAGGACCGTTGAGGTTCTTGAAGGCTACACTCACTCCTAACACTCTCCCTGCCTATGCAGCACTTCTGTCCCTAATGCCAGGTGCAACGGTCTGCAGAGGCGACTTTGAGAAAAAAAAAAATCCCACTGCTAACAGCAGCCAACACACAGCTATCAGTGGCCCTAATAAGGACCTTTGGGGGGTCTTGAAGCCTACACTAACTACCAATTCTTTCCCTACAGCAGCTCCGGTATAAACAGCACTGTCCCTCATCTAACTCACACCGCATCTGAGGCGAGCCGCGGGAGGGGCCGACTTTTATATTAGGCGAACACCTGATCTCGCCAGCCACTCACAGCAGGGGGGTGGTATAGGGCTTAAACGTTGCAGGGGGAAGTTGTAATGCCTTCCCTGTCTTTCAATTGGCCAGAAAAGCGCGCTAACGTCTCAGGGAAGGAAGTGAAAGTAACCAGAACACCGCATGGTGTTCGTCACGAATAACGAACATCCCGAACACCCTAATATTCGCACGAATATCAAGCTCGGACGAACGCGTTCGCTCATCTCTAATAGTTATATATCAATATAGATATTTTTACAAATATCTAGCTTTACGTATAAATCTAAACTTCTACAGTTATGGTTTTGTAAGGCTGAAAACAGACATCCAGAATTTGTATTATTATCAGCATTATTCTTATAATTCCATTGAGGTTATTCCAGGGGCAGGTAATACACTGCATGAGGCTTTGACCATTTTTTACCATTTTAGGTAAAAAGCTGCATTGACTGCACTTCTGCATTTTCTGCGATATGGTAGGACTGCAAGCAAAGCCTGAGACAAGATATGTCAAATACACTCTATACAGTATGCGAGTTCATTTTCCAAGATAGAAACATTGGTCACACTGAACATTGTTGAACGTTTTCGCTGCAATGCATCCTGGGACGCTTGGATCCAGGTTCTATCATTCATGCTGCGCCATTTCAACCAACCTGTGTGGCTCATATTCACTTTGGGTTGACGAGTGGCATGGTCATGGTGTAGGCCGAGCCTTTTTTGCCACTTCATCCGCCTCCGATCAAGCATAAAGACTTGCCCATAAGCATTCCCCACCCTAGAATAACTTCACCTACCCATTCCCCTATCTGAAATAACTGTACCTACCTCAAAAGAAGTGATAAGCAGCGATCAATTTGACTGTTGCTGGCTGCCGTCTCCCGCTTAAGGGCGAATTTCAAACGTTGTCCATCACAGAGACAAATGATCTGGCTCCAGCAGCGTCTAAAGGAGTACCTGTTTGCTCACTTCTAGCTCCAGTGGAGACTGACGGAAAAATGGCCGCTAACAACCTGTGGTCCTTGTTCCGGGTGCGCGTGTCACCATCGAGCCTTAATGACATCATAAAGCCGCTTCAAGTGCAAGACTTGCAGGCTTATATACAGTCTATCTATCTATCTATCTATCTATGTAATGTATCTTACTGCATAGATATATATCTAGCTATATAAATAGATAGTTATATATCAATATAGACATTTCTACAAATATCTAGCTTTACGTATAAATCTAAACTTCTACAGTTATGGTTTTGTAAGGCTGAAAACAGACATCCAGAATTTGTATTATTATCAGCATTATTCTTATAATTGCCATTGAGGTTATTCCAGGGGCAGGTAATAAACTGCATGAGGCTTTGACCAATTTTTACCATTTTAGGTAAAAAGCTGCATTGACTGCACTTCTGCATTTTCTGCGATATGGTAGGACTGCAAGCAAAGCCTGAGACAAGATATGTCAAATACACTCTATACAGTATGCGAGTTCATTTTCCAAGATAGAAACATTGGTCACACTGAACATTGTTGAACGTTTTCGCTGCAATGCATCCTGGGACGCTTGGATCCAGGTTCTATCATTCATGCTGCGCCATTTCAACCAACCTGTGTGGCTCATATTCACTTTGGGTTGACGAGTGGCATGGTCATGGTGTAGGCCGAGCCTTTTTTGCCACTTCATCCGCCTCCGATCAAGCATAAAGACTTGCCCATAAGCATTACCCACCCTAGAATAACTTCACCTACCCATTCCCCTATCTGAAATAACTGTACCTACCTCAAAAGAAGTGATAAGCAGCGATCAATTTGACTGTTGCTGGCTGCCGTCTCCCGCTTAAGGGCGAATTTCAAACGTTGTCCATCACAGAGACAAATGATCTGGCTCCAGCAGCGTCTAAAGGAGTACCTGTTTGCTCACTTCTAGCTCCAGTGGAGACTGACGGAAAAATGGCCGCTAACAACCTGTGGTCCTTGTTCCGGGTGCGCGTGTCACCATCGAGCCTTAATGACATCATAAAGCCGCTTCGAGTGCAAGACTTGCAGGCTTATATACAGTCTATCTATCTATCTATCTATGTAATGTATCTTACTGCATAGATATATATCTAGCTATATAAATAGATAGTTATATATCAATATAGACATTTCTACAAATATCTAGCTTTACGTATAAATCTAAACTTCTACAGTTATGGTTTTGTAAGGCTGAAAACAGACATCCAGAATTTGTATTATTATCAGCATTATTCTTATAATTGCCATTGAGGTTATTCCAGGGGCAGGTAATAAACTGCATGAGGCTTTGACCAATTTTTACCATTTTAGGTAAAAAGCTGCATTGACTGCACTTCTGCATTTTCTGCGATATGGTAGGACTGCAAGCAAAGCCTGAGACAAGATATGTCAAATACACTCTATACAGTATGCGAGTTCATTTTCCAAGATAGAAACATTGGTCACACTGAACATTGTTGAACGTTTTCGCTGCAATGCATCCTGGGACGCTTGGATCCAGGTTCTATCATTCATGCTGCGCCATTTCAACCAACCTGTGTGGCTCATATTCACTTTGGGTTGACGAGTGGCATGGTCATGGTGTAGGCCGAGCCTTTTTTGCCACTTCATCCGCCTCCGATCAAGCATAAAGACTTGCCCATAAGCATTCCCCACCCTAGAATAACTTCACCTACCCATTCCCCTATCTGAAATAACTGTACCTACCTCAAAAGAAGTGATAAGCAGCGATCAATTTGACTGTTGCTGGCTGCCGTCTCCCGCTTAAGGGCGAATTTCAAACGTTGTCCATCACAGAGACAAATGATCTGGCTCCAGCAGCGTCTAAAGGAGTACCTGTTTGCTCACTTCTAGCTCCAGTGGAGACTGACGGAAAAATGGCCGCTAACAACCTGTGGTCCTTGTTCCGGGTGCGCGTGTCACCATCGAGCCTTAATGACATCATAAAGCCGCTTCAAGTGCAAGACTTGCAGGCTTATATACAGTCTATCTATCTATCTATGTAATGTATCTTACTGCATAGATATATATCTAGCTATATAAATAGATAGTTATATATCAATATAGACATTTCTACAAATATCTAGCTTTACGTATAAATCTAAACTTCTACAGTTATGGTTTTGTAAGGCTGAAAACAGACATCCAGAATTTGTATTATTATCAGCATTATTCTTATAATTGCCATTGAGGTTATTCCAGGGGCAGGTAATAAACTGCATGAGGCTTTGACCAATTTTTACCATTTTAGGTAAAAAGCTGCATTGACTGCACTTCTGCATTTTCTGCGATATGGTAGGACTGCAAGCAAAGCCTGAGACAAGATATGTCAAATACACTCTATACAGTATGCGAGTTCATTTTCCAAGATAGAAACATTGGTCACACTGAACATTGTTGAACGTTTTCGCTGCAATGCATCCTGGGACGCTTGGATCCAGGTTCTATCATTCATGCTGCGCCATTTCAACCAACCTGTGTGGCTCATATTCACTTTGGGTTGACGAGTGGCATGGTCATGGTGTAGGCCGAGCCTTTTTTGCCACTTCATCCGCCTCCGATCAAGCATAAAGACTTGCCCATAAGCATTACCCACCCTAGAATAACTTCACCTACCCATTCCCCTATCTGAAATAACTGTACCTACCTCAAAAGAAGTGATAAGCAGCGATCAATTTGACTGTTGCTGGCTGCCGTCTCCCGCTTAAGGGCGAATTTCAAACGTTGTCCATCACAGAGACAAATGATCTGGCTCCAGCAGCGTCTAAAGGAGTACCTGTTTGCTCACTTCTAGCTCCAGTGGAGACTGACGGAAAAATGGCCGCTAACAACCTGTGGTCCTTGTTCCGGGTGCGCGTGTCACCATCGAGCCTTAATGACATCATAAAGCCGCTTCAAGTGCAAGACTTGCAGGCTTATATACAGTCTATCTATCTATCTATCTATGTAATGTATCTTACTGCATAGATATATATCTAGCTATATAAATAGATAGTTATATATCAATATAGACATTTCTACAAATATCTAGCTTTACGTATAAATCTAAACTTCTACAGTTATGGTTTTGTAAGGCTGAAAACAGACATCCAGAATTTGTATTATTATCAGCATTATTCTTATAATTGCCATTGAGGTTATTCCAGGGGCAGGTAATAAACTGCATGAGGCTTTGACCAATTTTTACCATTTTAGGTAAAAAGCTGCATTGACTGCACTTCTGCATTTTCTGCGATATGGTAGGACTGCAAGCAAAGCCTGAGACAAGATATGTCAAATACACTCTATACAGTATGCGAGTTCATTTTCCAAGATAGAAACATTGGTCACACTGAACATTGTTGAACGTTTTCGCTGCAATGCATCCTGGGACGCTTGGATCCAGGTTCTATCATTCATGCTGCGCCATTTCAACCAACCTGTGTGGCTCATATTCACTTTGGGTTGACGAGTGGCATGGTCATGGTGTAGGCCGAGCCTTTTTTGCCACTTCATCCGCCTCCGATCAAGCATAAAGACTTGCCCATAAGCATTCCCCACCCTAGAATAACTTCACCTACCCATTCCCCTATCTGAAATAACTGTACCTACCTCAAAAGAAGTGATAAGCAGCGATCAATTTGACTGTTGCTGGCTGCCGTCTCCCGCTTAAGGGCGAATTTCAAACGTTGTCCATCACAGAGACAAATGATCTGGCTCCAGCAGCGTCTAAAGGAGTACCTGTTTGCTCACTTCTAGCTCCAGTGGAGACTGACGGAAAAATGGCCGCTAACAACCTGTGGTCCTTGTTCCGGGTGCGCGTGTCACCATCGAGCCTTAATGACATCATAAAGCCGCTTCAAGTGCAAGACTTGCAGGCTTATATACAGTCTATCTATCTATCTATGTAATGTATCTTACTGCATAGATATATATCTAGCTATATAAATAGATAGTTATATATCAATATAGACATTTCTACAAATATCTAGCTTTACGTATAAATCTAAACTTCTACAGTTATGGTTTTGTAAGGCTGAAAACAGACATCCAGAATTTGTATTATTATCAGCATTATTCTTATAATTGCCATTGAGGTTATTCCAGGGGCAGGTAATAAACTGCATGAGGCTTTGACCAATTTTTACCATTTTAGGTAAAAAGCTGCATTGACTGCACTTCTGCATTTTCTGCGATATGGTAGGACTGCAAGCAAAGCCTGAGACAAGATATGTCAAATACACTCTATACAGTATGCGAGTTCATTTTCCAAGATAGAAACATTGGTCACACTGAACATTGTTGAACGTTTTCGCTGCAATGCATCCTGGGACGCTTGGATCCAGGTTCTATCATTCATGCTGCGCCATTTCAACCAACCTGTGTGGCTCATATTCACTTTGGGTTGACGAGTGGCATGGTCATGGTGTAGGCCGAGCCTTTTTTGCCACTTCATCCGCCTCCGATCAAGCATAAAGACTTGCCCATAAGCATTCCCCACCCTAGAATAACTTAACCTACCCATTCCCCTATCTGAAATAACTGTACCTACCTCAAAAGAAGTGATAAGCAGCGATCAATTTGACTGTTGCTGGCTGCCGTCTCCCGCTTAAGGGCGAATTTCAAACGTTGTCCATCACAGAGACAAATGATCTGGCTCCAGCAGCGTCTAAAGGAGTACCTGTTTGCTCACTTCTAGCTCCAGTGGAGACTGACGGAAAAATGGCCGCTAACAACCTGTGGTCCTTGTTCCGGGTGCGCGTGTCACCATCGAGCCTTAATGACATCATAAAGCCGCTTCAAGTGCAAGACTTGCAGGCTTATATACAGTCTATCTATCTATCTATCTATCTATCTATCTATCTATCTATCTATCTATCTATCTATCTATGTAATGTATCTTACTGCATAGATATATATCTAGCTATATAAATAGATAGTTATATATCAATATAGACATTTCTACAAATATCTAGCTTTACGTATAAATCTAAACTTCTACAGTTATGGTTTTGTAAGGCTGAAAACAGACATCCAGAATTTGTATTATTATCAGCATTATTCTTATAATTGCCATTGAGGTTATTCCAGGGGCAGGTAATAAACTGCATGAGGCTTTGACCAATTTTTACCATTTTAGGTAAAAAGCTGCATTGACTGCACTTCTGCATTTTCTGCGATATGGTAGGACTGCAAGCAAAGCCTGAGACAAGATATGTCAAATACACTCTATACAGTATGCGAGTTCATTTTCCAAGATAGAAACATTGGTCACACTGAACATTGTTGAACGTTTTCGCTGCAATGCATCCTGGGACGCTTGGATCCAGGTTCTATCATTCATGCTGCGCCATTTCAACCAACCTGTGTGGCTCATATTCACTTTGGGTTGACGAGTGGCATGGTCATGGTGTAGGCCGAGCCTTTTTTGCCACTTCATCCGCCTCCGATCAAGCATAAAGACTTGCCCATAAGCATTCCCCACCCTAGAATAACTTCACCTACCCATTCCCCTATCTGAAATAACTGTACCTACCT
The DNA here is from genome assembly GCF_035609145.1 of Eleutherodactylus coqui. Taxonomy (NCBI): domain Eukaryota; kingdom Metazoa; phylum Chordata; class Amphibia; order Anura; family Eleutherodactylidae; genus Eleutherodactylus; species Eleutherodactylus coqui. The sequence continues at coordinate 486,025 of NW_027101795.1, forward strand.
CAAAAGAAGTGATAAGCAGCGATCAATTTGACTGTTGCTGGCTGCCGTCTCCCGCTTAAGGGCGAATTTCAAACGTTGTCCATCACAGAGACAAATGATCTGGCTCCAGCAGCGTCTAAAGGAGTACGTGTTTGCTCACTTCTAGCTCCAGTGGAGACTGACGGAAAAATGGCCGCTAACGACCTGTGGTCCTTGTTCCGGGTGCGCGTGTCACCATCGAGCCTTAATGACATCATAAAGCCGCTTCAAGTGCAAGACTTGCAGGCTTATATACAGTCTATCTATCTATGTAATGTATCTTACTGCATAGATATATATCTAGCTATATAAATAGATAGTTATATATCAATATAGATATTTTTACAAATATCTAGCTTTACGTATAAATCTAAACTTCTACAGTTATGGTTTTGTAAGGCTGAAAACAGACATCCAGAATTTGTATTATTATCAGCATTATTCTTATAATTCCATTGAGGTTATTCCAGGGGCAGGTAATACACTGCATGAGGCTTTGACCATTTTTTACCATTTTAGGTAAAAAGCTGCATTGACTGCACTTCTGCATTTTCTGCGATATGGTAGGACTGCAAGCAAAGCCTGAGACAAGATATGTCAAATACACTCTATACAGTATGCGAGTTCATTTTCCAAGATAGAAACATTGGTCACACTGAACATTGTTGAACGTTTTCGCTGCAATGCATCCTGGGACGCTTGGATCCAGGTTCTATCATTCATGCTGCGCCATTTCAACCAACCTGTGTGGCTCATATTCACTTTGGGTTGACGAGTGGCATGGTCATGGTGTAGGCCGAGCCTTTTTTGCCACTTCATCCGCCTCCGATCAAGCATAAAGACTTGCCCATAAGCATTCCCCACCCTAGAATAACTTAACCTACCCATTCCCCTATCTGAAATAACTGTACCTACCTCAAAAGAAGTGATAAGCAGCGATCAATTTGACTGTTGCTGGCTGCCGTCTCCCGCTTAAGGGCGAATTTCAAACGTTGTCCATCACAGAGACAAATGATCTGGCTCCAGCAGCGTCTAAAGGAGTACCTGTTTGCTCACTTCTAGCTCCAGTGGAGACTGACGGAAAAATGGCTGCTAACAACCTGTGGTCCTTGTTCCGGGTGCGCGTGTCACCATCGAGCCTTAATGACATCATAAAGCCGCTTCAAGTGCAAGACTTGCAGGCTTATATACAGTCTATCTATCTATCTATCTATCTATCTATCTATCTATGTAATGTATCTTACTGCATAGATATATATCTAGCTATATAAATAGATAGTTATATATCAATATAGACATTTCTACAAATATCTAGCTTTACGTATAAATCTAAACTTCTACAGTTATGGTTTTGTAAGGCTGAAAACAGACATCCAGAATTTGTATTATTATCAGCATTATTCTTATAATTGCCATTGAGGTTATTCCAGGGGCAGGTAATAAACTGCATGAGGCTTTGACCAATTTTTACCATTTTAGGTAAAAAGCTGCATTGACTGCACTTCTGCATTTTCTGCGATATGGTAGGACTGCAAGCAAAGCCTGAGACAAGATATGTCAAATACACTCTATACAGTATGCGAGTTCATTTTCCAAGATAGAAACATTGGTCACACTGAACATTGTTGAACGTTTTCGCTGCAATGCATCCTGGGACGCTTGGATCCAGGTTCTATCATTCATGCTGCGCCATTTCAACCAACCTGTGTGGCTCATATTCACTTTGGGTTGACGAGTGGCATGGTCATGGTGTAGGCCGAGCCTTTTTTGCCACTTCATCCGCCTCCGATCAAGCATAAAGACTTGCCCATAAGCATTCCCCACCCTAGAATAACTTCACCTACCCATTCCCCTATCTGAAATAACTGTACCTACCTCAAAAGAAGTGATAAGCAGCGATCAATTTGACTGTTGCTGGCTGCCGTCTCCCGCTTAAGGGCGAATTTCAAACGTTGTCCATCACAGAGACAAATGATCTGGCTCCAGCAGCGTCTAAAGGAGTACGTGTTTGCTCACTTCTAGCTCCAGTGGAGACTGACGGAAAAATGGCCGCTAACGACCTGTGGTCCTTGTTCCGGGTGCGCGTGTCACCATCGAGCCTTAATGACATCATAAAGCCGCTTCAAGTGCAAGACTTGCAGGCTTATATACAGTCTATCTATCTATGTAATGTATCTTACTGCATAGATATATATCTAGCTATATAAATAGATAGTTATATATCAATATAGATATTTTTACAAATATCTAGCTTTACGTATAAATCTAAACTTCTACAGTTATGGTTTTGTAAGGCTGAAAACAGACATCCAGAATTTGTATTATTATCAGCATTATTCTTATAATTCCATTGAGGTTATTCCAGGGGCAGGTAATACACTGCATGAGGCTTTGACCATTTTTTACCATTTTAGGTAAAAAGCTGCATTGACTGCACTTCTGCATTTTCTGCGATATGGTAGGACTGCAAGCAAAGCCTGAGACAAGATATGTCAAATACACTCTATACAGTATGCGAGTTCATTTTCCAAGATAGAAACATTGGTCACACTGAACATTGTTGAACGTTTTCGCTGCAATGCATCCTGGGACGCTTGGATCCAGGTTCTATCATTCATGCTGCGCCATTTCAACCAACCTGTGTGGCTCATATTCACTTTGGGTTGACGAGTGGCATGGTCATGGTGTAGGCCGAGCCTTTTTTGCCACTTCATCCGCCTCCGATCAAGCATAAAGACTTGCCCATAAGCATTCCCCACCCTAGAATAACTTAACCTACCCATTCCCCTATCTGAAATAACTGTACCTACCTCAAAAGAAGTGATAAGCAGCGATCAATTTGACTGTTGCTGGCTGCCGTCTCCCGCTTAAGGGCGAATTTCAAACGTTGTCCATCACAGAGACAAATGATCTGGCTCCAGCAGCGTCTAAAGGAGTACCTGTTTGCTCACTTCTAGCTCCAGTGGAGACTGACGGAAAAATGGCTGCTAACAACCTGTGGTCCTTGTTCCGGGTGCGCGTGTCACCATCGAGCCTTAATGACATCATAAAGCCGCTTCAAGTGCAAGACTTGCAGGCTTATATACAGTCTATCTATCTATCTATCTATCTATCTATCTATCTATCTATGTAATGTATCTTACTGCATAGATATATATCTAGCTATATAAATAGATAGTTATATATCAATATAGACATTTCTACAAATATCTAGCTTTACGTATAAATCTAAACTTCTACAGTTATGGTTTTGTAAGGCTGAAAACAGACATCCAGAATTTGTATTATTATCAGCATTATTCTTATAATTGCCATTGAGGTTATTCCAGGGGCAGGTAATAAACTGCATGAGGCTTTGACCAATTTTTACCATTTTAGGTAAAAAGCTGCATTGACTGCACTTCTGCATTTTCTGCGATATGGTAGGACTGCAAGCAAAGCCTGAGACAAGATATGTCAAATACACTCTATACAGTATGCGAGTTCATTTTCCAAGATAGAAACATTGGTCACACTGAACATTGTTGAACGTTTTCGCTGCAATGCATCCTGGGACGCTTGGATCCAGGTTCTATCATTCATGCTGCGCCATTTCAACCAACCTGTGTGGCTCATATTCACTTTGGGTTGACGAGTGGCATGGTCATGGTGTAGGCCGAGCCTTTTTTGCCACTTCATCCGCCTCCGATCAAGCATAAAGACTTGCCCATAAGCATTCCCCACCCTAGAATAACTTAACCTACCCATTCCCCTATCTGAAATAACTGTACCTACCTCAAAAGAAGTGATAAGCAGCGATCAATTTGACTGTTGCTGGCTGCCGTCTCCCGCTTAAGGGCGAATTTCAAACGTTGTCCATCACAGAGACAAATGATCTGGCTCCAGCAGCGTCTAAAGGAGTACCTGTTTGCTCACTTCTAGCTCCAGTGGAGACTGACGGAAAAATGGCCGCTAACAACCTGTGGTCCTTGTTCCGGGTGCGCGTGTCACCATCGAGCCTTAATGACATCATAAAGCCGCTTCAAGTGCAAGACTTGCAGGCTTATATACAGTCTATCTATCTATCTATCTATCTATCTATCTATCTATCTATCTATCTATGTAATGTATCTTACTGCATAGATATATATCTAGCTATATAAATAGATAGTTATATATCAATATAGACATTTCTACAAATATCTAGCTTTACGTATAAATCTAAACTTCTACAGTTATGGTTTTGTAAGGCTGAAAACAGACATCCAGAATTTGTATTATTATCAGCATTATTCTTATAATTGCCATTGAGGTTATTCCAGGGGCAGGTAATAAACTGCATGAGGCTTTGACCAATTTTTACCATTTTAGGTAAAAAGCTGCATTGACTGCACTTCTGCATTTTCTGCGATATGGTAGGACTGCAAGCAAAGCCTGAGACAAGATATGTCAAATACACTCTATACAGTATGCGAGTTCATTTTCCAAGATAGAAACATTGGTCACACTGAACATTGTTGAACGTTTTCGCTGCAATGCATCCTGGGACGCTTGGATCCAGGTTCTATCATTCATGCTGCGCCATTTCAACCAACCTGTGTGGCTCATATTCACTTTGGGTTGACGAGTGGCATGGTCATGGTGTAGGCCGAGCCTTTTTTGCCACTTCATCCGCCTCCGATCAAGCATAAAGACTTGCCCATAAGCATTCCCCACCCTAGAATAACTTCACCTACCCATTCCCCTATCTGAAATAACTGTACCTACCTCAAAAGAAGTGATAAGCAGCGATCAATTTGACTGTTGCTGGCTGCCGTCTCCCGCTTAAGGGCGAATTTCAAACGTTGTCCATCACAGAGACAAATGATCTGGCTCCAGCAGCGTCTAAAGGAGTACGTGTTTGCTCACTTCTAGCTCCAGTGGAGACTGACGGAAAAATGGCCGCTAACGACCTGTGGTCCTTGTTCCGGGTGCGCGTGTCACCATCGAGCCTTAATGACATCATAAAGCCGCTTCAAGTGCAAGACTTGCAGGCTTATATACAGTCTATCTATCTATGTAATGTATCTTACTGCATAGATATATATCTAGCTATATAAATAGATAGTTATATATCAATATAGATATTTTTACAAATATCTAGCTTTACGTATAAATCTAAACTTCTACAGTTATGGTTTTGTAAGGCTGAAAACAGACATCCAGAATTTGTATTATTATCAGCATTATTCTTATAATTCCATTGAGGTTATTCCAGGGGCAGGTAATACACTGCATGAGGCTTTGACCATTTTTTACCATTTTAGGTAAAAAGCTGCATTGACTGCACTTCTGCATTTTCTGCGATATGGTAGGACTGCAAGCAAAGCCTGAGACAAGATATGTCAAATACACTCTATACAGTATGCGAGTTCATTTTCCAAGATAGAAACATTGGTCACACTGAACATTGTTGAACGTTTTCGCTGCAATGCATCCTGGGACGCTTGGATCCAGGTTCTATCATTCATGCTGCGCCATTTCAACCAACCTGTGTGGCTCATATTCACTTTGGGTTGACGAGTGGCATGGTCATGGTGTAGGCCGAGCCTTTTTTGCCACTTCATCCGCCTCCGATCAAGCATAAAGACTTGCCCATAAGCATTCCCCACCCTAGAATAACTTAACCTACCCATTCCCCTATCTGAAATAACTGTACCTACCTCAAAAGAAGTGATAAGCAGCGATCAATTTGACTGTTGCTGGCTGCCGTCTCCCGCTTAAGGGCGAATTTCAAACGTTGTCCATCACAGAGACAAATGATCTGGCTCCAGCAGCGTCTAAAGGAGTACCTGTTTGCTCACTTCTAGCTCCAGTGGAGACTGACGGAAAAATGGCCGCTAACGACCTGTGGTCCTTGTTCCGGGTGCGCGTGTCACCATCGAGCCTTAATGACATCATAAAGCCGCTTCAAGTGCAAGACTTGCAGGCTTATATACAGTCTATCTATCTATCTATCTATGTAATGTATCTTACTGCATAGATATATATCTAGCTATATAAATAGATAGTTATATATCAATATAGACATTTCTACAAATATCTAGCTTTACGTATAAATCTAAACTTCTACAGTTATGGTTTTGTAAGGCTGAAAACAGACATCCAGAATTTGTATTATTATCAGCATTATTCTTATAATTGCCATTGAGGTTATTCCAGGGGCAGGTAATAAACTGCATGAGGCTTTGACCAATTTTTACCATTTTAGGTAAAAAGCTGCATTGACTGCACTTCTGCATTTTCTGCGATATGGTAGGACTGCAAGCAAAGCCTGAGACAAGATATGTCAAATACACTCTATACAGTATGCGAGTTCATTTTCCAAGATAGAAACATTGGTCACACTGAACATTGTTGAACGTTTTCGCTGCAATGCATCCTGGGACGCTTGGATCCAGGTTCTATCATTCATGCTGCGCCATTTCAACCAACCTGTGTGGCTCATATTCACTTTGGGTTGACGAGTGGCATGGTCATGGTGTAGGCCGAGCCTTTTTTGCCACTTCATCCGCCTCCGATCAAGCATAAAGACTTGCCCATAAGCATTCCCCACCCTAGAATAACTTCACCTACCCATTCCCCTATCTGAAATAACTGTACCTACCTCAAAAGAAGTGATAAGCAGCGATCAATTTGACTGTTGCTGGCTGCCGTCTCCCGCTTAAGGGCGAATTTCAAACGTTGTCCATCACAGAGACAAATGATCTGGCTCCAGCAGCGTCTAAAGGAGTACGTGTTTGCTCACTTCTAGCTCCAGTGGAGACTGACGGAAAAATGGCCGCTAACGACCTGTGGTCCTTGTTCCGGGTGCGCGTGTCACCATCGAGCCTTAATGACATCATAAAGCCGCTTCAAGTGCAAGACTTGCAGGCTTATATACAGTCTATCTATCTATGTAATGTATCTTACTGCATAGATATATATCTAGCTATATAAATAGATAGTTATATATCAATATAGATATTTTTACAAATATCTAGCTTTACGTATAAATCTAAACTTCTACAGTTATGGTTTTGTAAGGCTGAAAACAGACATCCAGAATTTGTATTATTATCAGCATTATTCTTATAATTCCATTGAGGTTATTCCAGGGGCAGGTAATACACTGCATGAGGCTTTGACCATTTTTTACCATTTTAGGTAAAAAGCTGCATTGACTGCACTTCTGCATTTTCTGCGATATGGTAGGACTGCAAGCAAAGCCTGAGACAAGATATGTCAAATACACTCTATACAGTATGCGAGTTCATTTTCCAAGATAGAAACATTGGTCACACTGAACATTGTTGAACGTTTTCGCTGCAATGCATCCTGGGACGCTTGGATCCAGGTTCTATCATTCATGCTGCGCCATTTCAACCAACCTGTGTGGCTCATATTCACTTTGGGTTGACGAGTGGCATGGTCATGGTGTAGGCCGAGCCTTTTTTGCCACTTCATCCGCCTCCGATCAAGCATAAAGACTTGCCCATAAGCATTCCCCACCCTAGAATAACTTAACCTACCCATTCCCCTATCTGAAATAACTGTACCTACCTCAAAAGAAGTGATAAGCAGCGATCAATTTGACTGTTGCTGGCTGCCGTCTCCCGCTTAAGGGCGAATTTCAAACGTTGTCCATCACAGAGACAAATGATCTGGCTCCAGCAGCGTCTAAAGGAGTACCTGTTTGCTCACTTCTAGCTCCAGTGGAGACTGACGGAAAAATGGCTGCTAACAACCTGTGGTCCTTGTTCCGGGTGCGCGTGTCACCATCGAGCCTTAATGACATCATAAAGCCGCTTCAAGTGCAAGACTTGCAGGCTTATATACAGTCTATCTATCTATCTATCTATCTATCTATCTATCTATCTATCTATCTATGTAATGTATCTTACTGCATAGATATATATCTAGCTATATAAATAGATAGTTATATATCAATATAGACATTTCTACAAATATCTAGCTTTACGTATAAATCTAAACTTCTACAGTTATGGTTTTGTAAGGCTGAAAACAGACATCCAGAATTTGTATTATTATCAGCATTATTCTTATAATTGCCATTGAGGTTATTCCAGGGGCAGGTAATAAACTGCATGAGGCTTTGACCAATTTTTACCATTTTAGGTAAAAAGCTGCATTGACTGCACTTCTGCATTTTCTGCGATATGGTAGGACTGCAAGCAAAGCCTGAGACAAGATATGTCAAATACACTCTATACAGTATGCAAGTTCATTTTCCAAGATAGAAACATTGGTCACACTGAACATTGTTGAACGTTTTCGCTGCAATGCATCCTGGGACGCTTGGATCCAGGTTCTATCATTCATGCTGCGCCATTTCAACCAACCTGTGTGGCTCATATTCACTTTGGGTTGACGAGTGGCATGGTCATGGTGTAGGCCGAGCCTTTTTTGCCACTTCATCCGCCTCCGATCAAGCATAAAGACTTGCCCATAAGCATTCCCCACCCTAGAATAACTTAACCTACCCATTCCCCTATCTGAAATAACTGTACCTACCTCAAAAGAAGTGATAAGCAGCGATCAATTTGACTGTTGCTGGCTGCCGTCTCCCGCTTAAGGGCGAATTTCAAACGTTGTCCATCACAGAGACAAATGATCTGGCTCCAGCAGCGTCTAAAGGAGTACCTGTTTGCTCACTTCTAGCTCCAGTGGAGACTGACGGAAAAATGGCCGCTAACAACCTGTGGTCCTTGTTCCGGGTGCGCGTGTCACCATCGAGCCTTAATGACATCATAAAGCCGCTTCAAGTGCAAGACTTGCAGGCTTATATACAGTCTATCTATCTATCTATCTATCTATCTATCTATCTATCTATCTATCTATCTATCTATCTATGTAATGTATCTTACTGCATAGATATATATCTAGCTATATAAATAGATAGTTATATATCAATATAGACATTTCTACAAATATCTAGCTTTACGTATAAATCTAAACTTCTACAGTTATGGTTTTGTAAGGCTGAAAACAGACATCCAGAATTTGTATTATTATCAGCATTATTCTTATAATTGCCATTGAGGTTATTCCAGGGGCAGGTAATAAACTGCATGAGGCTTTGACCATTTTTTACCATTTTAGGTAAAAAGCTGCATTGACTGCACTTCTGCATTTTCTGCGATATGGTAGGACTGCAAGCAAAGCCTGAGACAAGATATGTCAAATACACTCTATACAGTATGCGAGTTCATTTTCCAAGATAGAAACATTGGTCACACTGAACATTGTTGAACGTTTTCGCTGCAATGCATCCTGGGACGCTTGGATCCAGGTTCTATCATTCATGCTGCGCCATTTCAACCAACCTGTGTGGCTCATATTCACTTTGGGTTGACGAGTGGCATGGTCATGGTGTAGGCCGAGCCTTTTTTGCCACTTCATCCGCCTCCGATCAAGCATAAAGACTTGCCCATAAGCATTCCCCACCCTAGAATAACTTCACCTACCCATTCCCCTATCTGAAATAACTGTACCTACCTCAAAAGAAGTGATAAGCAGCGATCAATTTGACTGTTGCTGGCTGCCGTCTCCCGCTTAAGGGCGAATTTCAAACGTTGTCCATCACAGAGACAAATGATCTGGCTCCAGCAGCGTCTAAAGGAGTACCTGTTTGCTCACTTCTAGCTCCAGTGGAGACTGACGGAAAAATGGCCGCTAACGACCTGTGGTCCTTGTTCCGGGTGCGCGTGTCACCATCGAGCCTTAATGACATCATAAAGCCGCTTCAAGTGCAAGACTTGCAGGCTTATATACAGTCTATCTATCTATCTATCTATGTAATGTATCTTACTGCATAGATATATATCTAGCTATATAAATAGATAGTTATATATCAATATAGACATTTCTACAAATATCTAGCTTTACGTATAAATCTAAACTTCTACAGTTATGGTTTTGTAAGGCTGAAAACAGACATCCAGAATTTGTATTATTATCAGCATTATTCTTATAATTGCCATTGAGGTTATTCCAGGGGCAGGTAATAAACTGCATGAGGCTTTGACCAATTTTTACCATTTTAGGTAAAAAGCTGCATTGACTGCACTTCTGCATTTTCTGCGATATGGTGGGACTGCAAGCAAAGCCTGAGACAAGATATGTCAAATACACTCTATACAGTATGCGAGTTCATTTTCCAAGATAGAAACATTGGTCACACTGAACATTGTTGAACGTTTTCGCTGCAATGCATCCTGGGACGCTTGGATCCAGGTTCTATCATTCATGCTGCGCCATTTCAACCAACCTGTGTGGCTCATATTCACTTTGGGTTGACGAGTGGCATGGTCATGGTGTAGGCCGAGCCTTTTTTGCCACTTCATCCGCCTCCGATCAAGCATAAAGACTTGCCCATAAGCATTCCCCACCCTAGAATAACTTAACCTACCCATTCCCCTATCTGAAATAACTGTACCTACCTCAAAAGAAGTGATAAGCAGCGATCAATTTGACTGTTGCTGGCTGCCGTCTCCCGCTTAAGGGCGAATTTCAAACGTTGTCCATCACAGAGACAAATGATCTGGCTCCAGCAGCGTCTAAAGGAGTACGTGTTTGCTCACTTCTAGCTCCAGTGGAGACTGACGGAAAAATGGCCGCTAACGACCTGTGGTCCTTGTTCCGGGTGCGCGTGTCACCATCGAGCCTTAATGACATCATAAAGCCGCTTCAAGTGCAAGACTTGCAGGCTTATATACAGTCTATCTATCTATGTAATGTATCTTACTGCATAGATATATATCTAGCTATATAAATAGATAGTTATATATCAATATAGATATTTTTACAAATATCTAGCTTTACGTATAAATCTAAACTTCTACAGTTATGGTTTTGTAAGGCTGAAAACAGACATCCAGAATTTGTATTATTATCAGCATTATTCTTATAATTCCATTGAGGTTATTCCAGGGGCAGGTAATACACTGCATGAGGCTTTGACCATTTTTTACCATTTTAGGTAAAAAGCTGCATTGACTGCACTTCTGCATTTTCTGCGATATGGTAGGACTGCAAGCAAAGCCTGAGACAAGATATGTCAAATACACTCTATACAGTATGCGAGTTCATTTTCCAAGATAGAAACATTGGTCACACTGAACATTGTTGAACGTTTTCGCTGCAATGCATCCTGGGACGCTTGGATCCAGGTTCTATCATTCATGCTGCGCCATTTCAACCAACCTGTGTGGCTCATATTCACTTTGGGTTGACGAGTGGCATGGTCATGGTGTAGGCCGAGCCTTTTTTGCCACTTCATCCGCCTCCGATCAAGCATAAAGACTTGCCCATAAGCATTCCCCACCCTAGAATAACTTAACCTACCCATTCCCCTATCTGAAATAACTGTACCTACCTCAAAAGAAGTGATAAGCAGCGATCAATTTGACTGTTGCTGGCTGCCGTCTCCCGCTTAAGGGCGAATTTCAAACGTTGTCCATCACAGAGACAAATGATCTGGCTCCAGCAGCGTCTAAAGGAGTACCTGTTTGCTCACTTCTAGCTCCAGTGGAGACTGACGGAAAAATGGCTGCTAACAACCTGTGGTCCTTGTTCCGGGTGCGCGTGTCACCATCGAGCCTTAATGACATCATAAAGCCGCTTCAAGTGCAAGACTTGCAGGCTTATATACAGTCTATCTATCTATCTATCTATCTATGTAATGTATCTTACTGCATAGATATATATCTAGCTATATAAATAGATAGTTATATATCAATATAGACATTTCTACAAATATCTAGCTTTACGTATAAATCTAAACTTCTACAGTTATGGTTTTGTAAGGCTGAAAACAGACATCCAGAATTTGTATTATTATCAGCATTATTCTTATAATTGCCATTGAGGTTATTCCAGGGGCAGGTAATAAACTGCATGAGGCTTTGACCAATTTTTACCATTTTAGGTAAAAAGCTGCATTGACTGCACTTCTGCATTTTCTGCGATATGGTAGGACTGCAAGCAAAGCCTGAGACAAGATATGTCAAATACACTCTATACAGTATGCGAGTTCATTTTCCAAGATAGAAACACTGGTCACACTGAACATTGTTGAACGTTTTCGCTGCAATGCATCCTGGGACGCTTGGATCCAGGTTCTATCATTCATGCTGCGCCATTTCAACCAACCTGTGTGGCTCATATTCACTTTGGGTTGACGAGTGGCATGGTCATGGTGTAGGCCGAGCCTTTTTTGCCACTTCATCCGCCTCCGATCAAGCATAAAGACTTGCCCATAAGCATTCCCCACCCTAGAATAACTTAACCTACCCATTCCCCTATCTGAAATAACTGTACCTACCTCAAAAGAAGTGATAAGCAGCGATCAATTTGACTGTTGCTGGCTGCCGTCTCCCGCTTAAGGGCGAATTTCAAACGTTGTCCATCACAGAGACAAATGATCTGGCTCCAGCAGCGTCTAAAGGAGTACCTGTTTGCTCACTTCTAGCTCCAGTGGAGACTGACGGAAAAATGGCCGCTAACGACCTGTGGTCCTTGTTCCGGGTGCGCGTGTCACCATCGAGCCTTAATGACATCATAAAGCCGCTTCAAGTGCAAGACTTGCAGGCTTATATACAGTCTATCTATCTATGTAATGTATCTTACTGCATAGATATATATCTAGCTATATAAATAGATAGTTATATATCAATATAGATATTTTTACAAATATCTAGCTTTACGTATAAATCTAAACTTCTACAGTTATGGTTTTGTAAGGCTGAAAACAGACATCCAGAATTTGTATTATTATCAGCATTATTCTTATAATTCCATTGAGGTTATTTCAGGGGCAGGTAATACACTGCATGAGGCTTTGACCATTTTTTACCATTTTAGGTAAAAAGCTGCATTGACTGCACTTCTGCATTTTCTGCGATATGGTAGGACTGCAAGCAAAGCCTGAGACAAGATATGTCAAATACACTCTATACAGTATGCGAGTTCATTTTCCAAGATAGAAACATTGGTCACACTGAACATTGTTGAACGTTTTCGCTGCAATGCATCCTGGGACGCTTGGATCCAGGTTCTATCATTCATGCTGCGCCATTTCAACCAACCTGTGTGGCTCATATTCACTTTGGGTTGACGAGTGGCATGGTCATGGTGTAGGCCGAGCCTTTTTTGCCACTTCATCCGCCTCCGATCAAGCATAAAGACTTGCCCATAAGCATTCCCCACCCTAGAATAACTTCACCTACCCATTCCCCTATCTGAAATAACTGTACCTACCTCAAAAGAAGTGATAAGCAGCGATCAATTTGACTGTTGCTGGCTGCCGTCTCCCGCTTAAGGGCGAATTTCAAACGTTGTCCATCACAGAGACAAATGATCTGGCTCCAGCAGCGTCTAAAGGAGTACCTGTTTGCTCACTTCTAGCTCCAGTGGAGACTGACGGAAAAATGGCCGCTAACAACCTGTGGTCCTTGTTCCGGGTGCGCGTGTCACCATCGAGCCTTAATGACATCATAAAGCCGCTTCAAGTGCAAGACTTGCAGGCTTATATACAGTCTATCTATCTATCTATCTATCTATCTATCTATCTATCTATGTAATGTATCTTACTGCATAGATATATATCTAGCTATATAAATAGATAGTTATATATCAATATAGACATTTCTACAAATATCTAGCTTTACGTATAAATCTAAACTTCTACAGTTATGGTTTTGTAAGGCTGAAAACAGACATCCAGAATTTGTATTATTATCAGCATTATTCTTATAATTGCCATTGAGGTTATTCCAGGGGCAGGTAATAAACTGCATGAGGCTTTGACCAATTTTTACCATTTTAGGTAAAAAGCTGCATTGACTGCACTTCTGCATTTTCTGCGATATGGTAGGACTGCAAGCAAAGCCTGAGACAAGATATGTCAAATACACTCTATACAGTATGCGAGTTCATTTTCCAAGATAGAAACACTGGTCACACTGAACATTGTTGAACGTTTTCGCTGCAATGCATCCTGGGACGCTTGGATCCAGGTTCTATCATTCATGCTGCGCCATTTCAACCAACCTGTGTGGCTCATATTCACTTTGGGTTGACGAGTGGCATGGTCATGGTGTAGGCCGAGCCTTTTTTGCCACTTCATCCGCCTCCGATCAAGCATAAAGACTTGCCCATAAGCATTCCCCACCCTAGAATAACTTAACCTACCCATTCCCCTATCTGAAATAACTGTACCTACCTCAAAAGAAGTGATAAGCAGCAATCAATTTGACTGTTGCTGGCTGCCGTCTCCCGCTTAAGGGCGAATTTCAAACGTTGTCCATCACAGAGACAAATGATCTGGCTCCAGCAGCGTCTAAAGGAGTACCTGTTTGCTCACTTCTAGCTCCAGTGGAGACTGACGGAAAAATGGCCGCTAACGACCTGTGGTCCTTGTTCCGGGTGCGCGTGTCACCATCGAGCCTTAATGACATCATAAAGCCGCTTCAAGTGCAAGACTTGCAGGCTTATATACAGTCTATCTATCTATCTATCTATCTATCTATCTATCTATCTATCTATCTATGTAATGTATCTTACTGCATAGATATATATCTAGCTATATAAATAGATAGTTATATATCAATATAGACATTTCTACAAATATCTAGCTTTACGTATAAATCTAAACTTCTACAGTTATGGTTTTGTAAGGCTGAAAACAGACATCCAGAATTTGTATTATTATCAGCATTATTCTTATAATTGCCATTGAGGTTATTCCAGGGGCAGGTAATAAACTGCATGAGGCTTTGACCAATTTTTACCATTTTAGGTAAAAAGCTGCATTGACTGCACTTCTGCATTTTCTGCGATATGGTAGGACTGCAAGCAAAGCCTGAGACAAGATATGTCAAATACACTCTATACAGTATGCGAGTTCATTTTCCAAGATAGAAACATTGGTCACACTGAACATTGTTGAACGTTTTCGCTGCAATGCATCCTGGGACGCTTGGATCCAGGTTCTATCATTCATGCTGCGCCATTTCAACCAACCTGTGTGGCTCATATTCACTTTGGGTTGACGAGTGGCATGGTCATGGTGTAGGCCGAGCCTTTTTTGCCACTTCATCCGCCTCCGATCAAGCATAAAGACTTGCCCATAAGCATTCCCCACCCTAGAATAACTTAACCTACCCATTCCCCTATCTGAAATAACTGTACCTACCTCAAAAGAAGTGATAAGCAGCGATCAATTTGACTGTTGCTGGCTGCCGTCTCCCGCTTAAGGGCGAATTTCAAACGTTGTCCATCACAGAGACAAATGATCTGGCTCCAGCAGCGTCTAAAGGAGTACGTGTTTGCTCACTTCTAGCTCCAGTGGAGACTGACGGAAAAATGGCCGCTAACGACCTGTGGTCCTTGTTCCGGGTGCGCGTGTCACCATCGAGCCTTAATGACATCATAAAGCCGCTTCAAGTGCAAGACTTGCAGGCTTATATACAGTCTATCTATCTATCTATGTAATGTATCTTACTGCATAGATATATATCTAGCTATATAAATAGATAGTTATATATCAATATAGATATTTTTACAAATATCTAGCTTTACGTATAAATCTAAACTTCTACAGTTATGGTTTTGTAAGGCTGAAAACAGACATCCAGAATTTGTATTATTATCAGCATTATTCTTATAATTCCATTGAGGTTATTCCAGGGGCAGGTAATACACTGCATGAGGCTTTGACCATTTTTTACCATTTTAGGTAAAAAGCTGCATTGACTGCACTTCTGCATTTTCTGCGATATGGTAGGACTGCAAGCAAAGCCTGAGACAAGATATGTCAAATACACTCTATACAGTATGCGAGTTCATTTTCCAAGATAGAAACATTGGTCACACTGAACATTGTTGAACGTTTTCGCTGCAATGCATCCTGGGACGCTTGGATCCAGGTTCTATCATTCATGCTGCGCCATTTCAACCAACCTGTGTGGCTCATATTCACTTTGGGTTGACGAGTGGCATGGTCATGGTGTAGGCCGAGCCTTTTTTGCCACTTCATCCGCCTCCGATCAAGCATAAAGACTTGCCCATAAGCATTCCCCACCCTAGAATAACTTCACCTACCCATTCCCCTATCTGAAATAACTGTACCTACCTCAAAAGAAGTGATAAGCAGCGATCAATTTGACTGTTGCTGGCTGCCGTCTCCCGCTTAAGGGCGAATTTCAAACGTTGTCCATCACAGAGACAAATGATCTGGCTCCAGCAGCGTCTAAAGGAGTACGTGTTTGCTCACTTCTAGCTCCAGTGGAGACTGACGGAAAAATGGCCGCTAACGACCTGTGGTCCTTGTTCCGGGTGCGCGTGTCACCATCGAGCCTTAATGACATCATAAAGCCGCTTCAAGTGCAAGACTTGCAGGCTTATATACAGTCTATCTATCTATGTAATGTATCTTACTGCATAGATATATATCTAGCTATATAAATAGATAGTTATATATCAATATAGATATTTTTACAAATATCTAGCTTTACGTATAAATCTAAACTTCTACAGTTATGGTTTTGTAAGGCTGAAAACAGACATCCAGAATTTGTATTATTATCAGCATTATTCTTATAATTCCATTGAGGTTATTCCAGGGGCAGGTAATACACTGCATGAGGCTTTGACCATTTTTTACCATTTTAGGTAAAAAGCTGCATTGACTGCACTTCTGCATTTTCTGCGATATGGTAGGACTGCAAGCAAAGCCTGAGACAAGATATGTCAAATACACTCTATACAGTATGCGAGTTCATTTTCCAAGATAGAAACATTGGTCACACTGAACATTGTTGAACGTTTTCGCTGCAATGCATCCTGGGACGCTTGGATCCAGGTTCTATCATTCATGCTGCGCCATTTCAACCAACCTGTGTGGCTCATATTCACTTTGGGTTGACGAGTGGCATGGTCATGGTGTAGGCCGAGCCTTTTTTGCCACTTCATCCGCCTCCGATCAAGCATAAAGACTTGCCCATAAGCATTCCCCACCCTAGAATAACTTAACCTACCCATTCCCCTATCTGAAATAACTGTACCTACCTCAAAAGAAGTGATAAGCAGCGATCAATTTGACTGTTGCTGGCTGCCGTCTCCCGCTTAAGGGCGAATTTCAAACGTTGTCCATCACAGAGACAAATGATCTGGCTCCAGCAGCGTCTAAAGGAGTACCTGTTTGCTCACTTCTAGCTCCAGTGGAGACTGACGGAAAAATGGCCGCTAACGACCTGTGGTCCTTGTTCCGGGTGCGCGTGTCACCATCGAGCCTTAATGACATCATAAAGCCGCTTCAAGTGCAAGACTTGCAGGCTTATATACAGTCTATCTATCTATCTATCTATGTAATGTATCTTACTGCATAGATATATATCTAGCTATATAAATAGATAGTTATATATCAATATAGACATTTCTACAAATATCTAGCTTTACGTATAAATCTAAACTTCTACAGTTATGGTTTTGTAAGGCTGAAAACAGACATCCAGAATTTGTATTATTATCAGCATTATTCTTATAATTGCCATTGAGGTTATTCCAGGGGCAGGTAATAAACTGCATGAGGCTTTGACCAATTTTTACCATTTTAGGTAAAAAGCTGCATTGACTGCACTTCTGCATTTTCTGCGATATGGTAGGACTGCAAGCAAAGCCTGAGACAAGATATGTCAAATACACTCTATACAGTATGCGAGTTCATTTTCCAAGATAGAAACATTGGTCACACTGAACATTGTTGAACGTTTTCGCTGCAATGCATCCTGGGACGCTTGGATCCAGGTTCTATCATTCATGCTGCGCCATTTCAACCAACCTGTGTGGCTCATATTCACTTTGGGTTGACGAGTGGCATGGTCATGGTGTAGGCCGAGCCTTTTTTGCCACTTCATCCGCCTCCGATCAAGCATAAAGACTTGCCCATAAGCATTCCCCACCCTAGAATAACTTAACCTACCCATTCCCCTATCTGAAATAACTGTACCTACCTCAAAAGAAGTGATAAGCAGCGATCAATTTGACTGTTGCTGGCTGCCGTCTCCCGCTTAAGGGCGAATTTCAAACGTTGTCCATCACAGAGACAAATGATCTGGCTCCAGCAGCGTCTAAAGGAGTACGTGTTTGCTCACTTCTAGCTCCAGTGGAGACTGACGGAAAAATGGCCGCTAACGACCTGTGGTCCTTGTTCCGGGTGCGCGTGTCACCATCGAGCCTTAATGACATCATAAAGCCGCTTCAAGTGCAAGACTTGCAGGCTTATATACAGTCTATCTATCTATGTAATGTATCTTACTGCATAGATATATATCTAGCTATATAAATAGATAGTTATATATCAATATAGATATTTTTACAAATATCTAGCTTTACGTATAAATCTAAACTTCTACAGTTATGGTTTTGTAAGGCTGAAAACAGACATCCAGAATTTGTATTATTATCAGCATTATTCTTATAATTCCATTGAGGTTATTCCAGGGGCAGGTAATACACTGCATGAGGCTTTGACCATTTTTTACCATTTTAGGTAAAAAGCTGCATTGACTGCACTTCTGCA
Organism: Eleutherodactylus coqui; assembly: GCF_035609145.1. Lineage (NCBI taxonomy): Eukaryota > Metazoa > Chordata > Amphibia > Anura > Eleutherodactylidae > Eleutherodactylus > Eleutherodactylus coqui. The sequence continues at coordinate 504,644 of NW_027101795.1, forward strand.
TTTTCTGCGATATGGTAGGACTGCAAGCAAAGCCTGAGACAAGATATGTCAAATACACTCTATACAGTATGCGAGTTCATTTTCCAAGATAGAAACATTGGTCACACTGAACATTGTTGAACGTTTTCGCTGCAATGCATCCTGGGACGCTTGGATCCAGGTTCTATCATTCATGCTGCGCCATTTCAACCAACCTGTGTGGCTCATATTCACTTTGGGTTGACGAGTGGCATGGTCATGGTGTAGGCCGAGCCTTTTTTGCCACTTCATCCGCCTCCGATCAAGCATAAAGACTTGCCCATAAGCATTCCCCACCCTAGAATAACTTAACCTACCCATTCCCCTATCTGAAATAACTGTACCTACCTCAAAAGAAGTGATAAGCAGCGATCAATTTGACTGTTGCTGGCTGCCGTCTCCCGCTTAAGGGCGAATTTCAAACGTTGTCCATCACAGAGACAAATGATCTGGCTCCAGCAGCGTCTAAAGGAGTACCTGTTTGCTCACTTCTAGCTCCAGTGGAGACTGACGGAAAAATGGCTGCTAACAACCTGTGGTCCTTGTTCCGGGTGCGCGTGTCACCATCGAGCCTTAATGACATCATAAAGCCGCTTCAAGTGCAAGACTTGCAGGCTTATATACAGTCTATCTATCTATCTATCTATCTATGTAATGTATCTTACTGCATAGATATATATCTAGCTATATAAATAGATAGTTATATATCAATATAGACATTTCTACAAATATCTAGCTTTACGTATAAATCTAAACTTCTACAGTTATGGTTTTGTAAGGCTGAAAACAGACATCCAGAATTTGTATTATTATCAGCATTATTCTTATAATTGCCATTGAGGTTATTCCAGGGGCAGGTAATAAACTGCATGAGGCTTTGACCAATTTTTACCATTTTAGGTAAAAAGCTGCATTGACTGCACTTCTGCATTTTCTGCGATATGGTAGGACTGCAAGCAAAGCCTGAGACAAGATATGTCAAATACACTCTATACAGTATGCGAGTTCATTTTCCAAGATAGAAACACTGGTCACACTGAACATTGTTGAACGTTTTCGCTGCAATGCATCCTGGGACGCTTGGATCCAGGTTCTATCATTCATGCTGCGCCATTTCAACCAACCTGTGTGGCTCATATTCACTTTGGGTTGACGAGTGGCATGGTCATGGTGTAGGCCGAGCCTTTTTTGCCACTTCATCCGCCTCCGATCAAGCATAAAGACTTGCCCATAAGCATTCCCCACCCTAGAATAACTTAACCTACCCATTCCCCTATCTGAAATAACTGTACCTACCTCAAAAGAAGTGATAAGCAGCGATCAATTTGACTGTTGCTGGCTGCCGTCTCCCGCTTAAGGGCGAATTTCAAACGTTGTCCATCACAGAGACAAATGATCTGGCTCCAGCAGCGTCTAAAGGAGTACCTGTTTGCTCACTTCTAGCTCCAGTGGAGACTGACGGAAAAATGGCCGCTAACGACCTGTGGTCCTTGTTCCGGGTGCGCGTGTCACCATCGAGCCTTAATGACATCATAAAGCCGCTTCAAGTGCAAGACTTGCAGGCTTATATACAGTCTATCTATCTATGTAATGTATCTTACTGCATAGATATATATCTAGCTATATAAATAGATAGTTATATATCAATATAGATATTTTTACAAATATCTAGCTTTACGTATAAATCTAAACTTCTACAGTTATGGTTTTGTAAGGCTGAAAACAGACATCCAGAATTTGTATTATTATCAGCATTATTCTTATAATTCCATTGAGGTTATTTCAGGGGCAGGTAATACACTGCATGAGGCTTTGACCATTTTTTACCATTTTAGGTAAAAAGCTGCATTGACTGCACTTCTGCATTTTCTGCGATATGGTAGGACTGCAAGCAAAGCCTGAGACAAGATATGTCAAATACACTCTATACAGTATGCGAGTTCATTTTCCAAGATAGAAACATTGGTCACACTGAACATTGTTGAACGTTTTCGCTGCAATGCATCCTGGGACGCTTGGATCCAGGTTCTATCATTCATGCTGCGCCATTTCAACCAACCTGTGTGGCTCATATTCACTTTGGGTTGACGAGTGGCATGGTCATGGTGTAGGCCGAGCCTTTTTTGCCACTTCATCCGCCTCCGATCAAGCATAAAGACTTGCCCATAAGCATTCCCCACCCTAGAATAACTTCACCTACCCATTCCCCTATCTGAAATAACTGTACCTACCTCAAAAGAAGTGATAAGCAGCGATCAATTTGACTGTTGCTGGCTGCCGTCTCCCGCTTAAGGGCGAATTTCAAACGTTGTCCATCACAGAGACAAATGATCTGGCTCCAGCAGCGTCTAAAGGAGTACCTGTTTGCTCACTTCTAGCTCCAGTGGAGACTGACGGAAAAATGGCCGCTAACAACCTGTGGTCCTTGTTCCGGGTGCGCGTGTCACCATCGAGCCTTAATGACATCATAAAGCCGCTTCAAGTGCAAGACTTGCAGGCTTATATACAGTCTATCTATCTATCTATCTATCTATCTATCTATCTATGTAATGTATCTTACTGCATAGATATATATCTAGCTATATAAATAGATAGTTATATATCAATATAGACATTTCTACAAATATCTAGCTTTACGTATAAATCTAAACTTCTACAGTTATGGTTTTGTAAGGCTGAAAACAGACATCCAGAATTTGTATTATTATCAGCATTATTCTTATAATTGCCATTGAGGTTATTCCAGGGGCAGGTAATAAACTGCATGAGGCTTTGACCAATTTTTACCATTTTAGGTAAAAAGCTGCATTGACTGCACTTCTGCATTTTCTGCGATATGGTAGGACTGCAAGCAAAGCCTGAGACAAGATATGTCAAATACACTCTATACAGTATGCGAGTTCATTTTCCAAGATAGAAACACTGGTCACACTGAACATTGTTGAACGTTTTCGCTGCAATGCATCCTGGGACGCTTGGATCCAGGTTCTATCATTCATGCTGCGCCATTTCAACCAACCTGTGTGGCTCATATTCACTTTGGGTTGACGAGTGGCATGGTCATGGTGTAGGCCGAGCCTTTTTTGCCACTTCATCCGCCTCCGATCAAGCATAAAGACTTGCCCATAAGCATTCCCCACCCTAGAATAACTTAACCTACCCATTCCCCTATCTGAAATAACTGTACCTACCTCAAAAGAAGTGATAAGCAGCAATCAATTTGACTGTTGCTGGCTGCCGTCTCCCGCTTAAGGGCGAATTTCAAACGTTGTCCATCACAGAGACAAATGATCTGGCTCCAGCAGCGTCTAAAGGAGTACCTGTTTGCTCACTTCTAGCTCCAGTGGAGACTGACGGAAAAATGGCCGCTAACGACCTGTGGTCCTTGTTCCGGGTGCGCGTGTCACCATCGAGCCTTAATGACATCATAAAGCCGCTTCAAGTGCAAGACTTGCAGGCTTATATACAGTCTATCTATCTATCTATCTATCTATCTATCTATCTATCTATGTAATGTATCTTACTGCATAGATATATATCTAGCTATATAAATAGATAGTTATATATCAATATAGACATTTCTACAAATATCTAGCTTTACGTATAAATCTAAACTTCTACAGTTATGGTTTTGTAAGGCTGAAAACAGACATCCAGAATTTGTATTATTATCAGCATTATTCTTATAATTGCCATTGAGGTTATTCCAGGGGCAGGTAATAAACTGCATGAGGCTTTGACCAATTTTTACCATTTTAGGTAAAAAGCTGCATTGACTGCACTTCTGCATTTTCTGCGATATGGTAGGACTGCAAGCAAAGCCTGAGACAAGATATGTCAAATACACTCTATACAGTATGCGAGTTCATTTTCCAAGATAGAAACATTGGTCACACTGAACATTGTTGAACGTTTTCGCTGCAATGCATCCTGGGACGCTTGGATCCAGGTTCTATCATTCATGCTGCGCCATTTCAACCAACCTGTGTGGCTCATATTCACTTTGGGTTGACGAGTGGCATGGTCATGGTGTAGGCCGAGCCTTTTTTGCCACTTCATCCGCCTCCGATCAAGCATAAAGACTTGCCCATAAGCATTCCCCACCCTAGAATAACTTAACCTACCCATTCCCCTATCTGAAATAACTGTACCTACCTCAAAAGAAGTGATAAGCAGCGATCAATTTGACTGTTGCTGGCTGCCGTCTCCCGCTTAAGGGCGAATTTCAAACGTTGTCCATCACAGAGACAAATGATCTGGCTCCAGCAGCGTCTAAAGGAGTACGTGTTTGCTCACTTCTAGCTCCAGTGGAGACTGACGGAAAAATGGCCGCTAACGACCTGTGGTCCTTGTTCCGGGTGCGCGTGTCACCATCGAGCCTTAATGACATCATAAAGCCGCTTCAAGTGCAAGACTTGCAGGCTTATATACAGTCTATCTATCTATCTATGTAATGTATCTTACTGCATAGATATATATCTAGCTATATAAATAGATAGTTATATATCAATATAGATATTTTTACAAATATCTAGCTTTACGTATAAATCTAAACTTCTACAGTTATGGTTTTGTAAGGCTGAAAACAGACATCCAGAATTTGTATTATTATCAGCATTATTCTTATAATTCCATTGAGGTTATTCCAGGGGCAGGTAATACACTGCATGAGGCTTTGACCATTTTTTACCATTTTAGGTAAAAAGCTGCATTGACTGCACTTCTGCATTTTCTGCGATATGGTAGGACTGCAAGCAAAGCCTGAGACAAGATATGTCAAATACACTCTATACAGTATGCGAGTTCATTTTCCAAGATAGAAACATTGGTCACACTGAACATTGTTGAACGTTTTCGCTGCAATGCATCCTGGGACGCTTGGATCCAGGTTCTATCATTCATGCTGCGCCATTTCAACCAACCTGTGTGGCTCATATTCACTTTGGGTTGACGAGTGGCATGGTCATGGTGTAGGCCGAGCCTTTTTTGCCACTTCATCCGCCTCCGATCAAGCATAAAGACTTGCCCATAAGCATTCCCCACCCTAGAATAACTTAACCTACCCATTCCCCTATCTGAAATAACTGTACCTACCTCAAAAGAAGTGATAAGCAGCAATCAATTTGACTGTTGCTGGCTGCCGTCTCCCGCTTAAGGGCGAATTTCAAACGTTGTCCATCACAGAGACAAATGATCTGGCTCCAGCAGCGTCTAAAGGAGTACCTGTTTGCTCACTTCTAGCTCCAGTGGAGACTGACGGAAAAATGGCCGCTAACGACCTGTGGTCCTTGTTCCGGGTGCGCGTGTCACCATCGAGCCTTAATGACATCATAAAGCCGCTTCAAGTGCAAGACTTGCAGGCTTATATACAGTCTATCTATCTATCTATCTATCTATCTATCTATCTATCTATGTAATGTATCTTACTGCATAGATATATATCTAGCTATATAAATAGATAGTTATATATCAATATAGACATTTCTACAAATATCTAGCTTTACGTATAAATCTAAACTTCTACAGTTATGGTTTTGTAAGGCTGAAAACAGACATCCAGAATTTGTATTATTATCAGCATTATTCTTATAATTGCCATTGAGGTTATTCCAGGGGCAGGTAATAAACTGCATGAGGCTTTGACCAATTTTTACCATTTTAGGTAAAAAGCTGCATTGACTGCACTTCTGCATTTTCTGCGATATGGTAGGACTGCAAGCAAAGCCTGAGACAAGATATGTCAAATACACTCTATACAGTATGCGAGTTCATTTTCCAAGATAGAAACATTGGTCACACTGAACATTGTTGAACGTTTTCGCTGCAATGCATCCTGGGACGCTTGGATCCAGGTTCTATCATTCATGCTGCGCCATTTCAACCAACCTGTGTGGCTCATATTCACTTTGGGTTGACGAGTGGCATGGTCATGGTGTAGGCCGAGCCTTTTTTGCCACTTCATCCGCCTCCGATCAAGCATAAAGACTTGCCCATAAGCATTCCCCACCCTAGAATAACTTAACCTACCCATTCCCCTATCTGAAATAACTGTACCTACCTCAAAAGAAGTGATAAGCAGCGATCAATTTGACTGTTGCTGGCTGCCGTCTCCCGCTTAAGGGCGAATTTCAAACGTTGTCCATCACAGAGACAAATGATCTGGCTCCAGCAGCGTCTAAAGGAGTACGTGTTTGCTCACTTCTAGCTCCAGTGGAGACTGACGGAAAAATGGCCGCTAACGACCTGTGGTCCTTGTTCCGGGTGCGCGTGTCACCATCGAGCCTTAATGACATCATAAAGCCGCTTCAAGTGCAAGACTTGCAGGCTTATATACAGTCTATCTATCTATCTATGTAATGTATCTTACTGCATAGATATATATCTAGCTATATAAATAGATAGTTATATATCAATATAGATATTTTTACAAATATCTAGCTTTACGTATAAATCTAAACTTCTACAGTTATGGTTTTGTAAGGCTGAAAACAGACATCCAGAATTTGTATTATTATCAGCATTATTCTTATAATTCCATTGAGGTTATTCCAGGGGCAGGTAATACACTGCATGAGGCTTTGACCATTTTTTACCATTTTAGGTAAAAAGCTGCATTGACTGCACTTCTGCATTTTCTGCGATATGGTAGGACTGCAAGCAAAGCCTGAGACAAGATATGTCAAATACACTCTATACAGTATGCGAGTTCATTTTCCAAGATAGAAACATTGGTCACACTGAACATTGTTGAACGTTTTCGCTGCAATGCATCCTGGGACGCTTGGATCCAGGTTCTATCATTCATGCTGCGCCATTTCAACCAACCTGTGTGGCTCATATTCACTTTGGGTTGACGAGTGGCATGGTCATGGTGTAGGCCGAGCCTTTTTTGCCACTTCATCCGCCTCCGATCAAGCATAAAGACTTGCCCATAAGCATTCCCCACCCTAGAATAACTTAACCTACCCATTCCCCTATCTGAAATAACTGTACCTACCTCAAAAGAAGTGATAAGCAGCGATCAATTTGACTGTTGCTGGCTGCCGTCTCCCGCTTAAGGGCGAATTTCAAACGTTGTCCATCACAGAGACAAATGATCTGGCTCCAGCAGCGTCTAAAGGAGTACGTGTTTGCTCACTTCTAGCTCCAGTGGAGACTGACGGAAAAATGGCCGCTAACGACCTGTGGTCCTTGTTCCGGGTGCGCGTGTCACCATGGAGCCTTAATGACATCATAAAGCCGCTTCAAGTGCAAGACTTGCAGGCTTATATACAGTCTATCTATCTATCTATGTAATGTATCTTACTGCATAGATATATATCTAGCTATATAAATAGATAGTTATATATCAATATAGATATTTTTACAAATATCTAGCTTTACGTATAAATCTAAACTTCTACAGTTATGGTTTTGTAAGGCTGAAAACAGACATCCAGAATTTGTATTATTATCAGCATTATTCTTATAATTCCATTGAGGTTATTCCAGGGGCAGGTAATACACTGCATGAGGCTTTGACCATTTTTTACCATTTTAGGTAAAAAGCTGCATTGACTGCACTTCTGCATTTTCTGCGATATGGTAGGACTGCAAGCAAAGCCTGAGACAAGATATGTCAAATACACTCTATACAGTATGCGAGTTCATTTTCCAAGATAGAAACATTGGTCACACTGAACATTGTTGAACGTTTTCGCTGCAATGCATCCTGGGACGCTTGGATCCAGGTTCTATCATTCATGCTGCGCCATTTCAACCAACCTGTGTGGCTCATATTCACTTTGGGTTGACGAGTGGCATGGTCATGGTGTAGGCCGAGCCTTTTTTGCCACTTCATCCGCCTCCGATCAAGCATAAAGACTTGCCCATAAGCATTCCCCACCCTAGAGTAACTTAACCTACCCATTCCCCTATCTGAAATAACTGTACCTACCTCAAAAGAAGTGATAAGCAGCGATCAATTTGACTGTTGCTGGCTGCCGTCTCCCGCTTAAGGGCGAATTTCAAACGTTGTCCATCACAGAGACAAATGATCTGGCTCCAGCAGCGTCTAAAGGAGTACGTGTTTGCTCACTTCTAGCTCCAGTGGAGACTGACGGAAAAATGGCCGCTAACGACCTGTGGTCCTTGTTCCGGGTGCGCGTGTCACCATCGAGCCTTAATGACATCATAAAGCCGCTTCAAGTGCAAGACTTGCAGGCTTATATACAGTCTATCTATCTATCTATGTAATGTATCTTACTGCATAGATATATATCTAGCTATATAAATAGATAGTTATATATCAATATAGATATTTTTACAAATATCTAGCTTTACGTATAAATCTAAACTTCTACAGTTATGGTTTTGTAAGGCTGAAAACAGACATCCAGAATTTGTATTATTATCAGCATTATTCTTATAATTCCATTGAGGTTATTCCAGGGGCAGGTAATACACTGCATGAGGCTTTGACCATTTTTTACCATTTTAGGTAAAAAGCTGCATTGACTGCACTTCTGCATTTTCTGCGATATGGTAGGACTGCAAGCAAAGCCTGAGACAAGATATGTCAAATACACTCTATACAGTATGCGAGTTCATTTTCCAAGATAGAAACATTGGTCACACTGAACATTGTTGAACGTTTTCGCTGCAATGCATCCTGGGACGCTTGGATCCAGGTTCTATCATTCATGCTGCGCCATTTCAACCAACCTGTGTGGCTCATATTCACTTTGGGTTGACGAGTGGCATGGTCATGGTGTAGGCCGAGCCTTTTTTGCCACTTCATCCGCCTCCGATCAAGCATAAAGACTTGCCCATAAGCATTCCCCACCCTAGAATAACTTCACCTACCCATTCCCCTATCTGAAATAACTGTACCTACCTCAAAAGAAGTGATAAGCAGCGATCAATTTGACTGTTGCTGGCTGCCGTCTCCCGCTTAAGGGCGAATTTCAAACGTTGTCCATCACAGAGACAAATGATCTGGCTCCAGCAGCGTCTAAAGGAGTACCTGTTTGCTCACTTCTAGCTCCAGTGGAGACTGACGGAAAAATGGCCGCTAACAACCTGTGGTCCTTGTTCCGGGTGCGCGTGTCACCATCGAGCCTTAATGACATCATAAAGCCGCTTCAAGTGCAAGACTTGCAGGCTTATATACAGTCTATCTATCTATCTATCTATCTATGTAATGTATCTTACTGCATAGATATATATCTAGCTATATAAATAGATAGTTATATATCAATATAGACATTTCTACAAATATCTAGCTTTACGTATAAATCTAAACTTCTACAGTTATGGTTTTGTAAGGCTGAAAACAGACATCCAGAATTTGTATTATTATCAGCATTATTCTTATAATTGCCATTGAGGTTATTCCAGGGGCAGGTAATAAACTGCATGAGGCTTTGACCAATTTTTACCATTTTAGGTAAAAAGCTGCATTGACTGCACTTCTGCATTTTCTGCGATATGGTAGGACTGCAAGCAAAGCCTGAGACAAGATATGTCAAATACACTCTATACAGTATGCGAGTTCATTTTCCAAGATAGAAACATTGGTCACACTGAACATTGTTGAACGTTTTCGCTGCAATGCATCCTGGGACGCTTGGATCCAGGTTCTATCATTCATGCTGCGCCATTTCAACCAACCTGTGTGGCTCATATTCACTTTGGGTTGACGAGTGGCATGGTCATGGTGTAGGCCGAGCCTTTTTTGCCACTTCATCCGCCTCCGATCAAGCATAAAGACTTGCCCATAAGCATTACCCACCCTAGAATAACTTAACCTACCCATTCCCCTATCTGAAATAACTGTACCTACCTCAAAAGAAGTGATAAGCAGCGATCAATTTGACTGTTGCTGGCTGCCGTCTCCCGCTTAAGGGCGAATTTCAAACGTTGTCCATCACAGAGACAAATGATCTGGCTCCAGCAGCGTCTAAAGGAGTACGTGTTTGCTCACTTCTAGCTCCAGTGGAGACTGACGGAAAAATGGCCGCTAACGACCTGTGGTCCTTGTTCCGGGTGCGCGTGTCACCATCGAGCCTTAATGACATCATAAAGCCGCTTCAAGTGCAAGACTTGCAGGCTTATATACAGTCTATCTATCTATCTATCTATGTAATGTATCTTACTGCATAGATATATATCTAGCTATATAAATAGATAGTTATATATCAATATAGACATTTCTACAAATATCTAGCTTTACGTATAAATCTAAACTTCTACAGTTATGGTTTTGTAAGGCTGAAAACAGACATCCAGAATTTGTATTATTATCAGCATTATTCTTATAATTGCCATTGAGGTTATTCCAGGGGCAGGTAATAAACTGCATGAGGCTTTGACCAATTTTTACCATTTTAGGTAAAAAGCTGCATTGACTGCACTTCTGCATTTTCTGCGATATGGTAGGACTGCAAGCAAAGCCTGAGACAAGATATGTCAAATACACTCTATACAGTATGCGAGTTCATTTTCCAAGATAGAAACATTGGTCACACTGAACATTGTTGAACGTTTTCGCTGCAATGCATCCTGGGACGCTTGGATCCAGGTTCTATCATTCATGCTGCGCCATTTCAACCAACCTGTGTGGCTCATATTCACTTTGGGTTGACGAGTGGCATGGTCATGGTGTAGGCCGAGCCTTTTTTGCCACTTCATCCGCCTCCGATCAAGCATAAAGACTTGCCCATAAGCATTCCCCACCCTAGAATAACTTAACCTACCCATTCCCCTATCTGAAATAACTGTACCTACCTCAAAAGAAGTGATAAGCAGCGATCAATTTGACTGTTGCTGGCTGCCGTCTCCCGCTTAAGGGCGAATTTCAAACGTTGTCCATCACAGAGACAAATGATCTGGCTCCAGCAGCGTCTAAAGGAGTACGTGTTTGCTCACTTCTAGCTCCAGTGGAGACTGACGGAAAAATGGCCGCTAACGACCTGTGGTCCTTGTTCCGGGTGCGCGTGTCACCATGGAGCCTTAATGACATCATAAAGCCGCTTCAAGTGCAAGACTTGCAGGCTTATATACAGTCTATCTATCTATCTATGTAATGTATCTTACTGCATAGATATATATCTAGCTATATAAATAGATAGTTATATATCAATATAGATATTTTTACAAATATCTAGCTTTACGTATAAATCTAAACTTCTACAGTTATGGTTTTGTAAGGCTGAAAACAGACATCCAGAATTTGTATTATTATCAGCATTATTCTTATAATTCCATTGAGGTTATTCCAGGGGCAGGTAATACACTGCATGAGGCTTTGACCATTTTTTACCATTTTAGGTAAAAAGCTGCATTGACTGCACTTCTGCATTTTCTGCGATATGGTAGGACTGCAAGCAAAGCCTGAGACAAGATATGTCAAATACACTCTATACAGTATGCGAGTTCATTTTCCAAGATAGAAACATTGGTCACACTGAACATTGTTGAACGTTTTCGCTGCAATGCATCCTGGGACGCTTGGATCCAGGTTCTATCATTCATGCTGCGCCATTTCAACCAACCTGTGTGGCTCATATTCACTTTGGGTTGACGAGTGGCATGGTCATGGTGTAGGCCGAGCCTTTTTTGCCACTTCATCCGCCTCCGATCAAGCATAAAGACTTGCCCATAAGCATTCCCCACCCTAGAGTAACTTAACCTACCCATTCCCCTATCTGAAATAACTGTACCTACCTCAAAAGAAGTGATAAGCAGCGATCAATTTGACTGTTGCTGGCTGCCGTCTCCCGCTTAAGGGCGAATTTCAAACGTTGTCCATCACAGAGACAAATGATCTGGCTCCAGCAGCGTCTAAAGGAGTACGTGTTTGCTCACTTCTAGCTCCAGTGGAGACTGACGGAAAAATGGCCGCTAACGACCTGTGGTCCTTGTTCCGGGTGCGCGTGTCACCATCGAGCCTTAATGACATCATAAAGCCGCTTCAAGTGCAAGACTTGCAGGCTTATATACAGTCTATCTATCTATCTATCTATGTAATGTATCTTACTGCATAGATATATATCTAGCTATATAAATAGATAGTTATATATCAATATAGACATTTCTACAAATATCTAGCTTTACGTATAAATCTAAACTTCTACAGTTATGGTTTTGTAAGGCTGAAAACAGACATCCAGAATTTGTATTATTATCAGCATTATTCTTATAATTGCCATTGAGGTTATTCCAGGGGCAGGTAATAAACTGCATGAGGCTTTGACCAATTTTTACCATTTTAGGTAAAAAGCTGCATTGACTGCACTTCTGCATTTTCTGCGATATGGTAGGACTGCAAGCAAAGCCTGAGACAAGATATGTCAAATACACTCTATACAGTATGCGAGTTCATTTTCCAAGATAGAAACATTGGTCACACTGAACATTGTTGAACGTTTTCGCTGCAATGCATCCTGGGACGCTTGGATCCAGGTTCTATCATTCATGCTGCGCCATTTCAACCAACCTGTGTGGCTCATATTCACTTTGGGTTGACGAGTGGCATGGTCATGGTGTAGGCCGAGCCTTTTTTGCCACTTCATCCGCCTCCGATCAAGCATAAAGACTTGCCCATAAGCATTACCCACCCTAGAATAACTTAACCTACCCATTCCCCTATCTGAAATAACTGTACCTACCTCAAAAGAAGTGATAAGCAGCGATCAATTTGACTGTTGCTGGCTGCCGTCTCCCGCTTAAGGGCGAATTTCAAACGTTGTCCATCACAGAGACAAATGATCTGGCTCCAGCAGCGTCTAAAGGAGTACGTGTTTGCTCACTTCTAGCTCCAGTGGAGACTGACGGAAAAATGGCCGCTAACGACCTGTGGTCCTTGTTCCGGGTGCGCGTGTCACCATCGAGCCTTAATGACATCATAAAGCCGCTTCAAGTGCAAGACTTGCAGGCTTATATACAGTCTATCTATCTATCTATGTAATGTATCTTACTGCATAGATATATATCTAGCTATATAAATAGATAGTTATATATCAATATAGATATTTTTACAAATATCTAGCTTTACGTATAAATCTAAACTTCTACAGTTATGGTTTTGTAAGGCTGAAAACAGACATCCAGAATTTGTATTATTATCAGCATTATTCTTATAATTCCATTGAGGTTATTCCAGGGGCAGGTAATACACTGCATGAGGCTTTGACCATTTTTTACCATTTTAGGTAAAAAGCTGCATTGACTGCACTTCTGCATTTTCTGCGATATGGTAGGACTGCAAGCAAAGCCTGAGACAAGATATGTCAAATACACTCTATACAGTATGCGAGTTCATTTTCCAAGATAGAAACATTGGTCACACTGAACATTGTTGAACGTTTTCGCTGCAATGCATCCTGGGACGCTTGGATCCAGGTTCTATCATTCATGCTGCGCCATTTCAACCAACCTGTGTGGCTCATATTCACTTTGGGTTGACGAGTGGCATGGTCATGGTGTAGGCCGAGCCTTTTTTGCCACTTCATCCGCCTCCGATCAAGCATAAAGACTTGCCCATAAGCATTCCCCACCCTAGAGTAACTTAACCTACCCATTCCCCTATCTGAAATAACTGTACCTACCTCAAAAGAAGTGATAAGCAGCGATCAATTTGACTGTTGCTGGCTGCCGTCTCCCGCTTAAGGGCGAATTTCAAACGTTGTCCATCACAGAGACAAATGATCTGGCTCCAGCAGCGTCTAAAGGAGTACGTGTTTGCTCACTTCTAGCTCCAGTGGAGACTGACGGAAAAATGGCCGCTAACGACCTGTGGTCCTTGTTCCGGGTGCGCGTGTCACCATCGAGCCTTAATGACATCATAAAGCCGCTTCAAGTGCAAGACTTGCAGGCTTATATACAGTCTATCTATCTATCTATCTATGTAATGTATCTTACTGCATAGATATATATCTAGCTATATAAATAGATAGTTATATATCAATATAGACATTTCTACAAATATCTAGCTTTACGTATAAATCTAAACTTCTACAGTTATGGTTTTGTAAGGCTGAAAACAGACATCCAGAATTTGTATTATTATCAGCATTATTCTTATAATTGCCATTGAGGTTATTCCAGGGGCAGGTAATAAACTGCATGAGGCTTTGACCAATTTTTACCATTTTAGGTAAAAAGCTGCATTGACTGCACTTCTGCATTTTCTGCGATATGGTAGGACTGCAAGCAAAGCCTGAGACAAGATATGTCAAATACACTCTATACAGTATGCGAGTTCATTTTCCAAGATAGAAACATTGGTCACACTGAACATTGTTGAACGTTTTCGCTGCAATGCATCCTGGGACGCTTGGATCCAGGTTCTATCATTCATGCTGCGCCATTTCAACCAACCTGTGTGGCTCATATTCACTTTGGGTTGACGAGTGGCATGGTCATGGTGTAGGCCGAGCCTTTTTTGCCACTTCATCCGCCTCCGATCAAGCATAAAGACTTGCCCATAAGCATTACCCACCCTAGAATAACTTAACCTACCCATTCCCCTATCTGAAATAACTGTACCTACCTCAAAAGAAGTGATAAGCAGCGATCAATTTGACTGTTGCTGGCTGCCGTCTCCCGCTTAAGGGCGAATTTCAAACGTTGTCCATCACAGAGACAAATGATCTGGCTCCAGCAGCGTCTAAAGGAGTACGTGTTTGCTCACTTCTAGCTCCAGTGGAGACTGACGGAAAAATGGCCGCTAACGACCTGTGGTCCTTGTTCCGGGTGCGCGTGTCACCATCGAGCCTTAATGACATCATAAAGCCGCTTCAAGTGCAAGACTTGCAGGCTTATATACAGTCTATCTATCTATCTATGTAATGTATCTTACTGCATAGATATATATCTAGCTATATAAATAGATAGTTATATATCAATATAGATATTTTTACAAATATCTAGCTTTACGTATAAATCTAAACTTCTACAGTTATGGTTTTGTAAGGCTGAAAACAGACATCCAGAATTTGTATTATTATCAGCATTATTCTTATAATTCCATTGAGGTTATTCCAGGGGCAGGTAATACACTGCATGAGGCTTTGACCATTTTTTACCATTTTAGGTAAAAAGCTGCATTGACTGCACTTCTGCATTTTCTGCGATATGGTAGGACTGCAAGCAAAGCCTGAGACAAGATATGTCAAATACACTCTATACAGTATGCGAGTTCATTTTCCAAGATAGAAACATTGGTCACACTGAACATTGTTGAACGTTTTCGCTGCAATGCATCCTGGGACGCTTGGATCCAGGTTCTATCATTCATGCTGCGCCATTTCAACCAACCTGTGTGGCTCATATTCACTTTGGGTTGACGAGTGGCATGGTCATGGTGTAGGCCGAGCCTTTTTTGCCACTTCATCCGCCTCCGATCAAGCATAAAGACTTGCCCATAAGCATTCCCCACCCTAGAGTAACTTAACCTACACATTCCCCTATCTGAAATAACTGTACCTACCTCAAAAGAAGTGATAAGCAGCGATCAATTTGACTGTTGCTGGCTGCCGTCTCCCGCTTAAGGGCGAATTTCAAACGTTGTCCATCACAGAGACAAATGATCTGGCTCCAGCAGCGTCTAAAGGAGTACGTGTTTGCTCACTTCTAGCTCCAGTGGAGACTGACGGAAAAATGGCCGCTAACGACCTGTGGTCCTTGTTCCGGGTGCGCGTGTCACCATCGAGCCTTAATGACATCATAAAGCCGCTTCAAGTGCAAGACTTGCAGGCTTATATACAGTCTATCTATCTATGTAATGTATCTTACTGCATAGATATATATCTAGCTATATAAATAGATAGTTATATATCAATATAGATATTTTTACAAATATCTAGCTTTACGTATAAATCTAAACTTCTACAGTTATGGTTTTGTAAGGCTGAAAACAGACATCCAGAATTTGTATTATTATCAGCATTATTCTTATAATTCCATTGAGGTTATTCCAGGGGCAGGTAATACACTGCATGAGGCTTTGACCATTTTTTACCATTTTAGGTAAAAAGCTGCATTGACTGCACTTCTGCATTTTCTGCGATATGGTAGGACTGCAAGCAAAGCCTGAGACAAGATATGTCAAATACACTCTATACAGTATGCGAGTTCATTTTCCAAGATAGAAACATTGGTCACACTGAACATTGTTGAACGTTTTCGCTGCAATGCATCCTGGGACGCTTGGATCCAGGTTCTATCATTCATGCTGCGCCATTTCAACCAACCTGTGTGGCTCATATTCACTTTGGGTTGACGAGTGGCATGGTCATGGTGTAGGCCGAGCCTTTTTTGCCACTTCATCCGCCTCCGATCAAGCATAAAGACTTGCCCATAAGCATTCCCCACCCTAGAATAACTTCACCTACCCATTCCCCTATCTGAAATAACTGTACCTACCTCAAAAGAAGTGATAAGCAGCGATCAATTTGACTGTTGCTGGCTGCCGTCTCCCGCTTAAGGGCGAATTTCAAACGTTGTCCATCACAGAGACAAATGATCTGGCTCCAGCAGCGTCTAAAGGAGTACCTGTTTGCTCACTTCTAGCTCCAGTGGAGACTGACGGAAAAATGGCCGCTAACAACCTGTGGTCCTTGTTCCGGGTGCGCGTGTCACCATCGAGCCTTAATGACATCATAAAGCCGCTTCAAGTGCAAGACTTGCAGGCTTATATACAGTCTATCTATCTATCTATCTATGTAATGTATCTTACTGCATAGATATATATCTAGCTATATAAATAGATAGTTATATATCAATATAGACATTTCTACAAATATCTAGCTTTACGTATAAATCTAAACTTCTACAGTTA
The DNA here is from genome assembly GCF_035609145.1 of Eleutherodactylus coqui. NCBI lineage: Eukaryota > Metazoa > Chordata > Amphibia > Anura > Eleutherodactylidae > Eleutherodactylus > Eleutherodactylus coqui. The sequence continues at coordinate 521,484 of NW_027101795.1, forward strand.
TGGTTTTGTAAGGCTGAAAACAGACATCCAGAATTTGTATTATTATCAGCATTATTCTTATAATTGCCATTGAGGTTATTCCAGGGGCAGGTAATAAACTGCATGAGGCTTTGACCAATTTTTACCATTTTAGGTAAAAAGCTGCATTGACTGCACTTCTGCATTTTCTGCGATATGGTAGGACTGCAAGCAAAGCCTGAGACAAGATATGTCAAATACACTCTATACAGTATGCGAGTTCATTTTCCAAGATAGAAACATTGGTCACACTGAACATTGTTGAACGTTTTCGCTGCAATGCATCCTGGGACGCTTGGATCCAGGTTCTATCATTCATGCTGCGCCATTTCAACCAACCTGTGTGGCTCATATTCACTTTGGGTTGACGAGTGGCATGGTCATGGTGTAGGCCGAGCCTTTTTTGCCACTTCATCCGCCTCCGATCAAGCATAAAGACTTGCCCATAAGCATTACCCACCCTAGAATAACTTAACCTACCCATTCCCCTATCTGAAATAACTGTACCTACCTCAAAAGAAGTGATAAGCAGCGATCAATTTGACTGTTGCTGGCTGCCGTCTCCCGCTTAAGGGCGAATTTCAAACGTTGTCCATCACAGAGACAAATGATCTGGCTCCAGCAGCGTCTAAAGGAGTACGTGTTTGCTCACTTCTAGCTCCAGTGGAGACTGACGGAAAAATGGCCGCTAACGACCTGTGGTCCTTGTTCCGGGTGCGCGTGTCACCATCGAGCCTTAATGACATCATAAAGCCGCTTCAAGTGCAAGACTTGCAGGCTTATATACAGTCTATCTATCTATCTATCTATGTAATGTATCTTACTGCATAGATATATATCTAGCTATATAAATAGATAGTTATATATCAATATAGACATTTCTACAAATATCTAGCTTTACGTATAAATCTAAACTTCTACAGTTATGGTTTTGTAAGGCTGAAAACAGACATCCAGAATTTGTATTATTATCAGCATTATTCTTATAATTGCCATTGAGGTTATTCCAGGGGCAGGTAATAAACTGCATGAGGCTTTGACCAATTTTTACCATTTTAGGTAAAAAGCTGCATTGACTGCACTTCTGCATTTTCTGCGATATGGTAGGACTGCAAGCAAAGCCTGAGACAAGATATGTCAAATACACTCTATACAGTATGCGAGTTCATTTTCCAAGATAGAAACATTGGTCACACTGAACATTGTTGAACGTTTTCGCTGCAATGCATCCTGGGACGCTTGGATCCAGGTTCTATCATTCATGCTGCGCCATTTCAACCAACCTGTGTGGCTCATATTCACTTTGGGTTGACGAGTGGCATGGTCATGGTGTAGGCCGAGCCTTTTTTGCCACTTCATCCGCCTCCGATCAAGCATAAAGACTTGCCCATAAGCATTCCCCACCCTAGAATAACTTAACCTACCCATTCCCCTATCTGAAATAACTGTACCTACCTCAAAAGAAGTGATAAGCAGCGATCAATTTGACTGTTGCTGGCTGCCGTCTCCCGCTTAAGGGCGAATTTCAAACGTTGTCCATCACAGAGACAAATGATCTGGCTCCAGCAGCGTCTAAAGGAGTACGTGTTTGCTCACTTCTAGCTCCAGTGGAGACTGACGGAAAAATGGCCGCTAACGACCTGTGGTCCTTGTTCCGGGTGCGCGTGTCACCATCGAGCCTTAATGACATCATAAAGCCGCTTCAAGTGCAAGACTTGCAGGCTTATATACAGTCTATCTATCTATCTATGTAATGTATCTTACTGCATAGATATATATCTAGCTATATAAATAGATAGTTATATATCAATATAGATATTTTTACAAATATCTAGCTTTACGTATAAATCTAAACTTCTACAGTTATGGTTTTGTAAGGCTGAAAACAGACATCCAGAATTTGTATTATTATCAGCATTATTCTTATAATTCCATTGAGGTTATTCCAGGGGCAGGTAATACACTGCATGAGGCTTTGACCATTTTTTACCATTTTAGGTAAAAAGCTGCATTGACTGCACTTCTGCATTTTCTGCGATATGGTAGGACTGCAAGCAAAGCCTGAGACAAGATATGTCAAATACACTCTATACAGTATGCGAGTTCATTTTCCAAGATAGAAACATTGGTCACACTGAACATTGTTGAACGTTTTCGCTGCAATGCATCCTGGGACGCTTGGATCCAGGTTCTATCATTCATGCTGCGCCATTTCAACCAACCTGTGTGGCTCATATTCACTTTGGGTTGACGAGTGGCATGGTCATGGTGTAGGCCGAGCCTTTTTTGCCACTTCATCCGCCTCCGATCAAGCATAAATACTTGCCCATAAGCATTCCCCACCCTAGAGTAACTTAACCTACCCATTCCCCTATCTGAAATAACTGTACCTACCTCAAAAGAAGTGATAAGCAGCGATCAATTTGACTGTTGCTGGCTGCCGTCTCCCGCTTAAGGGCGAATTTCAAACGTTGTCCATCACAGAGACAAATGATCTGGCTCCAGCAGCGTCTAAAGGAGTACGTGTTTGCTCACTTCTAGCTCCAGTGGAGACTGACGGAAAAATGGCCGCTAACGACCTGTGGTCCTTGTTCCGGGTGCGCGTGTCACCATCGAGCCTTAATGACATCATAAAGCCGCTTCAAGTGCAAGACTTGCAGGCTTATATACAGTCTATCTATCTATCTATGTAATGTATCTTACTGCATAGATATATATCTAGCTATATAAATAGATAGTTATATATCAATATAGATATTTTTACAAATATCTAGCTTTACGTATAAATCTAAACTTCTACAGTTATGGTTTTGTAAGGCTGAAAACAGACATCCAGAATTTGTATTATTATCAGCATTATTCTTATAATTCCATTGAGGTTATTCCAGGGGCAGGTAATACACTGCATGAGGCTTTGACCATTTTTTACCATTTTAGGTAAAAAGCTGCATTGACTGCACTTCTGCATTTTCTGCGATATGGTAGGACTGCAAGCAAAGCCTGAGACAAGATATGTCAAATACACTCTATACAGTATGCGAGTTCATTTTCCAAGATAGAAACATTGGTCACACTGAACATTGTTGAACGTTTTCGCTGCAATGCATCCTGGGACGCTTGGATCCAGGTTCTATCATTCATGCTGCGCCATTTCAACCAACCTGTGTGGCTCATATTCACTTTGGGTTGACGAGTGGCATGGTCATGGTGTAGGCCGAGCCTTTTTTGCCACTTCATCCGCCTCCGATCAAGCATAAAGACTTGCCCATAAGCATTCCCCACCCTAGAATAACTTCACCTACCCATTCCCCTATCTGAAATAACTGTACCTACCTCAAAAGAAGTGATAAGCAGCGATCAATTTGACTGTTGCTGGCTGCCGTCTCCCGCTTAAGGGCGAATTTCAAACGTTGTCCATCACAGAGACAAATGATCTGGCTCCAGCAGCGTCTAAAGGAGTACGTGTTTGCTCACTTCTAGCTCCAGTGGAGACTGACGGAAAAATGGCCGCTAACGACCTGTGGTCCTTGTTCCGGGTGCGCGTGTCACCATCGAGCCTTAATGACATCATAAAGCCGCTTCAAGTGCAAGACTTGCAGGCTTATATACAGTCTATCTATCTATCTATCTATGTAATGTATCTTACTGCATAGATATATATCTAGCTATATAAATAGATAGTTATATATCAATATAGACATTTCTACAAATATCTAGCTTTACGTATAAATCTAAACTTCTACAGTTATGGTTTTGTAAGGCTGAAAACAGACATCCAGAATTTGTATTATTATCAGCATTATTCTTATAATTGCCATTGAGGTTATTCCAGGGGCAGGTAATAAACTGCATGAGGCTTTGACCAATTTTTACCATTTTAGGTAAAAAGCTGCATTGACTGCACTTCTGCATTTTCTGCGATATGGTAGGACTGCAAGCAAAGCCTGAGACAAGATATGTCAAATACACTCTATACAGTATGCGAGTTCATTTTCCAAGATAGAAACATTGGTCACACTGAACATTGTTGAACGTTTTCGCTGCAATGCATCCTGGGACGCTTGGATCCAGGTTCTATCATTCATGCTGCGCCATTTCAACCAACCTGTGTGGCTCATATTCACTTTGGGTTGACGAGTGGCATGGTCATGGTGTAGGCCGAGCCTTTTTTGCCACTTCATCCGCCTCCGATCAAGCATAAAGACTTGCCCATAAGCATTCCCCACCCTAGAATAACTTCACCTACCCATTCCCCTATCTGAAATAACTGTACCTACCTCAAAAGAAGTGATAAGCAGCGATCAATTTGACTGTTGCTGGCTGCCGTCTCCCGCTTAAGGGCGAATTTCAAACGTTGTCCATCACAGAGACAAATGATCTGGCTCCAGCAGCGTCTAAAGGAGTACGTGTTTGCTCACTTCTAGCTCCAGTGGAGACTGACGGAAAAATGGCCGCTAACGACCTGTGGTCCTTGTTCCGGGTGCGCGTGTCACCATCGAGCCTTAATGACATCATAAAGCCGCTTCAAGTGCAAGACTTGCAGGCTTATATACAGTCTATCTATCTATCTATGTAATGTATCTTACTGCATAGATATATATCTAGCTATATAAATAGATAGTTATATATCAATATAGATATTTTTACAAATATCTAGCTTTACGTATAAATCTAAACTTCTACAGTTATGGTTTTGTAAGGCTGAAAACAGACATCCAGAATTTGTATTATTATCAGCATTATTCTTATAATTCCATTGAGGTTATTCCAGGGGCAGGTAATACACTGCATGAGGCTTTGACCATTTTTTACCATTTTAGGTAAAAAGCTGCATTGACTGCACTTCTGCATTTTCTGCGATATGGTAGGACTGCAAGCAAAGCCTGAGACAAGATATGTCAAATACACTCTATACAGTATGCGAGTTCATTTTCCAAGATAGAAACATTGGTCACACTGAACATTGTTGAACGTTTTCGCTGCAATGCATCCTGGGACGCTTGGATCCAGGTTCTATCATTCATGCTGCGCCATTTCAACCAACCTGTGTGGCTCATATTCACTTTGGGTTGACGAGTGGCATGGTCATGGTGTAGGCCGAGCCTTTTTTGCCACTTCATCCGCCTCCGATCAAGCATAAATACTTGCCCATAAGCATTCCCCACCCTAGAGTAACTTAACCTACCCATTCCCCTATCTGAAATAACTGTACCTACCTCAAAAGAAGTGATAAGCAGCGATCAATTTGACTGTTGCTGGCTGCCGTCTCCCGCTTAAGGGCGAATTTCAAACGTTGTCCATCACAGAGACAAATGATCTGGCTCCAGCAGCGTCTAAAGGAGTACGTGTTTGCTCACTTCTAGCTCCAGTGGAGACTGACGGAAAAATGGCCGCTAACGACCTGTGGTCCTTGTTCCGGGTGCGCGTGTCACCATCGAGCCTTAATGACATCATAAAGCCGCTTCAAGTGCAAGACTTGCAGGCTTATATACAGTCTATCTATCTATCTATGTAATGTATCTTACTGCATAGATATATATCTAGCTATATAAATAGATAGTTATATATCAATATAGATATTTTTACAAATATCTAGCTTTACGTATAAATCTAAACTTCTACAGTTATGGTTTTGTAAGGCTGAAAACAGACATCCAGAATTTGTATTATTATCAGCATTATTCTTATAATTCCATTGAGGTTATTCCAGGGGCAGGTAATACACTGCATGAGGCTTTGACCATTTTTTACCATTTTAGGTAAAAAGCTGCATTGACTGCACTTCTGCATTTTCTGCGATATGGTAGGACTGCAAGCAAAGCCTGAGACAAGATATGTCAAATACACTCTATACAGTATGCGAGTTCATTTTCCAAGATAGAAACATTGGTCACACTGAACATTGTTGAACGTTTTCGCTGCAATGCATCCTGGGACGCTTGGATCCAGGTTCTATCATTCATGCTGCGCCATTTCAACCAACCTGTGTGGCTCATATTCACTTTGGGTTGACGAGTGGCATGGTCATGGTGTAGGCCGAGCCTTTTTTGCCACTTCATCCGCCTCCGATCAAGCATAAAGACTTGCCCATAAGCATTCCCCACCCTAGAATAACTTCACCTACCCATTCCCCTATCTGAAATAACTGTACCTACCTCAAAAGAAGTGATAAGCAGCGATCAATTTGACTGTTGCTGGCTGCCGTCTCCCGCTTAAGGGCGAATTTCAAACGTTGTCCATCACAGAGACAAATGATCTGGCTCCAGCAGCGTCTAAAGGAGTACGTGTTTGCTCACTTCTAGCTCCAGTGGAGACTGACGGAAAAATGGCCGCTAACGACCTGTGGTCCTTGTTCCGGGTGCGCGTGTCACCATCGAGCCTTAATGACATCATAAAGCCGCTTCAAGTGCAAGACTTGCAGGCTTATATACAGTCTATCTATCTATCTATGTAATGTATCTTACTGCATAGATATATATCTAGCTATATAAATAGATAGTTATATATCAATATAGATATTTTTACAAATATCTAGCTTTACGTATAAATCTAAACTTCTACAGTTATGGTTTTGTAAGGCTGAAAACAGACATCCAGAATTTGTATTATTATCAGCATTATTCTTATAATTCCATTGAGGTTATTCCAGGGGCAGGTAATACACTGCATGAGGCTTTGACCATTTTTTACCATTTTAGGTAAAAAGCTGCATTGACTGCACTTCTGCATTTTCTGCGATATGGTAGGACTGCAAGCAAAGCCTGAGACAAGATATGTCAAATACACTCTATACAGTATGCGAGTTCATTTTCCAAGATAGAAACATTGGTCACACTGAACATTGTTGAACGTTTTCGCTGCAATGCATCCTGGGACGCTTGGATCCAGGTTCTATCATTCATGCTGCGCCATTTCAACCAACCTGTGTGGCTCATATTCACTTTGGGTTGACGAGTGGCATGGTCATGGTGTAGGCCGAGCCTTTTTTGCCACTTCATCCGCCTCCGATCAAGCATAAAGACTTGCCCATAAGCATTCCCCACCCTAGAATAACTTCACCTACCCATTCCCCTATCTGAAATAACTGTACCTACCTCAAAAGAAGTGATAAGCAGCGATCAATTTGACTGTTGCTGGCTGCCGTCTCCCGCTTAAGGGCGAATTTCAAACGTTGTCCATCACAGAGACAAATGATCTGGCTCCAGCAGCGTCTAAAGGAGTACGTGTTTGCTCACTTCTAGCTCCAGTGGAGACTGACGGAAAAATGGCCGCTAACGACCTGTGGTCCTTGTTCCGGGTGCGCGTGTCACCATCGAGCCTTAATGACATCATAAAGCCGCTTCAAGTGCAAGACTTGCAGGCTTATATACAGTCTATCTATCTATCTATCTATGTAATGTATCTTACTGCATAGATATATATCTAGCTATATAAATAGATAGTTATATATCAATATAGACATTTCTACAAATATCTAGCTTTACGTATAAATCTAAACTTCTACAGTTATGGTTTTGTAAGGCTGAAAACAGACATCCAGAATTTGTATTATTATCAGCATTATTCTTATAATTGCCATTGAGGTTATTCCAGGGGCAGGTAATAAACTGCATGAGGCTTTGACCAATTTTTACCATTTTAGGTAAAAAGCTGCATTGACTGCACTTCTGCATTTTCTGCGATATGGTAGGACTGCAAGCAAAGCCTGAGACAAGATATGTCAAATACACTCTATACAGTATGCGAGTTCATTTTCCAAGATAGAAACATTGGTCACACTGAACATTGTTGAACGTTTTCGCTGCAATGCATCCTGGGACGCTTGGATCCAGGTTCTATCATTCATGCTGCGCCATTTCAACCAACCTGTGTGGCTCATATTCACTTTGGGTTGACGAGTGGCATGGTCATGGTGTAGGCCGAGCCTTTTTTGCCACTTCATCCGCCTCCGATCAAGCATAAAGACTTGCCCATAAGCATTCCCCACCCTAGAATAACTTCACCTACCCATTCCCCTATCTGAAATAACTGTACCTACCTCAAAAGAAGTGATAAGCAGCGATCAATTTGACTGTTGCTGGCTGCCGTCTCCCGCTTAAGGGCGAATTTCAAACGTTGTCCATCACAGAGACAAATGATCTGGCTCCAGCAGCGTCTAAAGGAGTACGTGTTTGCTCACTTCTAGCTCCAGTGGAGACTGACGGAAAAATGGCCGCTAACGACCTGTGGTCCTTGTTCCGGGTGCGCGTGTCACCATCGAGCCTTAATGACATCATAAAGCCGCTTCAAGTGCAAGACTTGCAGGCTTATATACAGTCTATCTATCTATCTATGTAATGTATCTTACTGCATAGATATATATCTAGCTATATAAATAGATAGTTATATATCAATATAGATATTTTTACAAATATCTAGCTTTACGTATAAATCTAAACTTCTACAGTTATGGTTTTGTAAGGCTGAAAACAGACATCCAGAATTTGTATTATTATCAGCATTATTCTTATAATTCCATTGAGGTTATTCCAGGGGCAGGTAATACACTGCATGAGGCTTTGACCATTTTTTACCATTTTAGGTAAAAAGCTGCATTGACTGCACTTCTGCATTTTCTGCGATATGGTAGGACTGCAAGCAAAGCCTGAGACAAGATATGTCAAATACACTCTATACAGTATGCGAGTTCATTTTCCAAGATAGAAACATTGGTCACACTGAACATTGTTGAACGTTTTCGCTGCAATGCATCCTGGGACGCTTGGATCCAGGTTCTATCATTCATGCTGCGCCATTTCAACCAACCTGTGTGGCTCATATTCACTTTGGGTTGACGAGTGGCATGGTCATGGTGTAGGCCGAGCCTTTTTTGCCACTTCATCCGCCTCCGATCAAGCATAAATACTTGCCCATAAGCATTCCCCACCCTAGAGTAACTTAACCTACCCATTCCCCTATCTGAAATAACTGTACCTACCTCAAAAGAAGTGATAAGCAGCGATCAATTTGACTGTTGCTGGCTGCCGTCTCCCGCTTAAGGGCGAATTTCAAACGTTGTCCATCACAGAGACAAATGATCTGGCTCCAGCAGCGTCTAAAGGAGTACGTGTTTGCTCACTTCTAGCTCCAGTGGAGACTGACGGAAAAATGGCCGCTAACGACCTGTGGTCCTTGTTCCGGGTGCGCGTGTCACCATCGAGCCTTAATGACATCATAAAGCCGCTTCAAGTGCAAGACTTGCAGGCTTATATACAGTCTATCTATCTATCTATGTAATGTATCTTACTGCATAGATATATATCTAGCTATATAAATAGATAGTTATATATCAATATAGATATTTTTACAAATATCTAGCTTTACGTATAAATCTAAACTTCTACAGTTATGGTTTTGTAAGGCTGAAAACAGACATCCAGAATTTGTATTATTATCAGCATTATTCTTATAATTCCATTGAGGTTATTCCAGGGGCAGGTAATACACTGCATGAGGCTTTGACCATTTTTTACCATTTTAGGTAAAAAGCTGCATTGACTGCACTTCTGCATTTTCTGCGATATGGTAGGACTGCAAGCAAAGCCTGAGACAAGATATGTCAAATACACTCTATACAGTATGCGAGTTCATTTTCCAAGATAGAAACATTGGTCACACTGAACATTGTTGAACGTTTTCGCTGCAATGCATCCTGGGACGCTTGGATCCAGGTTCTATCATTCATGCTGCGCCATTTCAACCAACCTGTGTGGCTCATATTCACTTTGGGTTGACGAGTGGCATGGTCATGGTGTAGGCCGAGCCTTTTTTGCCACTTCATCCGCCTCCGATCAAGCATAAAGACTTGCCCATAAGCATTCCCCACCCTAGAATAACTTCACCTACCCATTCCCCTATCTGAAATAACTGTACCTACCTCAAAAGAAGTGATAAGCAGCGATCAATTTGACTGTTGCTGGCTGCCGTCTCCCGCTTAAGGGCGAATTTCAAACGTTGTCCATCACAGAGACAAATGATCTGGCTCCAGCAGCGTCTAAAGGAGTACGTGTTTGCTCACTTCTAGCTCCAGTGGAGACTGACGGAAAAATGGCCGCTAACGACCTGTGGTCCTTGTTCCGGGTGCGCGTGTCACCATCGAGCCTTAATGACATCATAAAGCCGCTTCAAGTGCAAGACTTGCAGGCTTATATACAGTCTATCTATCTATCTATCTATGTAATGTATCTTACTGCATAGATATATATCTAGCTATATAAATAGATAGTTATATATCAATATAGACATTTCTACAAATATCTAGCTTTACGTATAAATCTAAACTTCTACAGTTATGGTTTTGTAAGGCTGAAAACAGACATCCAGAATTTGTATTATTATCAGCATTATTCTTATAATTGCCATTGAGGTTATTCCAGGGGCAGGTAATAAACTGCATGAGGCTTTGACCAATTTTTACCATTTTAGGTAAAAAGCTGCATTGACTGCACTTCTGCATTTTCTGCGATATGGTAGGACTGCAAGCAAAGCCTGAGACAAGATATGTCAAATACACTCTATACAGTATGCGAGTTCATTTTCCAAGATAGAAACATTGGTCACACTGAACATTGTTGAACGTTTTCGCTGCAATGCATCCTGGGACGCTTGGATCCAGGTTCTATCATTCATGCTGCGCCATTTCAACCAACCTGTGTGGCTCATATTCACTTTGGGTTGACGAGTGGCATGGTCATGGTGTAGGCCGAGCCTTTTTTGCCACTTCATCCGCCTCCGATCAAGCATAAAGACTTGCCCATAAGCATTCCCCACCCTAGAATAACTTCACCTACCCATTCCCCTATCTGAAATAACTGTACCTACCTCAAAAGAAGTGATAAGCAGCGATCAATTTGACTGTTGCTGGCTGCCGTCTCCCGCTTAAGGGCGAATTTCAAACGTTGTCCATCACAGAGACAAATGATCTGGCTCCAGCAGCGTCTAAAGGAGTACGTGTTTGCTCACTTCTAGCTCCAGTGGAGACTGACGGAAAAATGGCCGCTAACGACCTGTGGTCCTTGTTCCGGGTGCGCGTGTCACCATCGAGCCTTAATGACATCATAAAGCCGCTTCAAGTGCAAGACTTGCAGGCTTATATACAGTCTATCTATCTATCTATGTAATGTATCTTACTGCATAGATATATATCTAGCTATATAAATAGATAGTTATATATCAATATAGATATTTTTACAAATATCTAGCTTTACGTATAAATCTAAACTTCTACAGTTATGGTTTTGTAAGGCTGAAAACAGACATCCAGAATTTGTATTATTATCAGCATTATTCTTATAATTCCATTGAGGTTATTCCAGGGGCAGGTAATACACTGCATGAGGCTTTGACCATTTTTTACCATTTTAGGTAAAAAGCTGCATTGACTGCACTTCTGCATTTTCTGCGATATGGTAGGACTGCAAGCAAAGCCTGAGACAAGATATGTCAAATACACTCTATACAGTATGCGAGTTCATTTTCCAAGATAGAAACATTGGTCACACTGAACATTGTTGAACGTTTTCGCTGCAATGCATCCTGGGACGCTTGGATCCAGGTTCTATCATTCATGCTGCGCCATTTCAACCAACCTGTGTGGCTCATATTCACTTTGGGTTGACGAGTGGCATGGTCATGGTGTAGGCCGAGCCTTTTTTGCCACTTCATCCGCCTCCGATCAAGCATAAATACTTGCCCATAAGCATTCCCCACCCTAGAGTAACTTAACCTACCCATTCCCCTATCTGAAATAACTGTACCTACCTCAAAAGAAGTGATAAGCAGCGATCAATTTGACTGTTGCTGGCTGCCGTCTCCCGCTTAAGGGCGAATTTCAAACGTTGTCCATCACAGAGACAAATGATCTGGCTCCAGCAGCGTCTAAAGGAGTACGTGTTTGCTCACTTCTAGCTCCAGTGGAGACTGACGGAAAAATGGCCGCTAACGACCTGTGGTCCTTGTTCCGGGTGCGCGTGTCACCATCGAGCCTTAATGACATCATAAAGCCGCTTCAAGTGCAAGACTTGCAGGCTTATATACAGTCTATCTATCTATCTATGTAATGTATCTTACTGCATAGATATATATCTAGCTATATAAATAGATAGTTATATATCAATATAGATATTTTTACAAATATCTAGCTTTACGTATAAATCTAAACTTCTACAGTTATGGTTTTGTAAGGCTGAAAACAGACATCCAGAATTTGTATTATTATCAGCATTATTCTTATAATTCCATTGAGGTTATTCCAGGGGCAGGTAATACACTGCATGAGGCTTTGACCATTTTTTACCATTTTAGGTAAAAAGCTGCATTGACTGCACTTCTGCATTTTCTGCGATATGGTAGGACTGCAAGCAAAGCCTGAGACAAGATATGTCAAATACACTCTATACAGTATGCGAGTTCATTTTCCAAGATAGAAACATTGGTCACACTGAACATTGTTGAACGTTTTCGCTGCAATGCATCCTGGGACGCTTGGATCCAGGTTCTATCATTCATGCTGCGCCATTTCAACCAACCTGTGTGGCTCATATTCACTTTGGGTTGACGAGTGGCATGGTCATGGTGTAGGCCGAGCCTTTTTTGCCACTTCATCCGCCTCCGATCAAGCATAAAGACTTGCCCATAAGCATTCCCCACCCTAGAATAACTTCACCTACCCATTCCCCTATCTGAAATAACTGTACCTACCTCAAAAGAAGTGATAAGCAGCGATCAATTTGACTGTTGCTGGCTGCCGTCTCCCGCTTAAGGGCGAATTTCAAACGTTGTCCATCACAGAGACAAATGATCTGGCTCCAGCAGCGTCTAAAGGAGTACGTGTTTGCTCACTTCTAGCTCCAGTGGAGACTGACGGAAAAATGGCCGCTAACGACCTGTGGTCCTTGTTCCGGGTGCGCGTGTCACCATCGAGCCTTAATGACATCATAAAGCCGCTTCAAGTGCAAGACTTGCAGGCTTATATACAGTCTATCTATCTATCTATGTAATGTATCTTACTGCATAGATATATATCTAGCTATATAAATAGATAGTTATATATCAATATAGATATTTTTACAAATATCTAGCTTTACGTATAAATCTAAACTTCTACAGTTATGGTTTTGTAAGGCTGAAAACAGACATCCAGAATTTGTATTATTATCAGCATTATTCTTATAATTCCATTGAGGTTATTCCAGGGGCAGGTAATACACTGCATGAGGCTTTGACCATTTTTTACCATTTTAGGTAAAAAGCTGCATTGACTGCACTTCTGCATTTTCTGCGATATGGTAGGACTGCAAGCAAAGCCTGAGACAAGATATGTCAAATACACTCTATACAGTATGCGAGTTCATTTTCCAAGATAGAAACATTGGTCACACTGAACATTGTTGAACGTTTTCGCTGCAATGCATCCTGGGACGCTTGGATCCAGGTTCTATCATTCATGCTGCGCCATTTCAACCAACCTGTGTGGCTCATATTCACTTTGGGTTGACGAGTGGCATGGTCATGGTGTAGGCCGAGCCTTTTTTGCCACTTCATCCGCCTCCGATCAAGCATAAAGACTTGCCCATAAGCATTCCCCACCCTAGAATAACTTCACCTACCCATTCCCCTATCTGAAATAACTGTACCTACCTCAAAAGAAGTGATAAGCAGCGATCAATTTGACTGTTGCTGGCTGCCGTCTCCCGCTTAAGGGCGAATTTCAAACGTTGTCCATCACAGAGACAAATGATCTGGCTCCAGCAGCGTCTAAAGGAGTACGTGTTTGCTCACTTCTAGCTCCAGTGGAGACTGACGGAAAAATGGCCGCTAACGACCTGTGGTCCTTGTTCCGGGTGCGCGTGTCACCATCGAGCCTTAATGACATCATAAAGCCGCTTCAAGTGCAAGACTTGCAGGCTTATATACAGTCTATCTATCTATCTATCTATGTAATGTATCTTACTGCATAGATATATATCTAGCTATATAAATAGATAGTTATATATCAATATAGACATTTCTACAAATATCTAGCTTTACGTATAAATCTAAACTTCTACAGTTATGGTTTTGTAAGGCTGAAAACAGACATCCAGAATTTGTATTATTATCAGCATTATTCTTATAATTGCCATTGAGGTTATTCCAGGGGCAGGTAATAAACTGCATGAGGCTTTGACCAATTTTTACCATTTTAGGTAAAAAGCTGCATTGACTGCACTTCTGCATTTTCTGCGATATGGTAGGACTGCAAGCAAAGCCTGAGACAAGATATGTCAAATACACTCTATACAGTATGCGAGTTCATTTTCCAAGATAGAAACATTGGTCACACTGAACATTGTTGAACGTTTTCGCTGCAATGCATCCTGGGACGCTTGGATCCAGGTTCTATCATTCATGCTGCGCCATTTCAACCAACCTGTGTGGCTCATATTCACTTTGGGTTGACGAGTGGCATGGTCATGGTGTAGGCCGAGCCTTTTTTGCCACTTCATCCGCCTCCGATCAAGCATAAAGACTTGCCCATAAGCATTCCCCACCCTAGAATAACTTCACCTACCCATTCCCCTATCTGAAATAACTGTACCTACCTCAAAAGAAGTGATAAGCAGCGATCAATTTGACTGTTGCTGGCTGCCGTCTCCCGCTTAAGGGCGAATTTCAAACGTTGTCCATCACAGAGACAAATGATCTGGCTCCAGCAGCGTCTAAAGGAGTACGTGTTTGCTCACTTCTAGCTCCAGTGGAGACTGACGGAAAAATGGCCGCTAACGACCTGTGGTCCTTGTTCCGGGTGCGCGTGTCACCATCGAGCCTTAATGACATCATAAAGCCGCTTCAAGTGCAAGACTTGCAGGCTTATATACAGTCTATCTATCTATCTATGTAATGTATCTTACTGCATAGATATATATCTAGCTATATAAATAGATAGTTATATATCAATATAGATATTTTTACAAATATCTAGCTTTACGTATAAATCTAAACTTCTACAGTTATGGTTTTGTAAGGCTGAAAACAGACATCCAGAATTTGTATTATTATCAGCATTATTCTTATAATTCCATTGAGGTTATTCCAGGGGCAGGTAATACACTGCATGAGGCTTTGACCATTTTTTACCATTTTAGGTAAAAAGCTGCATTGACTGCACTTCTGCATTTTCTGCGATATGGTAGGACTGCAAGCAAAGCCTGAGACAAGATATGTCAAATACACTCTATACAGTATGCGAGTTCATTTTCCAAGATAGAAACATTGGTCACACTGAACATTGTTGAACGTTTTCGCTGCAATGCATCCTGGGACGCTTGGATCCAGGTTCTATCATTCATGCTGCGCCATTTCAACCAACCTGTGTGGCTCATATTCACTTTGGGTTGACGAGTGGCATGGTCATGGTGTAGGCCGAGCCTTTTTTGCCACTTCATCCGCCTCCGATCAAGCATAAATACTTGCCCATAAGCATTCCCCACCCTAGAGTAACTTAACCTACCCATTCCCCTATCTGAAATAACTGTACCTACCTCAAAAGAAGTGATAAGCAGCGATCAATTTGACTGTTGCTGGCTGCCGTCTCCCGCTTAAGGGCGAATTTCAAACGTTGTCCATCACAGAGACAAATGATCTGGCTCCAGCAGCGTCTAAAGGAGTACGTGTTTGCTCACTTCTAGCTCCAGTGGAGACTGACGGAAAAATGGCCGCTAACGACCTGTGGTCCTTGTTCCGGGTGCGCGTGTCACCATCGAGCCTTAATGACATCATAAAGCCGCTTCAAGTGCAAGACTTGCAGGCTTATATACAGTCTATCTATCTATCTATGTAATGTATCTTACTGCATAGATATATATCTAGCTATATAAATAGATAGTTATATATCAATATAGATATTTTTACAAATATCTAGCTTTACGTATAAATCTAAACTTCTACAGTTATGGTTTTGTAAGGCTGAAAACAGACATCCAGAATTTGTATTATTATCAGCATTATTCTTATA
This sequence comes from Eleutherodactylus coqui, assembly GCF_035609145.1. Taxonomy (NCBI): domain Eukaryota; kingdom Metazoa; phylum Chordata; class Amphibia; order Anura; family Eleutherodactylidae; genus Eleutherodactylus; species Eleutherodactylus coqui. The sequence continues at coordinate 537,535 of NW_027101795.1, forward strand.
ATTCCATTGAGGTTATTCCAGGGGCAGGTAATACACTGCATGAGGCTTTGACCATTTTTTACCATTTTAGGTAAAAAGCTGCATTGACTGCACTTCTGCATTTTCTGCGATATGGTAGGACTGCAAGCAAAGCCTGAGACAAGATATGTCAAATACACTCTATACAGTATGCGAGTTCATTTTCCAAGATAGAAACATTGGTCACACTGAACATTGTTGAACGTTTTCGCTGCAATGCATCCTGGGACGCTTGGATCCAGGTTCTATCATTCATGCTGCGCCATTTCAACCAACCTGTGTGGCTCATATTCACTTTGGGTTGACGAGTGGCATGGTCATGGTGTAGGCCGAGCCTTTTTTGCCACTTCATCCGCCTCCGATCAAGCATAAAGACTTGCCCATAAGCATTCCCCACCCTAGAATAACTTCACCTACCCATTCCCCTATCTGAAATAACTGTACCTACCTCAAAAGAAGTGATAAGCAGCGATCAATTTGACTGTTGCTGGCTGCCGTCTCCCGCTTAAGGGCGAATTTCAAACGTTGTCCATCACAGAGACAAATGATCTGGCTCCAGCAGCGTCTAAAGGAGTACGTGTTTGCTCACTTCTAGCTCCAGTGGAGACTGACGGAAAAATGGCCGCTAACGACCTGTGGTCCTTGTTCCGGGTGCGCGTGTCACCATCGAGCCTTAATGACATCATAAAGCCGCTTCAAGTGCAAGACTTGCAGGCTTATATACAGTCTATCTATCTATCTATGTAATGTATCTTACTGCATAGATATATATCTAGCTATATAAATAGATAGTTATATATCAATATAGATATTTTTACAAATATCTAGCTTTACGTATAAATCTAAACTTCTACAGTTATGGTTTTGTAAGGCTGAAAACAGACATCCAGAATTTGTATTATTATCAGCATTATTCTTATAATTCCATTGAGGTTATTCCAGGGGCAGGTAATACACTGCATGAGGCTTTGACCATTTTTTACCATTTTAGGTAAAAAGCTGCATTGACTGCACTTCTGCATTTTCTGCGATATGGTAGGACTGCAAGCAAAGCCTGAGACAAGATATGTCAAATACACTCTATACAGTATGCGAGTTCATTTTCCAAGATAGAAACATTGGTCACACTGAACATTGTTGAACGTTTTCGCTGCAATGCATCCTGGGACGCTTGGATCCAGGTTCTATCATTCATGCTGCGCCATTTCAACCAACCTGTGTGGCTCATATTCACTTTGGGTTGACGAGTGGCATGGTCATGGTGTAGGCCGAGCCTTTTTTGCCACTTCATCCGCCTCCGATCAAGCATAAAGACTTGCCCATAAGCATTCCCCACCCTAGAGTAACTTAACCTACCCATTCCCCTATCTGAAATAACTGTACCTACCTCAAAAGAAGTGATAAGCAGCGATCAATTTGACTGTTGCTGGCTGCCGTCTCCCGCTTAAGGGCGAATTTCAAACGTTGTCCATCACAGAGACAAATGATCTGGCTCCAGCAGCGTCTAAAGGAGTACGTGTTTGCTCACTTCTAGCTCCAGTGGAGACTGACGGAAAAATGGCCGCTAACGACCTGTGGTCCTTGTTCCGGGTGCGCGTGTCACCATCGAGCCTTAATGACATCATAAAGCCGCTTCAAGTGCAAGACTTGCAGGCTTATATACAGTCTATCTATCTATCTATGTAATGTATCTTACTGCATAGATATATATCTAGCTATATAAATAGATAGTTATATATCAATATAGATATTTTTACAAATATCTAGCTTTACGTATAAATCTAAACTTCTACAGTTATGGTTTTGTAAGGCTGAAAACAGACATCCAGAATTTGTATTATTATCAGCATTATTCTTATAATTCCATTGAGGTTATTCCAGGGGCAGGTAATACACTGCATGAGGCTTTGACCATTTTTTACCATTTTAGGTAAAAAGCTGCATTGACTGCACTTCTGCATTTTCTGCGATATGGTAGGACTGCAAGCAAAGCCTGAGACAAGATATGTCAAATACACTCTATACAGTATGCGAGTTCATTTTCCAAGATAGAAACATTGGTCACACTGAACATTGTTGAACGTTTTCGCTGCAATGCATCCTGGGACGCTTGGATCCAGGTTCTATCATTCATGCTGCGCCATTTCAACCAACCTGTGTGGCTCATATTCACTTTGGGTTGACGAGTGGCATGGTCATGGTGTAGGCCGAGCCTTTTTTGCCACTTCATCCGCCTCCGATCAAGCATAAAGACTTGCCCATAAGCATTCCCCACCCTAGAATAACTTCACCTACCCATTCCCCTATCTGAAATAACTGTACCTACCTCAAAAGAAGTGATAAGCAGCGATCAATTTGACTGTTGCTGGCTGCCGTCTCCCGCTTAAGGGCGAATTTCAAACGTTGTCCATCACAGAGACAAATGATCTGGCTCCAGCAGCGTCTAAAGGAGTACCTGTTTGCTCACTTCTAGCTCCAGTGGAGACTGACGGAAAAATGGCCGCTAACAACCTGTGGTCCTTGTTCCGGGTGCGCGTGTCACCATCGAGCCTTAATGACATCATAAAGCCGCTTCAAGTGCAAGACTTGCAGGCTTATATACAGTCTATCTATCTATCTATCTATGTAATGTATCTTACTGCATAGATATATATCTAGCTATATAAATAGATAGTTATATATCAATATAGACATTTCTACAAATATCTAGCTTTACGTATAAATCTAAACTTCTACAGTTATGGTTTTGTAAGGCTGAAAACAGACATCCAGAATTTGTATTATTATCAGCATTATTCTTATAATTGCCATTGAGGTTATTCCAGGGGCAGGTAATAAACTGCATGAGGCTTTGACCAATTTTTACCATTTTAGGTAAAAAGCTGCATTGACTGCACTTCTGCATTTTCTGCGATATGGTAGGACTGCAAGCAAAGCCTGAGACAAGATATGTCAAATACACTCTATACAGTATGCGAGTTCATTTTCCAAGATAGAAACATTGGTCACACTGAACATTGTTGAACGTTTTCGCTGCAATGCATCCTGGGACGCTTGGATCCAGGTTCTATCATTCATGCTGCGCCATTTCAACCAACCTGTGTGGCTCATATTCACTTTGGGTTGACGAGTGGCATGGTCATGGTGTAGGCCGAGCCTTTTTTGCCACTTCATCCGCCTCCGATCAAGCATAAAGACTTGCCCATAAGCATTACCCACCCTAGAATAACTTAACCTACCCATTCCCCTATCTGAAATAACTGTACCTACCTCAAAAGAAGTGATAAGCAGCGATCAATTTGACTGTTGCTGGCTGCCGTCTCCCGCTTAAGGGCGAATTTCAAACGTTGTCCATCACAGAGACAAATGATCTGGCTCCAGCAGCGTCTAAAGGAGTACGTGTTTGCTCACTTCTAGCTCCAGTGGAGACTGACGGAAAAATGGCCGCTAACGACCTGTGGTCCTTGTTCCGGGTGCGCGTGTCACCATCGAGCCTTAATGACATCATAAAGCCGCTTCAAGTGCAAGACTTGCAGGCTTATATACAGTCTATCTATCTATCTATCTATGTAATGTATCTTACTGCATAGATATATATCTAGCTATATAAATAGATAGTTATATATCAATATAGACATTTCTACAAATATCTAGCTTTACGTATAAATCTAAACTTCTACAGTTATGGTTTTGTAAGGCTGAAAACAGACATCCAGAATTTGTATTATTATCAGCATTATTCTTATAATTGCCATTGAGGTTATTCCAGGGGCAGGTAATAAACTGCATGAGGCTTTGACCAATTTTTACCATTTTAGGTAAAAAGCTGCATTGACTGCACTTCTGCATTTTCTGCGATATGGTAGGACTGCAAGCAAAGCCTGAGACAAGATATGTCAAATACACTCTATACAGTATGCGAGTTCATTTTCCAAGATAGAAACATTGGTCACACTGAACATTGTTGAACGTTTTCGCTGCAATGCATCCTGGGACGCTTGGATCCAGGTTCTATCATTCATGCTGCGCCATTTCAACCAACCTGTGTGGCTCATATTCACTTTGGGTTGACGAGTGGCATGGTCATGGTGTAGGCCGAGCCTTTTTTGCCACTTCATCCGCCTCCGATCAAGCATAAAGACTTGCCCATAAGCATTACCCACCCTAGAATAACTTAACCTACCCATTCCCCTATCTGAAATAACTGTACCTACCTCAAAAGAAGTGATAAGCAGCGATCAATTTGACTGTTGCTGGCTGCCGTCTCCCGCTTAAGGGCGAATTTCAAACGTTGTCCATCACAGAGACAAATGATCTGGCTCCAGCAGCGTCTAAAGGAGTACGTGTTTGCTCACTTCTAGCTCCAGTGGAGACTGACGGAAAAATGGCCGCTAACGACCTGTGGTCCTTGTTCCGGGTGCGCGTGTCACCATCGAGCCTTAATGACATCATAAAGCCGCTTCAAGTGCAAGACTTGCAGGCTTATATACAGTCTATCTATCTATCTATGTAATGTATCTTACTGCATAGATATATATCTAGCTATATAAATAGATAGTTATATATCAATATAGATATTTTTACAAATATCTAGCTTTACGTATAAATCTAAACTTCTACAGTTATGGTTTTGTAAGGCTGAAAACAGACATCCAGAATTTGTATTATTATCAGCATTATTCTTATAATTCCATTGAGGTTATTCCAGGGGCAGGTAATACACTGCATGAGGCTTTGACCATTTTTTACCATTTTAGGTAAAAAGCTGCATTGACTGCACTTCTGCATTTTCTGCGATATGGTAGGACTGCAAGCAAAGCCTGAGACAAGATATGTCAAATACACTCTATACAGTATGCGAGTTCATTTTCCAAGATAGAAACATTGGTCACACTGAACATTGTTGAACGTTTTCGCTGCAATGCATCCTGGGACGCTTGGATCCAGGTTCTATCATTCATGCTGCGCCATTTCAACCAACCTGTGTGGCTCATATTCACTTTGGGTTGACGAGTGGCATGGTCATGGTGTAGGCCGAGCCTTTTTTGCCACTTCATCCGCCTCCGATCAAGCATAAAGACTTGCCCATAAGCATTCCCCACCCTAGAGTAACTTAACCTACACATTCCCCTATCTGAAATAACTGTACCTACCTCAAAAGAAGTGATAAGCAGCGATCAATTTGACTGTTGCTGGCTGCCGTCTCCCGCTTAAGGGCGAATTTCAAACGTTGTCCATCACAGAGACAAATGATCTGGCTCCAGCAGCGTCTAAAGGAGTACGTGTTTGCTCACTTCTAGCTCCAGTGGAGACTGACGGAAAAATGGCCGCTAACGACCTGTGGTCCTTGTTCCGGGTGCGCGTGTCACCATCGAGCCTTAATGACATCATAAAGCCGCTTCAAGTGCAAGACTTGCAGGCTTATATACAGTCTATCTATCTATCTATCTATGTAATGTATCTTACTGCATAGATATATATCTAGCTATATAAATAGATAGTTATATATCAATATAGATATTTTTACAAATATCTAGCTTTACGTATAAATCTAAACTTCTACAGTTATGGTTTTGTAAGGCTGAAAACAGACATCCAGAATTTGTATTATTATCAGCATTATTCTTATAATTCCATTGAGGTTATTCCAGGGGCAGGTAATACACTGCATGAGGCTTTGACCATTTTTTACCATTTTAGGTAAAAAGCTGCATTGACTGCACTTCTGCATTTTCTGCGATATGGTAGGACTGCAAGCAAAGCCTGAGACAAGATATGTCAAATACACTCTATACAGTATGCGAGTTCATTTTCCAAGATAGAAACATTGGTCACACTGAACATTGTTGAACGTTTTCGCTGCAATGCATCCTGGGACGCTTGGATCCAGGTTCTATCATTCATGCTGCGCCATTTCAACCAACCTGTGTGGCTCATATTCACTTTGGGTTGACGAGTGGCATGGTCATGGTGTAGGCCGAGCCTTTTTTGCCACTTCATCCGCCTCCGATCAAGCATAAAGACTTGCCCATAAGCATTCCCCACCCTAGAATAACTTCACCTACCCATTCCCCTATCTGAAATAACTGTACCTACCTCAAAAGAAGTGATAAGCAGCGATCAATTTGACTGTTGCTGGCTGCCGTCTCCCGCTTAAGGGCGAATTTCAAACGTTGTCCATCACAGAGACAAATGATCTGGCTCCAGCAGCGTCTAAAGGAGTACCTGTTTGCTCACTTCTAGCTCCAGTGGAGACTGACGGAAAAATGGCCGCTAACAACCTGTGGTCCTTGTTCCGGGTGCGCGTGTCACCATCGAGCCTTAATGACATCATAAAGCCGCTTCAAGTGCAAGACTTGCAGGCTTATATACAGTCTATCTATCTATCTATCTATGTAATGTATCTTACTGCATAGATATATATCTAGCTATATAAATAGATAGTTATATATCAATATAGACATTTCTACAAATATCTAGCTTTACGTATAAATCTAAACTTCTACAGTTATGGTTTTGTAAGGCTGAAAACAGACATCCAGAATTTGTATTATTATCAGCATTATTCTTATAATTGCCATTGAGGTTATTCCAGGGGCAGGTAATAAACTGCATGAGGCTTTGACCAATTTTTACCATTTTAGGTAAAAAGCTGCATTGACTGCACTTCTGCATTTTCTGCGATATGGTAGGACTGCAAGCAAAGCCTGAGACAAGATATGTCAAATACACTCTATACAGTATGCGAGTTCATTTTCCAAGATAGAAACATTGGTCACACTGAACATTGTTGAACGTTTTCGCTGCAATGCATCCTGGGACGCTTGGATCCAGGTTCTATCATTCATGCTGCGCCATTTCAACCAACCTGTGTGGCTCATATTCACTTTGGGTTGACGAGTGGCATGGTCATGGTGTAGGCCGAGCCTTTTTTGCCACTTCATCCGCCTCCGATCAAGCATAAAGACTTGCCCATAAGCATTACCCACCCTAGAATAACTTAACCTACCCATTCCCCTATCTGAAATAACTGTACCTACCTCAAAAGAAGTGATAAGCAGCGATCAATTTGACTGTTGCTGGCTGCCGTCTCCCGCTTAAGGGCGAATTTCAAACGTTGTCCATCACAGAGACAAATGATCTGGCTCCAGCAGCGTCTAAAGGAGTACGTGTTTGCTCACTTCTAGCTCCAGTGGAGACTGACGGAAAAATGGCCGCTAACGACCTGTGGTCCTTGTTCCGGGTGCGCGTGTCACCATCGAGCCTTAATGACATCATAAAGCCGCTTCAAGTGCAAGACTTGCAGGCTTATATACAGTCTATCTATCTATCTATCTATGTAATGTATCTTACTGCATAGATATATATCTAGCTATATAAATAGATAGTTATATATCAATATAGACATTTCTACAAATATCTAGCTTTACGTATAAATCTAAACTTCTACAGTTATGGTTTTGTAAGGCTGAAAACAGACATCCAGAATTTGTATTATTATCAGCATTATTCTTATAATTGCCATTGAGGTTATTCCAGGGGCAGGTAATAAACTGCATGAGGCTTTGACCAATTTTTACCATTTTAGGTAAAAAGCTGCATTGACTGCACTTCTGCATTTTCTGCGATATGGTAGGACTGCAAGCAAAGCCTGAGACAAGATATGTCAAATACACTCTATACAGTATGCGAGTTCATTTTCCAAGATAGAAACATTGGTCACACTGAACATTGTTGAACGTTTTCGCTGCAATGCATCCTGGGACGCTTGGATCCAGGTTCTATCATTCATGCTGCGCCATTTCAACCAACCTGTGTGGCTCATATTCACTTTGGGTTGACGAGTGGCATGGTCATGGTGTAGGCCGAGCCTTTTTTGCCACTTCATCCGCCTCCGATCAAGCATAAAGACTTGCCCATAAGCATTCCCCACCCTAGAATAACTTAACCTACCCATTCCCCTATCTGAAATAACTGTACCTACCTCAAAAGAAGTGATAAGCAGCGATCAATTTGACTGTTGCTGGCTGCCGTCTCCCGCTTAAGGGCGAATTTCAAACGTTGTCCATCACAGAGACAAATGATCTGGCTCCAGCAGCGTCTAAAGGAGTACGTGTTTGCTCACTTCTAGCTCCAGTGGAGACTGACGGAAAAATGGCCGCTAACGACCTGTGGTCCTTGTTCCGGGTGCGCGTGTCACCATCGAGCCTTAATGACATCATAAAGCCGCTTCAAGTGCAAGACTTGCAGGCTTATATACAGTCTATCTATCTATCTATGTAATGTATCTTACTGCATAGATATATATCTAGCTATATAAATAGATAGTTATATATCAATATAGATATTTTTACAAATATCTAGCTTTACGTATAAATCTAAACTTCTACAGTTATGGTTTTGTAAGGCTGAAAACAGACATCCAGAATTTGTATTATTATCAGCATTATTCTTATAATTCCATTGAGGTTATTCCAGGGGCAGGTAATACACTGCATGAGGCTTTGACCATTTTTTACCATTTTAGGTAAAAAGCTGCATTGACTGCACTTCTGCATTTTCTGCGATATGGTAGGACTGCAAGCAAAGCCTGAGACAAGATATGTCAAATACACTCTATACAGTATGCGAGTTCATTTTCCAAGATAGAAACATTGGTCACACTGAACATTGTTGAACGTTTTCGCTGCAATGCATCCTGGGACGCTTGGATCCAGGTTCTATCATTCATGCTGCGCCATTTCAACCAACCTGTGTGGCTCATATTCACTTTGGGTTGACGAGTGGCATGGTCATGGTGTAGGCCGAGCCTTTTTTGCCACTTCATCCGCCTCCGATCAAGCATAAAGACTTGCCCATAAGCATTCCCCACCCTAGAGTAACTTAACCTACCCATTCCCCTATCTGAAATAACTGTACCTACCTCAAAAGAAGTGATAAGCAGCGATCAATTTGACTGTTGCTGGCTGCCGTCTCCCGCTTAAGGGCGAATTTCAAACGTTGTCCATCACAGAGACAAATGATCTGGCTCCAGCAGCGTCTAAAGGAGTACGTGTTTGCTCACTTCTAGCTCCAGTGGAGACTGACGGAAAAATGGCCGCTAACGACCTGTGGTCCTTGTTCCGGGTGCGCGTGTCACCATCGAGCCTTAATGACATCATAAAGCCGCTTCAAGTGCAAGACTTGCAGGCTTATATACAGTCTATCTATCTATCTATGTAATGTATCTTACTGCATAGATATATATCTAGCTATATAAATAGATAGTTATATATCAATATAGATATTTTTACAAATATCTAGCTTTACGTATAAATCTAAACTTCTACAGTTATGGTTTTGTAAGGCTGAAAACAGACATCCAGAATTTGTATTATTATCAGCATTATTCTTATAATTCCATTGAGGTTATTCCAGGGGCAGGTAATACACTGCATGAGGCTTTGACCATTTTTTACCATTTTAGGTAAAAAGCTGCATTGACTGCACTTCTGCATTTTCTGCGATATGGTAGGACTGCAAGCAAAGCCTGAGACAAGATATGTCAAATACACTCTATACAGTATGCGAGTTCATTTTCCAAGATAGAAACATTGGTCACACTGAACATTGTTGAACGTTTTCGCTGCAATGCATCCTGGGACGCTTGGATCCAGGTTCTATCATTCATGCTGCGCCATTTCAACCAACCTGTGTGGCTCATATTCACTTTGGGTTGACGAGTGGCATGGTCATGGTGTAGGCCGAGCCTTTTTTGCCACTTCATCCGCCTCCGATCAAGCATAAAGACTTGCCCATAAGCATTCCCCACCCTAGAATAACTTCACCTACCCATTCCCCTATCTGAAATAACTGTACCTACCTCAAAAGAAGTGATAAGCAGCGATCAATTTGACTGTTGCTGGCTGCCGTCTCCCGCTTAAGGGCGAATTTCAAACGTTGTCCATCACAGAGACAAATGATCTGGCTCCAGCAGCGTCTAAAGGAGTACCTGTTTGCTCACTTCTAGCTCCAGTGGAGACTGACGGAAAAATGGCCGCTAACGACCTGTGGTCCTTGTTCCGGGTGCGCGTGTCACCATCGAGCCTTAATGACATCATAAAGCCGCTTCAAGTGCAAGACTTGCAGGCTTATATACAGTCTATCTATCTATCTATGTAATGTATCTTACTGCATAGATATATATCTAGCTATATAAATAGATAGTTATATATCAATATAGACATTTCTACAAATATCTAGCTTTACGTATAAATCTAAACTTCTACAGTTATGGTTTTGTAAGGCTGAAAACAGACATCCAGAATTTGTATTATTATCAGCATTATTCTTATAATTCCATTGAGGTTATTCCAGGGGCAGGTAATACACTGCATGAGGCTTTGACCATTTTTTACCATTTTAGGTAAAAAGCTGCATTGACTGCACTTCTGCATTTTCTGCGATATGGTAGGACTGCAAGCAAAGCCTGAGACAAGATATGTCAAATACACTCTATACAGTATGCGAGTTCATTTTCCAAGATAGAAACATTGGTCACACTGAACATTGTTGAACGTTTTCGCTGCAATGCATCCTGGGACGCTTGGATCCAGGTTCTATCATTCATGCTGCGCCATTTCAACCAACCTGTGTGGCTCATATTCACTTTGGGTTGACGAGTGGCATGGTCATGGTGTAGGCCGAGCCTTTTTTGCCACTTCATCCGCCTCCGATCAAGCATAAAGACTTGCCCATAAGCATTCCCCACCCTAGAGTAACTTAACCTACCCATTCCCCTATCTGAAATAACTGTACCTACCTCAAAAGAAGTGATAAGCAGCGATCAATTTGACTGTTGCTGGCTGCCGTCTCCCGCTTAAGGGCGAATTTCAAACGTTGTCCATCACAGAGACAAATGATCTGGCTCCAGCAGCGTCTAAAGGAGTACGTGTTTGCTCACTTCTAGCTCCAGTGGAGACTGACGGAAAAATGGCCGCTAACGACCTGTGGTCCTTGTTCCGGGTGCGCGTGTCACCATCGAGCCTTAATGACATCATAAAGCCGCTTCAAGTGCAAGACTTGCAGGCTTATATACAGTCTATCTATCTATCTATGTAATGTATCTTACTGCATAGATATATATCTAGCTATATAAATAGATAGTTATATATCAATATAGATATTTTTACAAATATCTAGCTTTACGTATAAATCTAAACTTCTACAGTTATGGTTTTGTAAGGCTGAAAACAGACATCCAGAATTTGTATTATTATCAGCATTATTCTTATAATTCCATTGAGGTTATTCCAGGGGCAGGTAATACACTGCATGAGGCTTTGACCATTTTTTACCATTTTAGGTAAAAAGCTGCATTGACTGCACTTCTGCATTTTCTGCGATATGGTAGGACTGCAAGCAAAGCCTGAGACAAGATATGTCAAATACACTCTATACAGTATGCGAGTTCATTTTCCAAGATAGAAACATTGGTCACACTGAACATTGTTGAACGTTTTCGCTGCAATGCATCCTGGGACGCTTGGATCCAGGTTCTATCATTCATGCTGCGCCATTTCAACCAACCTGTGTGGCTCATATTCACTTTGGGTTGACGAGTGGCATGGTCATGGTGTAGGCCGAGCCTTTTTTGCCACTTCATCCGCCTCCGATCAAGCATAAAGACTTGCCCATAAGCATTCCCCACCCTAGAGTAACTTAACCTACCCATTCCCCTATCTGAAATAACTGTACCTACCTCAAAAGAAGTGATAAGCAGCGATCAATTTGACTGTTGCTGGCTGCCGTCTCCCGCTTAAGGGCGAATTTCAAACGTTGTCCATCACAGAGACAAATGATCTGGCTCCAGCAGCGTCTAAAGGAGTACGTGTTTGCTCACTTCTAGCTCCAGTGGAGACTGACGGAAAAATGGCCGCTAACGACCTGTGGTCCTTGTTCCGGGTGCGCGTGTCACCATCGAGCCTTAATGACATCATAAAGCCGCTTCAAGTGCAAGACTTGCAGGCTTATATACAGTCTATCTATCTATCTATGTAATGTATCTTACTGCATAGATATATATCTAGCTATATAAATAGATAGTTATATATCAATATAGATATTTTTACAAATATCTAGCTTTACGTATAAATCTAAACTTCTACAGTTATGGTTTTGTAAGGCTGAAAACAGACATCCAGAATTTGTATTATTATCAGCATTATTCTTATAATTCCATTGAGGTTATTCCAGGGGCAGGTAATACACTGCATGAGGCTTTGACCATTTTTTACCATTTTAGGTAAAAAGCTGCATTGACTGCACTTCTGCATTTTCTGCGATATGGTAGGACTGCAAGCAAAGCCTGAGACAAGATATGTCAAATACACTCTATACAGTATGCGAGTTCATTTTCCAAGATAGAAACATTGGTCACACTGAACATTGTTGAACGTTTTCGCTGCAATGCATCCTGGGACGCTTGGATCCAGGTTCTATCATTCATGCTGCGCCATTTCAACCAACCTGTGTGGCTCATATTCACTTTGGGTTGACGAGTGGCATGGTCATGGTGTAGGCCGAGCCTTTTTTGCCACTTCATCCGCCTCCGATCAAGCATAAAGACTTGCCCATAAGCATTCCCCACCCTAGAATAACTTCACCTACCCATTCCCCTATCTGAAATAACTGTACCTACCTCAAAAGAAGTGATAAGCAGCGATCAATTTGACTGTTGCTGGCTGCCGTCTCCCGCTTAAGGGCGAATTTCAAACGTTGTCCATCACAGAGACAAATGATCTGGCTCCAGCAGCGTCTAAAGGAGTACGTGTTTGCTCACTTCTAGCTCCAGTGGAGACTGACGGAAAAATGGCCGCTAACGACCTGTGGTCCTTGTTCCGGGTGCGCGTGTCACCATCGAGCCTTAATGACATCATAAAGCCGCTTCAAGTGCAAGACTTGCAGGCTTATATACAGTCTATCTATCTATCTATGTAATGTATCTTACTGCATAGATATATATCTAGCTATATAAATAGATAGTTATATATCAATATAGATATTTTTACAAATATCTAGCTTTACGTATAAATCTAAACTTCTACAGTTATGGTTTTGTAAGGCTGAAAACAGACATCCAGAATTTGTATTATTATCAGCATTATTCTTATAATTCCATTGAGGTTATTCCAGGGGCAGGTAATACACTGCATGAGGCTTTGACCATTTTTTACCATTTTAGGTAAAAAGCTGCATTGACTGCACTTCTGCATTTTCTGCGATATGGTAGGACTGCAAGCAAAGCCTGAGACAAGATATGTCAAATACACTCTATACAGTATGCGAGTTCATTTTCCAAGATAGAAACATTGGTCACACTGAACATTGTTGAACGTTTTCGCTGCAATGCATCCTGGGACGCTTGGATCCAGGTTCTATCATTCATGCTGCGCCATTTCAACCAACCTGTGTGGCTCATATTCACTTTGGGTTGACGAGTGGCATGGTCATGGTGTAGGCCGAGCCTTTTTTGCCACTTCATCCGCCTCCGATCAAGCATAAAGACTTGCCCATAAGCATTCCCCACCCTAGAATAACTTCACCTACCCATTCCCCTATCTGAAATAACTGTACCTACCTCAAAAGAAGTGATAAGCAGCGATCAATTTGACTGTTGCTGGCTGCCGTCTCCCGCTTAAGGGCGAATTTCAAACGTTGTCCATCACAGAGACAAATGATCTGGCTCCAGCAGCGTCTAAAGGAGTACCTGTTTGCTCACTTCTAGCTCCAGTGGAGACTGACGGAAAAATGGCCGCTAACGACCTGTGGTCCTTGTTCCGGGTGCGCGTGTCACCATCGAGCCTTAATGACATCATAAAGCCGCTTCAAGTGCAAGACTTGCAGGCTTATATACAGTCTATCTATCTATCTATGTAATGTATCTTACTGCATAGATATATATCTAGCTATATAAATAGATAGTTATATATCAATATAGACATTTCTACAAATATCTAGCTTTACGTATAAATCTAAACTTCTACAGTTATGGTTTTGTAAGGCTGAAAACAGACATCCAGAATTTGTATTATTATCAGCATTATTCTTATAATTCCATTGAGGTTATTCCAGGGGCAGGTAATACACTGCATGAGGCTTTGACCATTTTTTACCATTTTAGGTAAAAAGCTGCATTGACTGCACTTCTGCATTTTCTGCGATATGGTAGGACTGCAAGCAAAGCCTGAGACAAGATATGTCAAATACACTCTATACAGTATGCGAGTTCATTTTCCAAGATAGAAACATTGGTCACACTGAACATTGTTGAACGTTTTCGCTGCAATGCATCCTGGGACGCTTGGATCCAGGTTCTATCATTCATGCTGCGCCATTTCAACCAACCTGTGTGGCTCATATTCACTTTGGGTTGACGAGTGGCATGGTCATGGTGTAGGCCGAGCCTTTTTTGCCACTTCATCCGCCTCCGATCAAGCATAAAGACTTGCCCATAAGCATTCCCCACCCTAGAGTAACTTAACCTACCCATTCCCCTATCTGAAATAACTGTACCTACCTCAAAAGAAGTGATAAGCAGCGATCAATTTGACTGTTGCTGGCTGCCGTCTCCCGCTTAAGGGCGAATTTCAAACGTTGTCCATCACAGAGACAAATGATCTGGCTCCAGCAGCGTCTAAAGGAGTACGTGTTTGCTCACTTCTAGCTCCAGTGGAGACTGACGGAAAAATGGCCGCTAACGACCTGTGGTCCTTGTTCCGGGTGCGCGTGTCACCATCGAGCCTTAATGACATCATAAAGCCGCTTCAAGTGCAAGACTTGCAGGCTTATATACAGTCTATCTATCTATCTATGTAATGTATCTTACTGCATAGATATATATCTAGCTATATAAATAGATAGTTATATATCAATATAGATATTTTTACAAATATCTAGCTTTACGTATAAATCTAAACTTCTACAGTTATGGTTTTGTAAGGCTGAAAACAGACATCCAGAATTTGTATTATTATCAGCATTATTCTTATAATTCCATTGAGGTTATTCCAGGGGCAGGTAATACACTGCATGAGGCTTTGACCATTTTTTACCATTTTAGGTAAAAAGCTGCATTGACTGCACTTCTGCATTTTCTGCGATATGGTAGGACTGCAAGCAAAGCCTGAGACAAGATATGTCAAATACACTCTATACAGTATGCGAGTTCATTTTCCAAGATAGAAACATTGGTCACACTGAACATTGTTGAACGTTTTCGCTGCAATGCATCCTGGGACGCTTGGATCCAGGTTCTATCATTCATGCTGCGCCATTTCAACCAACCTGTGTGGCTCATATTCACTTTGGGTTGACGAGTGGCATGGTCATGGTGTAGGCCGAGCCTTTTTTGCCACTTCATCCGCCTCCGATCAAGCATAAAGACTTGCCCATAAGCATTCCCCACCCTAGAGTAACTTAACCTACCCATTCCCCTATCTGAAATAACTGTACCTACCTCAAAAGAAGTGATAAGCAGCGATCAATTTGACTGTTGCTGGCTGCCGTCTCCCGCTTAAGGGCGAATTTCAAACGTTGTCCATCACAGAGACAAATGATCTGGCTCCAGCAGCGTCTAAAGGAGTACGTGTTTGCTCACTTCTAGCTCCAGTGGAGACTGACGGAAAAATGGCCGCTAACGACCTGTGGTCCTTGTTCCGGGTGCGCGTGTCACCATCGAGCCTTAATGACATCATAAAGCCGCTTCAAGTGCAAGACTTGCAGGCTTATATACAGTCTATCTATCTATCTATGTAATGTATCTTACTGCATAGATATATATCTAGCTATATAAATAGATAGTTATATATCAATATAGATATTTTTACAAATATCTAGCTTTACGTATAAATCTAAACTTCTACAGTTATGGTTTTGTAAGGCTGAAAACAGACATCCAGAATTTGTATTATTATCAGCATTATTCTTATAATTCCATTGAGGTTATTCCAGGGGCAGGTAATACACTGCATGAGGCTTTGACCATTTTTTACCATTTTAGGTAAAAAGCTGCATTGACTGCACTTCTGCATTTTCTGCGATATGGTAGGACTGCAAGCAAAGCCTGAGACAAGATATGTCAAATACACTCTATACAGTATGCGAGTTCATTTTCCAAGATAGAAACATTGGTCACACTGAACATTGTTGAACGTTTTCGCTGCAATGCATCCTGGGACGCTTGGATCCAGGTTCTATCATTCATGCTGCGCCATTTCAACCAACCTGTGTGGCTCATATTCACTTTGGGTTGACGAGTGGCATGGTCATGGTGTAGGCCGAGCCTTTTTTGCCACTTCATCCGCCTCCGATCAAGCATAAAGACTTGCCCATAAGCATTCCCCACCCTAGAATAACTTCACCTACCCATTCCCCTATCTGAAATAACTGTACCTACCTCAAAAGAAGTGATAAGCAGCGATCAATTTGACTGTTGCTGGCTGCCGTCTCCCGCTTAAGGGCGAATTTCAAACGTTGTCCATCACAGAGACAAATGATCTGGCTCCAGCAGCGTCTAAAGGAGTACGTGTTTGCTCACTTCTAGCTCCAGTGGAGACTGACGGAAAAATGGCCGCTAACGACCTGTGGTCCTTGTTCCGGGTGCGCGTGTCACCATCGAGCCTTAATGACATCATAAAGCCGCTTCAAGTGCAAGACTTGCAGGCTTATATACAGTCTATCTATCTATCTATCTATGTAATGTATCTTACTGCATAGATATATATCTAGCTATATAAATAGATAGTTATATATCAATATAGACATTTCTACAAATATCTAGCTTTACGTATAAATCTAAACTTCTACAGTTATGGTTTTGTAAGGCTGAAAACAGACATCCAGAATTTGTATTATTATCAGCATTATTCTTATAATTGCCATTGAGGTTATTCCAGGGGCAGGTAATAAACTGCATGAGGCTTTGACCAATTTTTACCATTTTAGGTAAAAAGCTGCATTGACTGCACTTCTGCATTTTCTGCGATATGGTAGGACTGCAAGCAAAGCCTGAGACAAGATATGTCAAATACACTCTATACAGTATGCGAGTTCATTTTCCAAGATAGAAACATTGGTCACACTGAACATTGTTGAACGTTTTCGCTGCAATGCATCCTGGGACGCTTGGATCCAGGTTCTATCATTCATGCTGCGCCATTTCAACCAACCTGTGTGGCTCATATTCACTTTGGGTTGACGAGTGGCATGGTCATGGTGTAGGCCGAGCCTTTTTTGCCACTTCATCCGCCTCCGATCAAGCATAAAGACTTGCCCATAAGCATTCCCCACCCTAGAATAACTTCACCTACCCATTCCCCTATCTGAAATAACTGTACCTACCTCAAAAGAAGTGATAAGCAGCGATCAATTTGACTGTTGCTGGCTGCCGTCTCCCGCTTAAGGGCGAATTTCAAACGTTGTCCATCACAGAGACAAATGATCTGGCTCCAGCAGCGTCTAAAGGAGTACGTGTTTGCTCACTTCTAGCTCCAGTGGAGACTGACGGAAAAATGGCCGCTAACGACCTGTGGTCCTTGTTCCGGGTGCGCGTGTCACCATCGAGCCTTAATGACATCATAAAGCCGCTTCAAGTGCAAGACTTGCAGGCTTATATACAGTCTATCTATCTATCTATGTAATGTATCTTACTGCATAGATATATATCTAGCTATATAAATAGATAGTTATATATCAATATAGATATTTTTACAAATATCTAGCTTTACGTATAAATCTAAACTTCTACAGTTATGGTTTTGTAAGGCTGAAAACAGACATCCAGAATTTGTATTATTATCAGCATTATTCTTATAATTCCATTGAGGTTATTCCAGGGGCAGGTAATACACTGCATGAGGCTTTGACCATTTTTTACCATTTTAGGTAAAAAGCTGCATTGACTGCACTTCTGCATTTTCTGCGATATGGTAGGACTGCAAGCAAAGCCTGAGACAAGATATGTCAAATACACTCTATACAGTATGCGAGTTCATTTTCCAAGATAGAAACATTGGTCACACTGAACATTGTTGAACGTTTTCGCTGCAATGCATCCTGGGACGCTTGGATCCAGGTTCTATCATTCATGCTGCGCCATTTCAACCAACCTGTGTGGCTCATATTCACTTTGGGTTGACGAGTGGCATGGTCATGGTGTAGGCCGAGCCTTTTTTGCCACTTCATCCGCCTCCGATCAAGCATAAATACTTGCCCATAAGCATTCCCCACCCTAGAGTAACTTAACCTACCCATTCCCCTATCTGAAATAACTGTACCTACCTCAAAAGAAGTGATAAGCAGCGATCAATTTGACTGTTGCTGGCTGCCGTCTCCCGCTTAAGGGCGAATTTCAAACGTTGTCCATCACAGAGACAAATGATCTGGCTCCAGCAGCGTCTAAAGGAGTACGTGTTTGCTCACTTCTAGCTCCAGTGGAGACTGACGGAAAAATGGCCGCTAACGACCTGTGGTCCTTGTTCCGGGTGCGCGTGTCACCATCGAGCCTTAATGACATCATAAAGCCGCTTCAAGTGCAAGACTTGCAGGCTTATATACAGTCTATCTATCTATCTATGTAATGTATCTTACTGCATAGATATATATCTAGCTATATAAATAGATAGTTATATATCAATATAGATATTTTTACAAATATCTAGCTTTACGTATAAATCTAAACTTCTACAGTTATGGTTTTGTAAGGCTGAAAACAGACATCCAGAATTTGTATTATTATCAGCATTATTCTTATAATTCCATTGAGGTTATTCCAGGGGCAGGTAATACACTGCATGAGGCTTTGACCATTTTTTACCATTTTAGGTAAAAAGCTGCATTGACTGCACTTCTGCATTTTCTGCGATATGGTAGGACTGCAAGCAAAGCCTGAGACAAGATATGTCAAATACACTCTATACAGTATGCGAGTTCATTTTCCAAGATAGAAACATTGGTCACACTGAACATTGTTGAACGTTTTCGCTGCAATGCATCCTGGGACGCTTGGATCCAGGTTCTATCATTCATGCTGCGCCATTTCAACCAACCTGTGTGGCTCATATTCACTTTGGGTTGACGAGTGGCATGGTCATGGTGTAGGCCGAGCCTTTTTTGCCACTTCATCCGCCTCCGATCAAGCATAAAGACTTGCCCATAAGCATTCCCCACCCTAGAATAACTTCACCTACCCATTCCCCTATCTGAAATAACTGTACCTACCTCAAAAGAAGTGATAAGCAGCGATCAATTTGACTGTTGCTGGCTGCCGTCTCCCGCTTAAGGGCGAATTTCAAACGTTGTCCATCACAGAGACAAATGATCTGGCTCCAGCAGCGTCTAAAGGAGTACGTGTTTGCTCACTTCTAGCTCCAGTGGAGACTGACGGAAAAATGGCCGCTAACGACCTGTGGTCCTTGTTCCGGGTGCGCGTGTCACCATCGAGCCTTAATGACATCATAAAGCCGCTTCAAGTGCAAGACTTGCAGGCTTATATACAGTCTATCTATCTATCTATGTAATGTATCTTACTGCATAGATATATATCTAGCTATATAAATAGATAGTTATATATCAATATAGATATTTTTACAAATATCTAGCTTTACGTATAAATCTAAACTTCTACAGTTATGGTTTTGTAAGGCTGAAAACAGACATCCAGAATTTGTATTATTATCAGCATTATTCTTATAATTCCATTGAGGTTATTCCAGGGGCAGGTAATACACTGCATGAGGCTTTGACCATTTTTTACCATTTTAGGTAAAAAGCTGCATTGACTGCACTTCTGCATTTTCTGCGATATGGTAGGACTGCAAGCAAAGCCTGAGACAAGATATGTCAAATACACTCTATACAGTATGCGAGTTCATTTTCCAAGATAGAAACATTGGTCACACTGAACATTGTTGAACGTTTTCGCTGCAATGCATCCTGGGACGCTTGGATCCAGGTTCTATCATTCATGCTGCGCCATTTCAACCAACCTGTGTGGCTCATATTCACTTTGGGTTGACGAGTGGCATGGTCATGGTGTAGGCCGAGCCTTTTTTGCCACTTCATCCGCCTCCGATCAAGCATAAAGACTTGCCCATAAGCATTCCCCACCCTAGAGTAACTTAACCTACCCATTCCCCTATCTGAAATAACTGTACCTACCTCAAAAGAAGTGATAAGCAGCGATCAATTTGACTGTTGCTGGCTGCCGTCTCCCGCTTAAGGGCGAATTTCAAACGTTGTCCATCACAGAGACAAATGATCTGGCTCCAGCAGCGTCTAAAGGAGTACGTGTTTGCTCACTTCTAGCTCCAGTGGAGACTGACGGAAAAATGGCCGCTAACGACCTGTGGTCCTTGTTCCGGGTGCGCGTGTCACCATCGAGCCTTAATGACATCATAAAGCCGCTTCAAGTGCAAGACTTGCAGGCTTATATACAGTCTATCTATCTATCTATGTAATGTATCTTACTGCATAGATATATATCTAGCTATATAAATAGATAGTTATATATCAATATAGATATTTTTACAAATATCTAGCTTTACGTATAAATCTAAACTTCTACAGTTATGGTTTTGTAAGGCTGAAAACAGACATCCAGAATTTGTATTATTATCAGCATTATTCTTATAATTCCATTGAGGTTATTCCAGGGGCAGGTAATACACTGCATGAGGCTTTGACCATTTTTTACCATTTTAGGTAAAAAGCTGCATTGACTGCACTTCTGCATTTTCTGCGATATGGTAGGACTGCAAGCAAAGCCTGAGACAAGATATGTCAAATACACTCTATACAGTATGCGAGTTCATTTTCCAAGATAGAAACATTGGTCACACTGAACATTGTTGAACGTTTTCGCTGCAATGCATCCTGGGACGCTTGGATCCAGGTTCTATCATTCATGCTGCGCCATTTCAACCAACCTGTGTGGCTCATATTCACTTTGGGTTGACGAGTGGCATGGTCATGGTGTAGGCCGAGCCTTTTTTGCCACTTCATCCGCCTCCGATCAAGCATAAAGACTTGCCCATAAGCATTCCCCACCCTAGAATAACTTCACCTACCCATTCCCCTATCTGAAATAACTGTACCTACCTCAAAAGAAGTGATAAGCAGCGATCAATTTGACTGTTGCTGGCTGCCGTCTCCCGCTTAAGGGCGAATTTCAAACGTTGTCCATCACAGAGACAAATGATCTGGCTCCAGCAGCGTCTAAAGGAGTACCTGTTTGCTCACTTCTAGCTCCAGTGGAGACTGACGGAAAAATGGCCGCTAACAACCTGTGGTCCTTGTTCCGGGTGCGCGTGTCACCATCGAGCCTTAATGACATCATAAAGCCGCTTCAAGTGCAAGACTTGCAGGCTTATATACAGTCTATCTATCTATCTATCTATGTAATGTATCTTACTGCATAGATATATATCTAGCTATATAAATAGATAGTTATATATCAATATAGACATTTCTACAAATATCTAGCTTTACGTATAAATCTAAACTTCTACAGTTATGGTTTTGTAAGGCTGAAAACAGACATCCAGAATTTGTATTATTATCAGCATTATTCTTATAATTGCCATTGAGGTTATTCCAGGGGCAGGTAATAAACTGCATGAGGCTTTGACCAATTTTTACCATTTTAGGTAAAAAGCTGCATTGACTGCACTTCTGCATTTTCTGCGATATGGTAGGACTGCAAGCAAAGCCTGAGACAAGATATGTCAAATACACTCTATACAGTATGCGAGTTCATTTTCCAAGATAGAAACATTGGTCACACTGAACATTGTTGAACGTTTTCGCTGCAATGCATCCTGGGACGCTTGGATCCAGGTTCTATCATTCATGCTGCGCCATTTCAACCAACCTGTGTGGCTCATATTCACTTTGGGTTGACGAGTGGCATGGTCATGGTGTAGGCCGAGCCTTTTTTGCCACTTCATCCGCCTCCGATCAAGCATAAAGACTTGCCCATAAGCATTACCCACCCTAGAATAACTTAACCTACCCATTCCCCTATCTGAAATAACTGTACCTACCTCAAAAGAAGTGATAAGCAGCGATCAATTTGACTGTTGCTGGCTGCCGTCTCCCGCTTAAGGGCGAATTTCAAACGTTGTCCATCACAGAGACAAATGATCTGGCTCCAGCAGCGTCTAAAGGAGTACGTGTTTGCTCACTTCTAGCTCCAGTGGAGACTGACGGAAAAATGGCCGCTAACGACCTGTGGTCCTTGTTCCGGGTGCGCGTGTCACCATCGAGCCTTAATGACATCATAAAGCCGCTTCAAGTGCAAGACTTGCAGGCTTATATACAGTCTATCTATCTATCTATCTATGTAATGTATCTTACTGCATAGATATATATCTAGCTATATAAATAGATAGTTATATATCAATATAGACATTTCTACAAATATCTAGCTTTACGTATAAATCTAAACTTCTACAGTTATGGTTTTGTAAGGCTGAAAACAGACATCCAGAATTTGTATTATTATCAGCATTATTCTTATAATTGCCATTGAGGTTATTCCAGGGGCAGGTAATAAACTGCATGAGGCTTTGACCAATTTTTACCATTTTAGGTAAAAAGCTGCATTGACTGCACTTCTGCATTTTCTGCGATATGGTAGGACTGCAAGCAAAGCCTGAGACAAGATATGTCAAATACACTCTATACAGTATGCGAGTTCATTTTCCAAGATAGAAACATTGGTCACACTGAACATTGTTGAACGTTTTCGCTGCAATGCATCCTGGGACGCTTGGATCCAGGTTCTATCATTCATGCTGCGCCATTTCAACCAACCTGTGTGGCTCATATTCACTTTGGGTTGACGAGTGGCATGGTCATGGTGTAGGCCGAGCCTTTTTTGCCACTTCATCCGCCTCCGATCAAGCATAAAGACTTGCCCATAAGCATTACCCACCCTAGAATAACTTAACCTACCCATTCCCCTATCTGAAATAACTGTACCTACCTCAAAAGAAGTGATAAGCAGCGATCAATTTGACTGTTGCTGGCTGCCGTCTCCCGCTTAAGGGCGAATTTCAAACGTTGTCCATCACAGAGACAAATGATCTGGCTCCAGCAGCGTCTAAAGGAGTACGTGTTTGCTCACTTCTAGCTCCAGTGGAGACTGACGGAAAAATGGCCGCTAACGACCTGTGGTCCTTGTTCCGGGTGCGCGTGTCACCATCGAGCCTTAATGACATCATAAAGCCGCTTCAAGTGCAAGACTTGCAGGCTTATATACAGTCTATCTATCTATCTATGTAATGTATCTTACTGCATAGATATATATCTAGCTATATAAATAGATAGTTATATATCAATATAGATATTTTTACAAATATCTAGCTTTACGTATAAATCTAAACTTCTACAGTTATGGTTTTGTAAGGCTGAAAACAGACATCCAGAATTTGTATTATTATCAGCATTATTCTTATAATTCCATTGAGGTTATTCCAGGGGCAGGTAATACACTGCATGAGGCTTTGACCATTTTTTACCATTTTAGGTAAAAAGCTGCATTGACTGCACTTCTGCATTTTCTGCGATATGGTAGGACTGCAAGCAAAGCCTGAGACAAGATATGTCAAATACACTCTATACAGTATGCGAGTTCATTTTCCAAGATAGAAACATTGGTCACACTGAACATTGTTGAACGTTTTCGCTGCAATGCATCCTGGGACGCTTGGATCCAGGTTCTATCATTCATGCTGCGCCATTTCAACCAACCTGTGTGGCTCATATTCACTTTGGGTTGACGAGTGGCATGGTCATGGTGTAGGCCGAGCCTTTTTTGCCACTTCATCCGCCTCCGATCAAGCATAAAGACTTGCCCATAAGCATTCCCCACCCTAGAGTAACTTAACCTACACATTCCCCTATCTGAAATAACTGTACCTACCTCAAAAGAAGTGATAAGCAGCGATCAATTTGACTGTTGCTGGCTGCCGTCTCCCGCTTAAGGGCGAATTTCAAACGTTGTCCATCACAGAGACAAATGATCTGGCTCCAGCAGCGTCTAAAGGAGTACGTGTTTGCTCACTTCTAGCTCCAGTGGAGACTGACGGAAAAATGGCCGCTAACGACCTGTGGTCCTTGTTCCGGGTGCGCGTGTCACCATCGAGCCTTAATGACATCATAAAGCCGCTTCAAGTGCAAGACTTGCAGGCTTATATACAGTCTATCTATCTATCTATCTATGTAATGTATCTTACTGCATAGATATATATCTAGCTATATAAATAGATAGTTATATATCAATATAGATATTTTTACAAATATCTAGCTTTACGTATAAATCTAAACTTCTACAGTTATGGTTTTGTAAGGCTGAAAACAGACATCCAGAATTTGTATTATTATCAGCATTATTCTTATAATTCCATTGAGGTTATTCCAGGGGCAGGTAATACACTGCATGAGGCTTTGACCATTTTTTACCATTTTAGGTAAAAAGCTGCATTGACTGCACTTCTGCATTTTCTGCGATATGGTAGGACTGCAAGCAAAGCCTGAGACAAGATATGTCAAATACACTCTATACAGTATGCGAGTTCATTTTCCAAGATAGAAACATTGGTCACACTGAACATTGTTGAACGTTTTCGCTGCAATGCATCCTGGGACGCTTGGATCCAGGTTCTATCATTCATGCTGCGCCATTTCAACCAACCTGTGTGGCTCATATTCACTTTGGGTTGACGAGTGGCATGGTCATGGTGTAGGCCGAGCCTTTTTTGCCACTTCATCCGCCTCCGATCAAGCATAAAGACTTGCCCATAAGCATTCCCCACCCTAGAATAACTTCACCTACCCATTCCCCTATCTGAAATAACTGTACCTACCTCAAAAGAAGTGATAAGCAGCGATCAATTTGACTGTTGCTGGCTGCCGTCTCCCGCTTAAGGGCGAATTTCAAACGTTGTCCATCACAGAGACAAATGATCTGGCTCCAGCAGCGTCTAAAGGAGTACCTGTTTGCTCACTTCTAGCTCCAGTGGAGACTGACGGAAAAATGGCCGCTAACAACCTGTGGTCCTTGTTCCGGGTGCGCGTGTCACCATCGAGCCTTAATGACATCATAAAGCCGCTTCAAGTGCAAGACTTGCAGGCTTATATACAGTCTATCTATCTATCTATCTATGTAATGTATCTTACTGCATAGATATATATCTAGCTATATAAATAGATAGTTATATATCAATATAGACATTTCTACAAATATCTAGCTTTACGTATAAATCTAAACTTCTACAGTTATGGTTTTGTAAGGCTGAAAACAGACATCCAGAATTTGTATTATTATCAGCATTATTCTTATAATTGCCATTGAGGTTATTCCAGGGGCAGGTAATAAACTGCATGAGGCTTTGACCAATTTTTACCATTTTAGGTAAAAAGCTGCATTGACTGCACTTCTGCATTTTCTGCGATATGGTAGGACTGCAAGCAAAGCCTGAGACAAGATATGTCAAATACACTCTATACAGTATGCGAGTTCATTTTCCAAGATAGAAACATTGGTCACACTGAACATTGTTGAACGTTTTCGCTGCAATGCATCCTGGGACGCTTGGATCCAGGTTCTATCATTCATGCTGCGCCATTTCAACCAACCTGTGTGGCTCATATTCACTTTGGGTTGACGAGTGGCATGGTCATGGTGTAGGCCGAGCCTTTTTTGCCACTTCATCCGCCTCCGATCAAGCATAAAGACTTGCCCATAAGCATTACCCACCCTAGAATAACTTAACCTACCCATTCCCCTATCTGAAATAACTGTACCTACCTCAAAAGAAGTGATAAGCAGCGATCAATTTGACTGTTGCTGGCTGCCGTCTCCCGCTTAAGGGCGAATTTCAAACGTTGTCCATCACAGAGACAAATGATCTGGCTCCAGCAGCGTCTAAAGGAGTACGTGTTTGCTCACTTCTAGCTCCAGTGGAGACTGACGGAAAAATGGCCGCTAACGACCTGTGGTCCTTGTTCCGGGTGCGCGTGTCACCATCGAGCCTTAATGACATCATAAAGCCGCTTCAAGTGCAAGACTTGCAGGCTTATATACAGTCTATCTATCTATCTATCTATGTAATGTATCTTACTGCATAGATATATATCTAGCTATATAAATAGATAGTTATATATCAATATAGACATTTCTACAAATATCTAGCTTTACGTATAAATCTAAACTTCTACAGTTATGGTTTTGTAAGGCTGAAAACAGACATCCAGAATTTGTATTATTATCAGCATTATTCTTATAATTGCCATTGAGGTTATTCCAGGGGCAGGTAATAAACTGCATGAGGCTTTGACCAATTTTTACCATTTTAGGTAAAAAGCTGCATTGACTGCACTTCTGCATTTTCTGCGATATGGTAGGACTGCAAGCAAAGCCTGAGACAAGATATGTCAAATACACTCTATACAGTATGCGAGTTCATTTTCCAAGATAGAAACATTGGTCACACTGAACATTGTTGAACGTTTTCGCTGCAATGCATCCTGGGACGCTTGGATCCAGGTTCTATCATTCATGCTGCGCCATTTCAACCAACCTGTGTGGCTCATATTCACTTTGGGTTGACGAGTGGCATGGTCATGGTGTAGGCCGAGCCTTTTTTGCCACTTCATCCGCCTCCGATCAAGCATAAAGACTTGCCCATAAGCATTCCCCACCCTAGAATAACTTAACCTACCCATTCCCCTATCTGAAATAACTGTACCTACCTCAAAAGAAGTGATAAGCAGCGATCAATTTGACTGTTGCTGGCTGCCGTCTCCCGCTTAAGGGCGAATTTCAAACGTTGTCCATCACAGAGACAAATGATCTGGCTCCAGCAGCGTCTAAAGGAGTACGTGTTTGCTCACTTCTAGCTCCAGTGGAGACTGACGGAAAAATGGCCGCTAACGACCTGTGGTCCTTGTTCCGGGTGCGCGTGTCACCATCGAGCCTTAATGACATCATAAAGCCGCTTCAAGTGCAAGACTTGCAGGCTTATATACAGTCTATCTATCTATCTATGTAATGTATCTTACTGCATAGATATATATCTAGCTATATAAATAGATAGTTATATATCAATATAGATATTTTTACAAATATCTAGCTTTACGTATAAATCTAAACTTCTACAGTTATGGTTTTGTAAGGCTGAAAACAGACATCCAGAATTTGTATTATTATCAGCATTATTCTTATAATTCCATTGAGGTTATTCCAGGGGCAGGTAATACACTGCATGAGGCTTTGACCATTTTTTACCATTTTAGGTAAAAAGCTGCATTGACTGCACTTCTGCATTTTCTGCGATATGGTAGGACTGCAAGCAAAGCCTGAGACAAGATATGTCAAATACACTCTATACAGTATGCGAGTTCATTTTCCAAGATAGAAACATTGGTCACACTGAACATTGTTGAACGTTTTCGCTGCAATGCATCCTGGGACGCTTGGATCCAGGTTCTATCATTCATGCTGCGCCATTTCAACCAACCTGTGTGGCTCATATTCACTTTGGGTTGACGAGTGGCATGGTCATGGTGTAGGCCGAGCCTTTTTTGCCACTTCATCCGCCTCCGATCAAGCATAAAGACTTGCCCATAAGCATTCCCCACCCTAGAGTAACTTAACCTACCCATTCCCCTATCTGAAATAACTGTACCTACCTCAAAAGAAGTGATAAGCAGCGATCAATTTGACTGTTGCTGGCTGCCGTCTCCCGCTTAAGGGCGAATTTCAAACGTTGTCCATCACAGAGACAAATGATCTGGCTCCAGCAGCGTCTAAAGGAGTACGTGTTTGCTCACTTCTAGCTCCAGTGGAGACTGACGGAAAAATGGCCGCTAACGACCTGTGGTCCTTGTTCCGGGTGCGCGTGTCACCATCGAGCCTTAATGACATCATAAAGCCGCTTCAAGTGCAAGACTTGCAGGCTTATATACAGTCTATCTATCTATCTATGTAATGTATCTTACTGCATAGATATATATCTAGCTATATAAATAGATAGTTATATATCAATATAGATATTTTTACAAATATCTAGCTTTACGTATAAATCTAAACTTCTACAGTTATGGTTTTGTAAGGCTGAAAACAGACATCCAGAATTTGTATTATTATCAGCATTATTCTTATAATTCCATTGAGGTTATTCCAGGGGCAGGTAATACACTGCATGAGGCTTTGACCATTTTTTACCATTTTAGGTAAAAAGCTGCATTGACTGCACTTCTGCATTTTCTGCGATATGGTAGGACTGCAAGCAAAGCCTGAGACAAGATATGTCAAATACACTCTATACAGTATGCGAGTTCATTTTCCAAGATAGAAACATTGGTCACACTGAACATTGTTGAACGTTTTCGCTGCAATGCATCCTGGGACGCTTGGATCCAGGTTCTATCATTCATGCTGCGCCATTTCAACCAACCTGTGTGGCTCATATTCACTTTGGGTTGACGAGTGGCATGGTCATGGTGTAGGCCGAGCCTTTTTTGCCACTTCATCCGCCTCCGATCAAGCATAAAGACTTGCCCATAAGCATTCCCCACCCTAGAATAACTTCACCTACCCATTCCCCTATCTGAAATAACTGTACCTACCTCAAAAGAAGTGATAAGCAGCGATCAATTTGACTGTTGCTGGCTGCCGTCTCCCGCTTAAGGGCGAATTTCAAACGTTGTCCATCACAGAGACAAATGATCTGGCTCCAGCAGCGTCTAAAGGAGTACCTGTTTGCTCACTTCTAGCTCCAGTGGAGACTGACGGAAAAATGGCCGCTAACGACCTGTGGTCCTTGTTCCGGGTGCGCGTGTCACCATCGAGCCTTAATGACATCATAAAGCCGCTTCAAGTGCAAGACTTGCAGGCTTATATACAGTCTATCTATCTATCTATGTAATGTATCTTACTGCATAGATATATATCTAGCTATATAAATAGATAGTTATATATCAATATAGACATTTCTACAAATATCTAGCTTTACGTATAAATCTAAACTTCTACAGTTATGGTTTTGTAAGGCTGAAAACAGACATCCAGAATTTGTATTATTATCAGCATTATTCTTATAATTCCATTGAGGTTATTCCAGGGGCAGGTAATACACTGCATGAGGCTTTGACCATTTTTTACCATTTTAGGTAAAAAGCTGCATTGACTGCACTTCTGCATTTTCTGCGATATGGTAGGACTGCAAGCAAAGCCTGAGACAAGATATGTCAAATACACTCTATACAGTATGCGAGTTCATTTTCCAAGATAGAAACATTGGTCACACTGAACATTGTTGAACGTTTTCGCTGCAATGCATCCTGGGACGCTTGGATCCAGGTTCTATCATTCATGCTGCGCCATTTCAACCAACCTGTGTGGCTCATATTCACTTTGGGTTGACGAGTGGCATGGTCATGGTGTAGGCCGAGCCTTTTTTGCCACTTCATCCGCCTCCGATCAAGCATAAAGACTTGCCCATAAGCATTCCCCACCCTAGAGTAACTTAACCTACCCATTCCCCTATCTGAAATAACTGTACCTACCTCAAAAGAAGTGATAAGCAGCGATCAATTTGACTGTTGCTGGCTGCCGTCTCCCGCTTAAGGGCGAATTTCAAACGTTGTCCATCACAGAGACAAATGATCTGGCTCCAGCAGCGTCTAAAGGAGTACGTGTTTGCTCACTTCTAGCTCCAGTGGAGACTGACGGAAAAATGGCCGCTAACGACCTGTGGTCCTTGTTCCGGGTGCGCGTGTCACCATCGAGCCTTAATGACATCATAAAGCCGCTTCAAGTGCAAGACTTGCAGGCTTATATACAGTCTATCTATCTATCTATGTAATGTATCTTACTGCATAGATATATATCTAGCTATATAAATAGATAGTTATATATCAATATAGATATTTTTACAAA
Organism: Eleutherodactylus coqui; assembly: GCF_035609145.1. NCBI lineage: Eukaryota > Metazoa > Chordata > Amphibia > Anura > Eleutherodactylidae > Eleutherodactylus > Eleutherodactylus coqui. Next base: position 567,536 of record NW_027101795.1, read on the forward strand.
TATCTAGCTTTACGTATAAATCTAAACTTCTACAGTTATGGTTTTGTAAGGCTGAAAACAGACATCCAGAATTTGTATTATTATCAGCATTATTCTTATAATTCCATTGAGGTTATTCCAGGGGCAGGTAATACACTGCATGAGGCTTTGACCATTTTTTACCATTTTAGGTAAAAAGCTGCATTGACTGCACTTCTGCATTTTCTGCGATATGGTAGGACTGCAAGCAAAGCCTGAGACAAGATATGTCAAATACACTCTATACAGTATGCGAGTTCATTTTCCAAGATAGAAACATTGGTCACACTGAACATTGTTGAACGTTTTCGCTGCAATGCATCCTGGGACGCTTGGATCCAGGTTCTATCATTCATGCTGCGCCATTTCAACCAACCTGTGTGGCTCATATTCACTTTGGGTTGACGAGTGGCATGGTCATGGTGTAGGCCGAGCCTTTTTTGCCACTTCATCCGCCTCCGATCAAGCATAAAGACTTGCCCATAAGCATTCCCCACCCTAGAGTAACTTAACCTACCCATTCCCCTATCTGAAATAACTGTACCTACCTCAAAAGAAGTGATAAGCAGCGATCAATTTGACTGTTGCTGGCTGCCGTCTCCCGCTTAAGGGCGAATTTCAAACGTTGTCCATCACAGAGACAAATGATCTGGCTCCAGCAGCGTCTAAAGGAGTACGTGTTTGCTCACTTCTAGCTCCAGTGGAGACTGACGGAAAAATGGCCGCTAACGACCTGTGGTCCTTGTTCCGGGTGCGCGTGTCACCATCGAGCCTTAATGACATCATAAAGCCGCTTCAAGTGCAAGACTTGCAGGCTTATATACAGTCTATCTATCTATCTATGTAATGTATCTTACTGCATAGATATATATCTAGCTATATAAATAGATAGTTATATATCAATATAGATATTTTTACAAATATCTAGCTTTACGTATAAATCTAAACTTCTACAGTTATGGTTTTGTAAGGCTGAAAACAGACATCCAGAATTTGTATTATTATCAGCATTATTCTTATAATTCCATTGAGGTTATTCCAGGGGCAGGTAATACACTGCATGAGGCTTTGACCATTTTTTACCATTTTAGGTAAAAAGCTGCATTGACTGCACTTCTGCATTTTCTGCGATATGGTAGGACTGCAAGCAAAGCCTGAGACAAGATATGTCAAATACACTCTATACAGTATGCGAGTTCATTTTCCAAGATAGAAACATTGGTCACACTGAACATTGTTGAACGTTTTCGCTGCAATGCATCCTGGGACGCTTGGATCCAGGTTCTATCATTCATGCTGCGCCATTTCAACCAACCTGTGTGGCTCATATTCACTTTGGGTTGACGAGTGGCATGGTCATGGTGTAGGCCGAGCCTTTTTTGCCACTTCATCCGCCTCCGATCAAGCATAAAGACTTGCCCATAAGCATTCCCCACCCTAGAATAACTTCACCTACCCATTCCCCTATCTGAAATAACTGTACCTACCTCAAAAGAAGTGATAAGCAGCGATCAATTTGACTGTTGCTGGCTGCCGTCTCCCGCTTAAGGGCGAATTTCAAACGTTGTCCATCACAGAGACAAATGATCTGGCTCCAGCAGCGTCTAAAGGAGTACCTGTTTGCTCACTTCTAGCTCCAGTGGAGACTGACGGAAAAATGGCCGCTAACAACCTGTGGTCCTTGTTCCGGGTGCGCGTGTCACCATCGAGCCTTAATGACATCATAAAGCCGCTTCAAGTGCAAGACTTGCAGGCTTATATACAGTCTATCTATCTATCTATCTATGTAATGTATCTTACTGCATAGATATATATCTAGCTATATAAATAGATAGTTATATATCAATATAGACATTTCTACAAATATCTAGCTTTACGTATAAATCTAAACTTCTACAGTTATGGTTTTGTAAGGCTGAAAACAGACATCCAGAATTTGTATTATTATCAGCATTATTCTTATAATTGCCATTGAGGTTATTCCAGGGGCAGGTAATAAACTGCATGAGGCTTTGACCAATTTTTACCATTTTAGGTAAAAAGCTGCATTGACTGCACTTCTGCATTTTCTGCGATATGGTAGGACTGCAAGCAAAGCCTGAGACAAGATATGTCAAATACACTCTATACAGTATGCGAGTTCATTTTCCAAGATAGAAACATTGGTCACACTGAACATTGTTGAACGTTTTCGCTGCAATGCATCCTGGGACGCTTGGATCCAGGTTCTATCATTCATGCTGCGCCATTTCAACCAACCTGTGTGGCTCATATTCACTTTGGGTTGACGAGTGGCATGGTCATGGTGTAGGCCGAGCCTTTTTTGCCACTTCATCCGCCTCCGATCAAGCATAAAGACTTGCCCATAAGCATTACCCACCCTAGAATAACTTCACCTACCCATTCCCCTATCTGAAATAACTGTACCTACCTCAAAAGAAGTGATAAGCAGCGATCAATTTGACTGTTGCTGGCTGCCGTCTCCCGCTTAAGGGCGAATTTCAAACGTTGTCCATCACAGAGACAAATGATCTGGCTCCAGCAGCGTCTAAAGGAGTACCTGTTTGCTCACTTCTAGCTCCAGTGGAGACTGACGGAAAAATGGCCGCTAACAACCTGTGGTCCTTGTTCCGGGTGCGCGTGTCACCATCGAGCCTTAATGACATCATAAAGCCGCTTCAAGTGCAAGACTTGCAGGCTTATATACAGTCTATCTATCTATCTATGTAATGTATCTTACTGCATAGATATATATCTAGCTATATAAATAGATAGTTATATATCAATATAGACATTTCTACAAATATCTAGCTTTACGTATAAATCTAAACTTCTACAGTTATGGTTTTGTAAGGCTGAAAACAGACATCCAGAATTTGTATTATTATCAGCATTATTCTTATAATTCCATTGAGGTTATTCCAGGGGCAGGTAATACACTGCATGAGGCTTTGACCATTTTTTACCATTTTAGGTAAAAAGCTGCATTGACTGCACTTCTGCATTTTCTGCGATATGGTAGGACTGCAAGCAAAGCCTGAGACAAGATATGTCAAATACACTCTATACAGTATGCGAGTTCATTTTCCAAGATAGAAACATTGGTCACACTGAACATTGTTGAACGTTTTCGCTGCAATGCATCCTGGGACGCTTGGATCCAGGTTCTATCATTCATGCTGCGCCATTTCAACCAACCTGTGTGGCTCATATTCACTTTGGGTTGACGAGTGGCATGGTCATGGTGTAGGCCGAGCCTTTTTTGCCACTTCATCCGCCTCCGATCAAGCATAAAGACTTGCCCATAAGCATTCCCCACCCTAGAATAACTTCACCTACCCATTCCCCTATCTGAAATAACTGTACCTACCTCAAAAGAAGTGATAAGCAGCGATCAATTTGACTGTTGCTGGCTGCCGTCTCCCGCTTAAGGGCGAATTTCAAACGTTGTCCATCACAGAGACAAATGATCTGGCTCCAGCAGCGTCTAAAGGAGTACCTGTTTGCTCACTTCTAGCTCCAGTGGAGACTGACGGAAAAATGGCCGCTAACAACCTGTGGTCCTTGTTCCGGGTGCGCGTGTCACCATCGAGCCTTAATGACATCATAAAGCCGCTTCAAGTGCAAGACTTGCAGGCTTATATACAGTCTATCTATCTATCTATCTATCTATCTATGTAATGTATCTTACTGCATAGATATATATCTAGCTATATAAATAGATAGTTATATATCAATATAGACATTTCTACAAATATCTAGCTTTACGTATAAATCTAAACTTCTACAGTTATGGTTTTGTAAGGCTGAAAACAGACATCCAGAATTTGTATTATTATCAGCATTATTCTTATAATTGCCATTGAGGTTATTCCAGGGGCAGGTAATAAACTGCATGAGGCTTTGACCAATTTTTACCATTTTAGGTAAAAAGCTGCATTGACTGCACTTCTGCATTTTCTGCGATATGGTAGGACTGCAAGCAAAGCCTGAGACAAGATATGTCAAATACACTCTATACAGTATGCGAGTTCATTTTCCAAGATAGAAACATTGGTCACACTGAACATTGTTGAACGTTTTCGCTGCAATGCATCCTGGGACGCTTGGATCCAGGTTCTATCATTCATGCTGCGCCATTTCAACCAACCTGTGTGGCTCATATTCACTTTGGGTTGACGAGTGGCATGGTCATGGTGTAGGCCGAGCCTTTTTTGCCACTTCATCCGCCTCCGATCAAGCATAAAGACTTGCCCATAAGCATTCCCCACCCTAGAATAACTTAACCTACCCATTCCCCTATCTGAAATAACTGTACCTACCTCAAAAGAAGTGATAAGCAGCGATCAATTTGACTGTTGCTGGCTGCCGTCTCCCGCTTAAGGGCGAATTTCAAACGTTGTCCATCACAGAGACAAATGATCTGGCTCCAGCAGCGTCTAAAGGAGTACCTGTTTGCTCACTTCTAGCTCCAGTGGAGACTGACGGAAAAATGGCCGCTAACAACCTGTGGTCCTTGTTCCGGGTGCGCGTGTCACCATCGAGCCTTAATGACATCATAAAGCCGCTTCAAGTGCAAGACTTGCAGGCTTATATACAGTCTATCTATCTATCTATCTATCTATCTATCTATCTATCTATGTAATGTATCTTACTGCATAGATATATATCTAGCTATATAAATAGATAGTTATATATCAATATAGACATTTCTACAAATATCTAGCTTTACGTATAAATCTAAACTTCTACAGTTATGGTTTTGTAAGGCTGAAAACAGACATCCAGAATTTGTATTATTATCAGCATTATTCTTATAATTGCCATTGAGGTTATTCCAGGGGCAGGTAATAAACTGCATGAGGCTTTGACCAATTTTTACCATTTTAGGTAAAAAGCTGCATTGACTGCACTTCTGCATTTTCTGCGATATGGTAGGACTGCAAGCAAAGCCTGAGACAAGATATGTCAAATACACTCTATACAGTATGCGAGTTCATTTTCCAAGATAGAAACATTGGTCACACTGAACATTGTTGAACGTTTTCGCTGCAATGCATCCTGGGACGCTTGGATCCAGGTTCTATCATTCATGCTGCGCCATTTCAACCAACCTGTGTGGCTCATATTCACTTTGGGTTGACGAGTGGCATGGTCATGGTGTAGGCCGAGCCTTTTTTGCCACTTCATCCGCCTCCGATCAAGCATAAAGACTTGCCCATAAGCATTCCCCACCCTAGAATAACTTCACCTACCCATTCCCCTATCTGAAATAACTGTACCTACCTCAAAAGAAGTGATAAGCAGCGATCAATTTGACTGTTGCTGGCTGCCGTCTCCCGCTTAAGGGCGAATTTCAAACGTTGTCCATCACAGAGACAAATGATCTGGCTCCAGCAGCGTCTAAAGGAGTACGTGTTTGCTCACTTCTAGCTCCAGTGGAGACTGACGGAAAAATGGCCGCTAACGACCTGTGGTCCTTGTTCCGGGTGCGCGTGTCACCATCGAGCCTTAATGACATCATAAAGCCGCTTCAAGTGCAAGACTTGCAGGCTTATATACAGTCTATCTATCTATGTAATGTATCTTACTGCATAGATATATATCTAGCTATATAAATAGATAGTTATATATCAATATAGATATTTTTACAAATATCTAGCTTTACGTATAAATCTAAACTTCTACAGTTATGGTTTTGTAAGGCTGAAAACAGACATCCAGAATTTGTATTATTATCAGCATTATTCTTATAATTCCATTGAGGTTATTCCAGGGGCAGGTAATACACTGCATGAGGCTTTGACCATTTTTTACCATTTTAGGTAAAAAGCTGCATTGACTGCACTTCTGCATTTTCTGCGATATGGTAGGACTGCAAGCAAAGCCTGAGACAAGATATGTCAAATACACTCTATACAGTATGCGAGTTCATTTTCCAAGATAGAAACATTGGTCACACTGAACATTGTTGAACGTTTTCGCTGCAATGCATCCTGGGACGCTTGGATCCAGGTTCTATCATTCATGCTGCGCCATTTCAACCAACCTGTGTGGCTCATATTCACTTTGGGTTGACGAGTGGCATGGTCATGGTGTAGGCCGAGCCTTTTTTGCCACTTCATCCGCCTCCGATCAAGCATAAAGACTTGCCCATAAGCATTCCCCACCCTAGAATAACTTCACCTACCCATTCCCCTATCTGAAATAACTGTACCTACCTCAAAAGAAGTGATAAGCAGCGATCAATTTGACTGTTGCTGGCTGCCGTCTCCCGCTTAAGGGCGAATTTCAAACGTTGTCCATCACAGAGACAAATGATCTGGCTCCAGCAGCGTCTAAAGGAGTACCTGTTTGCTCACTTCTAGCTCCAGTGGAGACTGACGGAAAAATGGCCGCTAACGACCTGTGGTCCTTGTTCCGGGTGCGCGTGTCACCATCGAGCCTTAATGACATCATAAAGCCGCTTCAAGTGCAAGACTTGCAGGCTTATATACAGTCTATCTATCTATCTATCTATGTAATGTATCTTACTGCATAGATATATATCTAGCTATATAAATAGATAGTTATATATCAATATAGACATTTCTACAAATATCTAGCTTTACGTATAAATCTAAACTTCTACAGTTATGGTTTTGTAAGGCTGAAAACAGACATCCAGAATTTGTATTATTATCAGCATTATTCTTATAATTGCCATTGAGGTTATTCCAGGGGCAGGTAATAAACTGCATGAGGCTTTGACCAATTTTTACCATTTTAGGTAAAAAGCTGCATTGACTGCACTTCTGCATTTTCTGCGATATGGTAGGACTGCAAGCAAAGCCTGAGACAAGATATGTCAAATACACTCTATACAGTATGCGAGTTCATTTTCCAAGATAGAAACATTGGTCACACTGAACATTGTTGAACGTTTTCGCTGCAATGCATCCTGGGACGCTTGGATCCAGGTTCTATCATTCATGCTGCGCCATTTCAACCAACCTGTGTGGCTCATATTCACTTTGGGTTGACGAGTGGCATGGTCATGGTGTAGGCCGAGCCTTTTTTGCCACTTCATCCGCCTCCGATCAAGCATAAAGACTTGCCCATAAGCATTCCCCACCCTAGAATAACTTCACCTACCCATTCCCCTATCTGAAATAACTGTACCTACCTCAAAAGAAGTGATAAGCAGCGATCAATTTGACTGTTGCTGGCTGCCGTCTCCCGCTTAAGGGCGAATTTCAAACGTTGTCCATCACAGAGACAAATGATCTGGCTCCAGCAGCGTCTAAAGGAGTACCTGTTTGCTCACTTCTAGCTCCAGTGGAGACTGACGGAAAAATGGCCGCTAACAACCTGTGGTCCTTGTTCCGGGTGCGCGTGTCACCATCGAGCCTTAATGACATCATAAAGCCGCTTCAAGTGCAAGACTTGCAGGCTTATATACAGTCTATCTATCTATCTATGTAATGTATCTTACTGCATAGATATATATCTAGCTATATAAATAGATAGTTATATATCAATATAGACATTTCTACAAATATCTAGCTTTACGTATAAATCTAAACTTCTACAGTTATGGTTTTGTAAGGCTGAAAACAGACATCCAGAATTTGTATTATTATCAGCATTATTCTTATAATTGCCATTGAGGTTATTCCAGGGGCAGGTAATAAACTGCATGAGGCTTTGACCAATTTTTACCATTTTAGGTAAAAAGCTGCATTGACTGCACTTCTGCATTTTCTGCGATATGGTAGGACTGCAAGCAAAGCCTGAGACAAGATATGTCAAATACACTCTATACAGTATGCGAGTTCATTTTCCAAGATAGAAACATTGGTCACACTGAACATTGTTGAACGTTTTCGCTGCAATGCATCCTGGGACGCTTGGATCCAGGTTCTATCATTCATGCTGCGCCATTTCAACCAACCTGTGTGGCTCATATTCACTTTGGGTTGACGAGTGGCATGGTCATGGTGTAGGCCGAGCCTTTTTTGCCACTTCATCCGCCTCCGATCAAGCATAAAGACTTGCCCATAAGCATTCCCCACCCTAGAATAACTTAACCTACCCATTCCCCTATCTGAAATAACTGTACCTACCTCAAAAGAAGTGATAAGCAGCGATCAATTTGACTGTTGCTGGCTGCCGTCTCCCGCTTAAGGGCGAATTTCAAACGTTGTCCATCACAGAGACAAATGATCTGGCTCCAGCAGCGTCTAAAGGAGTACCTGTTTGCTCACTTCTAGCTCCAGTGGAGACTGACGGAAAAATGGCCGCTAACAACCTGTGGTCCTTGTTCCGGGTGCGCGTGTCACCATCGAGCCTTAATGACATCATAAAGCCGCTTCAAGTGCAAGACTTGCAGGCTTATATACAGTCTATCTATCTATCTATCTATCTATCTATCTATCTATCTATCTATGTAATGTGTCTTACTGCATAGATATATATCTAGCTATATAAATAGATAGTTATATATCAATATAGACATTTCTACAAATATCTAGCTTTACGTATAAATCTAAACTTCTACAGTTATGGTTTTGTAAGGCTGAAAACAGACATCCAGAATTTGTATTATTATCAGCATTATTCTTATAATTGCCATTGAGGTTATTCCAGGGGCAGGTAATAAACTGCATGAGGCTTTGACCAATTTTTACCATTTTAGGTAAAAAGCTGCATTGACTGCACTTCTGCATTTTCTGCGATATGGTAGGACTGCAAGCAAAGCCTGAGACAAGATATGTCAAATACACTCTATACAGTATGCGAGTTCATTTTCCAAGATAGAAACATTGGTCACACTGAACATTGTTGAACGTTTTCGCTGCAATGCATCCTGGGACGCTTGGATCCAGGTTCTATCATTCATGCTGCGCCATTTCAACCAACCTGTGTGGCTCATATTCACTTTGGGTTGACGAGTGGCATGGTCATGGTGTAGGCCGAGCCTTTTTTGCCACTTCATCCGCCTCCGATCAAGCATAAAGACTTGCCCATAAGCATTCCCCACCCTAGAATAACTTCACCTACCCATTCCCCTATCTGAAATAACTGTACCTACCTCAAAAGAAGTGATAAGCAGCGATCAATTTGACTGTTGCTGGCTGCCGTCTCCCGCTTAAGGGCGAATTTCAAACGTTGTCCATCACAGAGACAAATGATCTGGCTCCAGCAGCGTCTAAAGGAGTACCTGTTTGCTCACTTCTAGCTCCAGTGGAGACTGACGGAAAAATGGCCGCTAACAACCTGTGGTCCTTGTTCCGGGTGCGCGTGTCACCATCGAGCCTTAATGACATCATAAAGCCGCTTCAAGTGCAAGACTTGCAGGCTTATATACAGTCTATCTATCTATCTATCTATGTAATGTATCTTACTGCATAGATATATATCTAGCTATATAAATAGATAGTTATATATCAATATAGACATTTCTACAAATATCTAGCTTTACGTATAAATCTAAACTTCTACAGTTATGGTTTTGTAAGGCTGAAAACAGACATCCAGAATTTGTATTATTATCAGCATTATTCTTATAATTGCCATTGAGGTTATTCCAGGGGCAGGTAATAAACTGCATGAGGCTTTGACCAATTTTTACCATTTTAGGTAAAAAGCTGCATTGACTGCACTTCTGCATTTTCTGCGATATGGTAGGACTGCAAGCAAAGCCTGAGACAAGATATGTCAAATACACTCTATACAGTATGCGAGTTCATTTTCCAAGATAGAAACATTGGTCACACTGAACATTGTTGAACGTTTTCGCTGCAATGCATCCTGGGACGCTTGGATCCAGGTTCTATCATTCATGCTGCGCCATTTCAACCAACCTGTGTGGCTCATATTCACTTTGGGTTGACGAGTGGCATGGTCATGGTGTAGGCCGAGCCTTTTTTGCCACTTCATCCGCCTCCGATCAAGCATAAAGACTTGCCCATAAGCATTCCCCACCCTAGAATAACTTCACCTACCCATTCCCCTATCTGAAATAACTGTACCTACCTCAAAAGAAGTGATAAGCAGCGATCAATTTGACTGTTGCTGGCTGCCGTCTCCCGCTTAAGGGCGAATTTCAAACGTTGTCCATCACAGAGACAAATGATCTGGCTCCAGCAGCGTCTAAAGGAGTACCTGTTTGCTCACTTCTAGCTCCAGTGGAGACTGACGGAAAAATGGCCGCTAACAACCTGTGGTCCTTGTTCCGGGTGCGCGTGTCACCATCGAGCCTTAATGACATCATAAAGCCGCTTCAAGTGCAAGACTTGCAGGCTTATATACAGTCTATCTATCTATCTATGTAATGTATCTTACTGCATAGATATATATCTAGCTATATAAATAGATAGTTATATATCAATATAGACATTTCTACAAATATCTAGCTTTACGTATAAATCTAAACTTCTACAGTTATGGTTTTGTAAGGCTGAAAACAGACATCCAGAATTTGTATTATTATCAGCATTATTCTTATAATTGCCATTGAGGTTATTCCAGGGGCAGGTAATAAACTGCATGAGGCTTTGACCAATTTTTACCATTTTAGGTAAAAAGCTGCATTGACTGCACTTCTGCATTTTCTGCGATATGGTAGGACTGCAAGCAAAGCCTGAGACAAGATATGTCAAATACACTCTATACAGTATGCGAGTTCATTTTCCAAGATAGAAACATTGGTCACACTGAACATTGTTGAACGTTTTCGCTGCAATGCATCCTGGGACGCTTGGATCCAGGTTCTATCATTCATGCTGCGCCATTTCAACCAACCTGTGTGGCTCATATTCACTTTGGGTTGACGAGTGGCATGGTCATGGTGTAGGCCGAGCCTTTTTTGCCACTTCATCCGCCTCCGATCAAGCATAAAGACTTGCCCATAAGCATTCCCCACCCTAGAATAACTTAACCTACCCATTCCCCTATCTGAAATAACTGTACCTACCTCAAAAGAAGTGATAAGCAGCGATCAATTTGACTGTTGCTGGCTGCCGTCTCCCGCTTAAGGGCGAATTTCAAACGTTGTCCATCACAGAGACAAATGATCTGGCTCCAGCAGCGTCTAAAGGAGTACCTGTTTGCTCACTTCTAGCTCCAGTGGAGACTGACGGAAAAATGGCCGCTAACAACCTGTGGTCCTTGTTCCGGGTGCGCGTGTCACCATCGAGCCTTAATGACATCATAAAGCCGCTTCAAGTGCAAGACTTGCAGGCTTATATACAGTCTATCTATCTATCTATCTATCTATCTATCTATCTATCTATCTATCTATCTATGTAATGTATCTTACTGCATAGATATATATCTAGCTATATAAATAGATAGTTATATATCAATATAGACATTTCTACAAATATCTAGCTTTACGTATAAATCTAAACTTCTACAGTTATGGTTTTGTAAGGCTGAAAACAGACATCCAGAATTTGTATTATTATCAGCATTATTCTTATAATTGCCATTGAGGTTATTCCAGGGGCAGGTAATAAACTGCATGAGGCTTTGACCAATTTTTACCATTTTAGGTAAAAAGCTGCATTGACTGCACTTCTGCATTTTCTGCGATATGGTAGGACTGCAAGCAAAGCCTGAGACAAGATATGTCAAATACACTCTATACAGTATGCGAGTTCATTTTCCAAGATAGAAACATTGGTCACACTGAACATTGTTGAACGTTTTCGCTGCAATGCATCCTGGGACGCTTGGATCCAGGTTCTATCATTCATGCTGCGCCATTTCAACCAACCTGTGTGGCTCATATTCACTTTGGGTTGACGAGTGGCATGGTCATGGTGTAGGCCGAGCCTTTTTTGCCACTTCATCCGCCTCCGATCAAGCATAAAGACTTGCCCATAAGCATTCCCCACCCTAGAATAACTTCACCTACCCATTCCCCTATCTGAAATAACTGTACCTACCTCAAAAGAAGTGATAAGCAGCGATCAATTTGACTGTTGCTGGCTGCCGTCTCCCGCTTAAGGGCGAATTTCAAACGTTGTCCATCACAGAGACAAATGATCTGGCTCCAGCAGCGTCTAAAGGAGTACGTGTTTGCTCACTTCTAGCTCCAGTGGAGACTGACGGAAAAATGGCCGCTAACGACCTGTGGTCCTTGTTCCGGGTGCGCGTGTCACCATCGAGCCTTAATGACATCATAAAGCCGCTTCAAGTGCAAGACTTGCAGGCTTATATACAGTCTATCTATCTATGTAATGTATCTTACTGCATAGATATATATCTAGCTATATAAATAGATAGTTATATATCAATATAGATATTTTTACAAATATCTAGCTTTACGTATAAATCTAAACTTCTACAGTTATGGTTTTGTAAGGCTGAAAACAGACATCCAGAATTTGTATTATTATCAGCATTATTCTTATAATTCCATTGAGGTTATTCCAGGGGCAGGTAATACACTGCATGAGGCTTTGACCATTTTTTACCATTTTAGGTAAAAAGCTGCATTGACTGCACTTCTGCATTTTCTGCGATATGGTAGGACTGCAAGCAAAGCCTGAGACAAGATATGTCAAATACACTCTATACAGTATGCGAGTTCATTTTCCAAGATAGAAACATTGGTCACACTGAACATTGTTGAACGTTTTCGCTGCAATGCATCCTGGGACGCTTGGATCCAGGTTCTATCATTCATGCTGCGCCATTTCAACCAACCTGTGTGGCTCATATTCACTTTGGGTTGACGAGTGGCATGGTCATGGTGTAGGCCGAGCCTTTTTTGCCACTTCATCCGCCTCCGATCAAGCATAAAGACTTGCCCATAAGCATTCCCCACCCTAGAATAACTTAACCTACCCATTCCCCTATCTGAAATAACTGTACCTACCTCAAAAGAAGTGATAAGCAGCGATCAATTTGACTGTTGCTGGCTGCCGTCTCCCGCTTAAGGGCGAATTTCAAACGTTGTCCATCACAGAGACAAATGATCTGGCTCCAGCAGCGTCTAAAGGAGTACCTGTTTGCTCACTTCTAGCTCCAGTGGAGACTGACGGAAAAATGGCTGCTAACAACCTGTGGTCCTTGTTCCGGGTGCGCGTGTCACCATCGAGCCTTAATGACATCATAAAGCCGCTTCAAGTGCAAGACTTGCAGGCTTATATACAGTCTATCTATCTATCTATCTATCTATCTATGTAATGTATCTTACTGCATAGATATATATCTAGCTATATAAATAGATAGTTATATATCAATATAGACATTTCTACAAATATCTAGCTTTACGTATAAATCTAAACTTCTACAGTTATGGTTTTGTAAGGCTGAAAACAGACATCCAGAATTTGTATTATTATCAGCATTATTCTTATAATTGCCATTGAGGTTATTCCAGGGGCAGGTAATAAACTGCATGAGGCTTTGACCAATTTTTACCATTTTAGGTAAAAAGCTGCATTGACTGCACTTCTGCATTTTCTGCGATATGGTAGGACTGCAAGCAAAGCCTGAGACAAGATATGTCAAATACACTCTATACAGTATGCGAGTTCATTTTCCAAGATAGAAACATTGGTCACACTGAACATTGTTGAACGTTTTCGCTGCAATGCATCCTGGGACGCTTGGATCCAGGTTCTATCATTCATGCTGCGCCATTTCAACCAACCTGTGTGGCTCATATTCACTTTGGGTTGACGAGTGGCATGGTCATGGTGTAGGCCGAGCCTTTTTTGCCACTTCATCCGCCTCCGATCAAGCATAAAGACTTGCCCATAAGCATTCCCCACCCTAGAATAACTTCACCTACCCATTCCCCTATCTGAAATAACTGTACCTACCTCAAAAGAAGTGATAAGCAGCGATCAATTTGACTGTTGCTGGCTGCCGTCTCCCGCTTAAGGGCGAATTTCAAACGTTGTCCATCACAGAGACAAATGATCTGGCTCCAGCAGCGTCTAAAGGAGTACGTGTTTGCTCACTTCTAGCTCCAGTGGAGACTGACGGAAAAATGGCCGCTAACGACCTGTGGTCCTTGTTCCGGGTGCGCGTGTCACCATCGAGCCTTAATGACATCATAAAGCCGCTTCAAGTGCAAGACTTGCAGGCTTATATACAGTCTATCTATCTATGTAATGTATCTTACTGCATAGATATATATCTAGCTATATAAATAGATAGTTATATATCAATATAGATATTTTTACAAATATCTAGCTTTACGTATAAATCTAAACTTCTACAGTTATGGTTTTGTAAGGCTGAAAACAGACATCCAGAATTTGTATTATTATCAGCATTATTCTTATAATTCCATTGAGGTTATTCCAGGGGCAGGTAATACACTGCATGAGGCTTTGACCATTTTTTACCATTTTAGGTAAAAAGCTGCATTGACTGCACTTCTGCATTTTCTGCGATATGGTAGGACTGCAAGCAAAGCCTGAGACAAGATATGTCAAATACACTCTATACAGTATGCGAGTTCATTTTCCAAGATAGAAACATTGGTCACACTGAACATTGTTGAACGTTTTCGCTGCAATGCATCCTGGGACGCTTGGATCCAGGTTCTATCATTCATGCTGCGCCATTTCAACCAACCTGTGTGGCTCATATTCACTTTGGGTTGACGAGTGGCATGGTCATGGTGTAGGCCGAGCCTTTTTTGCCACTTCATCCGCCTCCGATCAAGCATAAAGACTTGCCCATAAGCATTCCCCACCCTAGAATAACTTAACCTACCCATTCCCCTATCTGAAATAACTGTACCTACCTCAAAAGAAGTGATAAGCAGCGATCAATTTGACTGTTGCTGGCTGCCGTCTCCCGCTTAAGGGCGAATTTCAAACGTTGTCCATCACAGAGACAAATGATCTGGCTCCAGCAGCGTCTAAAGGAGTACCTGTTTGCTCACTTCTAGCTCCAGTGGAGACTGACGGAAAAATGGCCGCTAACAACCTGTGGTCCTTGTTCCGGGTGCGCGTGTCACCATCGAGCCTTAATGACATCATAAAGCCGCTTCAAGTGCAAGACTTGCAGGCTTATATACAGTCTATCTATCTATCTATCTATCTATCTATCTATCTATCTATCTATCTATCTATCTATGTAATGTATCTTACTGCATAGATATATATCTAGCTATATAAATAGATAGTTATATATCAATATAGACATTTCTACAAATATCTAGCTTTACGTATAAATCTAAACTTCTACAGTTATGGTTTTGTAAGGCTGAAAACAGACATCCAGAATTTGTATTATTATCAGCATTATTCTTATAATTGCCATTGAGGTTATTCCAGGGGCAGGTAATAAACTGCATGAGGCTTTGACCAATTTTTACCATTTTAGGTAAAAAGCTGCATTGACTGCACTTCTGCATTTTCTGCGATATGGTAGGACTGCAAGCAAAGCCTGAGACAAGATATGTCAAATACACTCTATACAGTATGCGAGTTCATTTTCCAAGATAGAAACATTGGTCACACTGAACATTGTTGAACGTTTTCGCTGCAATGCATCCTGGGACGCTTGGATCCAGGTTCTATCATTCATGCTGCGCCATTTCAACCAACCTGTGTGGCTCATATTCACTTTGGGTTGACGAGTGGCATGGTCATGGTGTAGGCCGAGCCTTTTTTGCCACTTCATCCGCCTCCGATCAAGCATAAAGACTTGCCCATAAGCATTCCCCACCCTAGAATAACTTCACCTACCCATTCCCCTATCTGAAATAACTGTACCTACCTCAAAAGAAGTGATAAGCAGCGATCAATTTGACTGTTGCTGGCTGCCGTCTCCCGCTTAAGGGCGAATTTCAAACGTTGTCCATCACAGAGACAAATGATCTGGCTCCAGCAGCGTCTAAAGGAGTACGTGTTTGCTCACTTCTAGCTCCAGTGGAGACTGACGGAAAAATGGCCGCTAACGACCTGTGGTCCTTGTTCCGGGTGCGCGTGTCACCATCGAGCCTTAATGACATCATAAAGCCGCTTCAAGTGCAAGACTTGCAGGCTTATATACAGTCTATCTATCTATGTAATGTATCTTACTGCATAGATATATATCTAGCTATATAAATAGATAGTTATATATCAATATAGATATTTTTACAAATATCTAGCTTTACGTATAAATCTAAACTTCTACAGTTATGGTTTTGTAAGGCTGAAAACAGACATCCAGAATTTGTATTATTATCAGCATTATTCTTATAATTCCATTGAGGTTATTCCAGGGGCAGGTAATACACTGCATGAGGCTTTGACCATTTTTTACCATTTTAGGTAAAAAGCTGCATTGACTGCACTTCTGCATTTTCTGCGATATGGTAGGACTGCAAGCAAAGCCTGAGACAAGATATGTCAAATACACTCTATACAGTATGCGAGTTCATTTTCCAAGATAGAAACATTGGTCACACTGAACATTGTTGAACGTTTTCGCTGCAATGCATCCTGGGACGCTTGGATCCAGGTTCTATCATTCATGCTGCGCCATTTCAACCAACCTGTGTGGCTCATATTCACTTTGGGTTGACGAGTGGCATGGTCATGGTGTAGGCCGAGCCTTTTTTGCCACTTCATCCGCCTCCGATCAAGCATAAAGACTTGCCCATAAGCATTCCCCACCCTAGAATAACTTAACCTACCCATTCCCCTATCTGAAATAACTGTACCTACCTCAAAAGAAGTGATAAGCAGCGATCAATTTGACTGTTGCTGGCTGCCGTCTCCCGCTTAAGGGCGAATTTCAAACGTTGTCCATCACAGAGACAAATGATCTGGCTCCAGCAGCGTCTAAAGGAGTACCTGTTTGCTCACTTCTAGCTCCAGTGGAGACTGACGGAAAAATGGCTGCTAACAACCTGTGGTCCTTGTTCCGGGTGCGCGTGTCACCATCGAGCCTTAATGACATCATAAAGCCGCTTCAAGTGCAAGACTTGCAGGCTTATATACAGTCTATCTATCTATCTATCTATCTATCTATGTAATGTATCTTACTGCATAGATATATATCTAGCTATATAAATAGATAGTTATATATCAATATAGACATTTCTACAAATATCTAGCTTTACGTATAAATCTAAACTTCTACAGTTATGGTTTTGTAAGGCTGAAAACAGACATCCAGAATTTGTATTATTATCAGCATTATTCTTATAATTGCCATTGAGGTTATTCCAGGGGCAGGTAATAAACTGCATGAGGCTTTGACCAATTTTTACCATTTTAGGTAAAAAGCTGCATTGACTGCACTTCTGCATTTTCTGCGATATGGTAGGACTGCAAGCAAAGCCTGAGACAAGATATGTCAAATACACTCTATACAGTATGCGAGTTCATTTTCCAAGATAGAAACATTGGTCACACTGAACATTGTTGAACGTTTTCGCTGCAATGCATCCTGGGACGCTTGGATCCAGGTTCTATCATTCATGCTGCGCCATTTCAACCAACCTGTGTGGCTCATATTCACTTTGGGTTGACGAGTGGCATGGTCATGGTGTAGGCCGAGCCTTTTTTGCCACTTCATCCGCCTCCGATCAAGCATAAAGACTTGCCCATAAGCATTCCCCACCCTAGAATAACTTCACCTACCCATTCCCCTATCTGAAATAACTGTACCTACCTCAAAAGAAGTGATAAGCAGCGATCAATTTGACTGTTGCTGGCTGCCGTCTCCCGCTTAAGGGCGAATTTCAAACGTTGTCCATCACAGAGACAAATGATCTGGCTCCAGCAGCGTCTAAAGGAGTACGTGTTTGCTCACTTCTAGCTCCAGTGGAGACTGACGGAAAAATGGCCGCTAACGACCTGTGGTCCTTGTTCCGGGTGCGCGTGTCACCATCGAGCCTTAATGACATCATAAAGCCGCTTCAAGTGCAAGACTTGCAGGCTTATATACAGTCTATCTATCTATGTAATGTATCTTACTGCATAGATATATATCTAGCTATATAAATAGATAGTTATATATCAATATAGATATTTTTACAAATATCTAGCTTTACGTATAAATCTAAACTTCTACAGTTATGGTTTTGTAAGGCTGAAAACAGACATCCAGAATTTGTATTATTATCAGCATTATTCTTATAATTCCATTGAGGTTATTCCAGGGGCAGGTAATACACTGCATGAGGCTTTGACCATTTTTTACCATTTTAGGTAAAAAGCTGCATTGACTGCACTTCTGCATTTTCTGCGATATGGTAGGACTGCAAGCAAAGCCTGAGACAAGATATGTCAAATACACTCTATACAGTATGCGAGTTCATTTTCCAAGATAGAAACATTGGTCACACTGAACATTGTTGAACGTTTTCGCTGCAATGCATCCTGGGACGCTTGGATCCAGGTTCTATCATTCATGCTGCGCCATTTCAACCAACCTGTGTGGCTCATATTCACTTTGGGTTGACGAGTGGCATGGTCATGGTGTAGGCCGAGCCTTTTTTGCCACTTCATCCGCCTCCGATCAAGCATAAAGACTTGCCCATAAGCATTCCCCACCCTAGAATAACTTAACCTACCCATTCCCCTATCTGAAATAACTGTACCTACCTCAAAAGAAGTGATAAGCAGCGATCAATTTGACTGTTGCTGGCTGCCGTCTCCCGCTTAAGGGCGAATTTCAAACGTTGTCCATCACAGAGACAAATGATCTGGCTCCAGCAGCGTCTAAAGGAGTACCTGTTTGCTCACTTCTAGCTCCAGTGGAGACTGACGGAAAAATGGCTGCTAACAACCTGTGGTCCTTGTTCCGGGTGCGCGTGTCACCATCGAGCCTTAATGACATCATAAAGCCGCTTCAAGTGCAAGACTTGCAGGCTTATATACAGTCTATCTATCTATCTATCTATCTATCTATCTATCTATCTATCTATCTATCTATCTATCTATGTAATGTATCTTACTGCATAGATATATATCTAGCTATATAAATAGATAGTTATATATCAATATAGACATTTCTACAAATATCTAGCTTTACGTATAAATCTAAACTTCTACAGTTATGGTTTTGTAAGGCTGAAAACAGACATCCAGAATTTGTATTATTATCAGCATTATTCTTATAATTGCCATTGAGGTTATTCCAGGGGCAGGTAATAAACTGCATGAGGCTTTGACCAATTTTTACCATTTTAGGTAAAAAGCTGCATTGACTGCACTTCTGCATTTTCTGCGATATGGTAGGACTGCAAGCAAAGCCTGAGACAAGATATGTCAAATACACTCTATACAGTATGCGAGTTCATTTTCCAAGATAGAAACATTGGTCACACTGAACATTGTTGAACGTTTTCGCTGCAATGCATCCTGGGACGCTTGGATCCAGGTTCTATCATTCATGCTGCGCCATTTCAACCAACCTGTGTGGCTCATATTCACTTTGGGTTGACGAGTGGCATGGTCATGGTGTAGGCCGAGCCTTTTTTGCCACTTCATCCGCCTCCGATCAAGCATAAAGACTTGCCCATAAGCATTCCCCACCCTAGAATAACTTCACCTACCCATTCCCCTATCTGAAATAACTGTACCTACCTCAAAAGAAGTGATAAGCAGCGATCAATTTGACTGTTGCTGGCTGCCGTCTCCCGCTTAAGGGCGAATTTCAAACGTTGTCCATCACAGAGACAAATGATCTGGCTCCAGCAGCGTCTAAAGGAGTACGTGTTTGCTCACTTCTAGCTCCAGTGGAGACTGACGGAAAAATGGCCGCTAACGACCTGTGGTCCTTGTTCCGGGTGCGCGTGTCACCATCGAGCCTTAATGACATCATAAAGCCGCTTCAAGTGCAAGACTTGCAGGCTTATATACAGTCTATCTATCTATGTAATGTATCTTACTGCATAGATATATATCTAGCTATATAAATAGATAGTTATATATCAATATAGATATTTTTACAAATATCTAGCTTTACGTATAAATCTAAACTTCTACAGTTATGGTTTTGTAAGGCTGAAAACAGACATCCAGAATTTGTATTATTATCAGCATTATTCTTATAATTCCATTGAGGTTATTCCAGGGGCAGGTAATACACTGCATGAGGCTTTGACCATTTTTTACCATTTTAGGTAAAAAGCTGCATTGACTGCACTTCTGCATTTTCTGCGATATGGTAGGACTGCAAGCAAAGCCTGAGACAAGATATGTCAAATACACTCTATACAGTATGCGAGTTCATTTTCCAAGATAGAAACATTGGTCACACTGAACATTGTTGAACGTTTTCGCTGCAATGCATCCTGGGACGCTTGGATCCAGGTTCTATCATTCATGCTGCGCCATTTCAACCAACCTGTGTGGCTCATATTCACTTTGGGTTGACGAGTGGCATGGTCATGGTGTAGGCCGAGCCTTTTTTGCCACTTCATCCGCCTCCGATCAAGCATAAAGACTTGCCCATAAGCATTCCCCACCCTAGAATAACTTAACCTACCCATTCCCCTATCTGAAATAACTGTACCTACCTCAAAAGAAGTGATAAGCAGCGATCAATTTGACTGTTGCTGGCTGCCGTCTCCCGCTTAAGGGCGAATTTCAAACGTTGTCCATCACAGAGACAAATGATCTGGCTCCAGCAGCGTCTAAAGGAGTACCTGTTTGCTCACTTCTAGCTCCAGTGGAGACTGACGGAAAAATGGCTGCTAACAACCTGTGGTCCTTGTTCCGGGTGCGCGTGTCACCATCGAGCCTTAATGACATCATAAAGCCGCTTCAAGTGCAAGACTTGCAGGCTTATATACAGTCTATCTATCTATCTATCTATCTATCTATCTATCTATCTATGTAATGTATCTTACTGCATAGATATATATCTAGCTATATAAATAGATAGTTATATATCAATATAGACATTTCTACAAATATCTAGCTTTACGTATAAATCTAAACTTCTACAGTTATGGTTTTGTAAGGCTGAAAACAGACATCCAGAATTTGTATTATTATCAGCATTATTCTTATAATTGCCATTGAGGTTATTCCAGGGGCAGGTAATAAACTGCATGAGGCTTTGACCAATTTTTACCATTTTAGGTAAAAAGCTGCATTGACTGCACTTCTGCATTTTCTGCGATATGGTAGGACTGCAAGCAAAGCCTGAGACAAGATATGTCAAATACACTCTATACAGTATGCGAGTTCATTTTCCAAGATAGAAACATTGGTCACACTGAACATTGTTGAACGTTTTCGCTGCAATGCATCCTGGGACGCTTGGATCCAGGTTCTATCATTCATGCTGCGCCATTTCAACCAACCTGTGTGGCTCATATTCACTTTGGGTTGACGAGTGGCATGGTCATGGTGTAGGCCGAGCCTTTTTTGCCACTTCATCCGCCTCCGATCAAGCATAAAGACTTGCCCATAAGCATTCCCCACCCTAGAATAACTTCACCTACCCATTCCCCTATCTGAAATAACTGTACCTACCTCAAAAGAAGTGATAAGCAGCGATCAATTTGACTGTTGCTGGCTGCCGTCTCCCGCTTAAGGGCGAATTTCAAACGTTGTCCATCACAGAGACAAATGATCTGGCTCCAGCAGCGTCTAAAGGAGTACGTGTTTGCTCACTTCTAGCTCCAGTGGAGACTGACGGAAAAATGGCCGCTAACGACCTGTGGTCCTTGTTCCGGGTGCGCGTGTCACCATCGAGCCTTAATGACATCATAAAGCCGCTTCAAGTGCAAGACTTGCAGGCTTATATACAGTCTATCTATCTATGTAATGTATCTTACTGCATAGATATATATCTAGCTATATAAATAGATAGTTATATATCAATATAGATATTTTTACAAATATCTAGCTTTACGTATAAATCTAAACTTCTACAGTTATGGTTTTGTAAGGCTGAAAACAGACATCCAGAATTTGTATTATTATCAGCATTATTCTTATAATTCCATTGAGGTTATTCCAGGGGCAGGTAATACACTGCATGAGGCTTTGACCATTTTTTACCATTTTAGGTAAAAAGCTGCATTGACTGCACTTCTGCATTTTCTGCGATATGGTAGGACTGCAAGCAAAGCCTGAGACAAGATATGTCAAATACACTCTATACAGTATGCGAGTTCATTTTCCAAGATAGAAACATTGGTCACACTGAACATTGTTGAACGTTTTCGCTGCAATGCATCCTGGGACGCTTGGATCCAGGTTCTATCATTCATGCTGCGCCATTTCAACCAACCTGTGTGGCTCATATTCACTTTGGGTTGACGAGTGGCATGGTCATGGTGTAGGCCGAGCCTTTTTTGCCACTTCATCCGCCTCCGATCAAGCATAAAGACTTGCCCATAAGCATTCCCCACCCTAGAATAACTTAACCTACCCATTCCCCTATCTGAAATAACTGTACCTACCTCAAAAGAAGTGATAAGCAGCGATCAATTTGACTGTTGCTGGCTGCCGTCTCCCGCTTAAGGGCGAATTTCAAACGTTGTCCATCACAGAGACAAATGATCTGGCTCCAGCAGCGTCTAAAGGAGTACCTGTTTGCTCACTTCTAGCTCCAGTGGAGACTGACGGAAAAATGGCTGCTAACAACCTGTGGTCCTTGTTCCGGGTGCGCGTGTCACCATCGAGCCTTAATGACATCATAAAGCCGCTTCAAGTGCAAGACTTGCAGGCTTATATACAGTCTATCTATCTATCTATCTATCTATCTATGTAATGTATCTTACTGCATAGATATATATCTAGCTATATAAATAGATAGTTATATATCAATATAGACATTTCTACAAATATCTAGCTTTACGTATAAATCTAAACTTCTACAGTTATGGTTTTGTAAGGCTGAAAACAGACATCCAGAATTTGTATTATTATCAGCATTATTCTTATAATTGCCATTGAGGTTATTCCAGGGGCAGGTAATAAACTGCATGAGGCTTTGACCAATTTTTACCATTTTAGGTAAAAAGCTGCATTGACTGCACTTCTGCATTTTCTGCGATATGGTAGGACTGCAAGCAAAGCCTGAGACAAGATATGTCAAATACACTCTATACAGTATGCGAGTTCATTTTCCAAGATAGAAACATTGGTCACACTGAACATTGTTGAACGTTTTCGCTGCAATGCATCCTGGGACGCTTGGATCCAGGTTCTATCATTCATGCTGCGCCATTTCAACCAACCTGTGTGGCTCATATTCACTTTGGGTTGACGAGTGGCATGGTCATGGTGTAGGCCGAGCCTTTTTTGCCACTTCATCCGCCTCCGATCAAGCATAAAGACTTGCCCATAAGCATTCCCCACCCTAGAATAACTTCACCTACCCATTCCCCTATCTGAAATAACTGTACCTACCTCAAAAGAAGTGATAAGCAGCGATCAATTTGACTGTTGCTGGCTGCCGTCTCCCGCTTAAGGGCGAATTTCAAACGTTGTCCATCACAGAGACAAATGATCTGGCTCCAGCAGCGTCTAAAGGAGTACGTGTTTGCTCACTTCTAGCTCCAGTGGAGACTGACGGAAAAATGGCCGCTAACGACCTGTGGTCCTTGTTCCGGGTGCGCGTGTCACCATCGAGCCTTAATGACATCATAAAGCCGCTTCAAGTGCAAGACTTGCAGGCTTATATACAGTCTATCTATCTATGTAATGTATCTTACTGCATAGATATATATCTAGCTATATAAATAGATAGTTATATATCAATATAGATATTTTTACAAATATCTAGCTTTACGTATAAATCTAAACTTCTACAGTTATGGTTTTGTAAGGCTGAAAACAGACATCCAGAATTTGTATTATTATCAGCATTATTCTTATAATTCCATTGAGGTTATTCCAGGGGCAGGTAATACACTGCATGAGGCTTTGACCATTTTTTACCATTTTAGGTAAAAAGCTGCATTGACTGCACTTCTGCATTTTCTGCGATATGGTAGGACTGCAAGCAAAGCCTGAGACAAGATATGTCAAATACACTCTATACAGTATGCGAGTTCATTTTCCAAGATAGAAACATTGGTCACACTGAACATTGTTGAACGTTTTCGCTGCAATGCATCCTGGGACGCTTGGATCCAGGTTCTATCATTCATGCTGCGCCATTTCAACCAACCTGTGTGGCTCATATTCACTTTGGGTTGACGAGTGGCATGGTCATGGTGTAGGCCGAGCCTTTTTTGCCACTTCATCCGCCTCCGATCAAGCATAAAGACTTGCCCATAAGCATTCCCCACCCTAGAATAACTTAACCTACCCATTCCCCTATCTGAAATAACTGTACCTACCTCAAAAGAAGTGATAAGCAGCGATCAATTTGACTGTTGCTGGCTGCCGTCTCCCGCTTAAGGGCGAATTTCAAACGTTGTCCATCACAGAGACAAATGATCTGGCTCCAGCAGCGTCTAAAGGAGTACCTGTTTGCTCACTTCTAGCTCCAGTGGAGACTGACGGAAAAATGGCTGCTAACAACCTGTGGTCCTTGTTCCGGGTGCGCGTGTCACCATCGAGCCTTAATGACATCATAAAGCCGCTTCAAGTGCAAGACTTGCAGGCTTATATACAGTCTATCTATCTATCTATCTATCTATCTATCTATCTATCTATCTATCTATGTAATGTATCTTACTGCATAGATATATATCTAGCTATATAAATAGATAGTTATATATCAATATAGACATTTCTACAAATATCTAGCTTTACGTATAAATCTAAACTTCTACAGTTATGGTTTTGTAAGGCTGAAAACAGACATCCAGAATTTGTATTATTATCAGCATTATTCTTATAATTGCCATTGAGGTTATTCCAGGGGCAGGTAATAAACTGCATGAGGCTTTGACCAATTTTTACCATTTTAGGTAAAAAGCTGCATTGACTGCACTTCTGCATTTTCTGCGATATGGTAGGACTGCAAGCAAAGCCTGAGACAAGATATGTCAAATACACTCTATACAGTATGCGAGTTCATTTTCCAAGATAGAAACATTGGTCACACTGAACATTGTTGAACGTTTTCGCTGCAATGCATCCTGGGACGCTTGGATCCAGGTTCTATCATTCATGCTGCGCCATTTCAACCAACCTGTGTGGCTCATATTCACTTTGGGTTGACGAGTGGCATGGTCATGGTGTAGGCCGAGCCTTTTTTGCCACTTCATCCGCCTCCGATCAAGCATAAAGACTTGCCCATAAGCATTCCCCACCCTAGAATAACTTAACCTACCCATTCCCCTATCTGAAATAACTGTACCTACCTCAAAAGAAGTGATAAGCAGCGATCAATTTGACTGTTGCTGGCTGCCGTCTCCCGCTTAAGGGCGAATTTCAAACGTTGTCCATCACAGAGACAAATGATCTGGCTCCAGCAGCGTCTAAAGGAGTACGTGTTTGCTCACTTCTAGCTCCAGTGGAGACTGACGGAAAAATGGCCGCTAACGACCTGTGGTCCTTGTTCCGGGTGCGCGTGTCACCATCGAGCCTTAATGACATCATAAAGCCGCTTCAAGTGCAAGACTTGCAGGCTTATATACAGTCTATCTATCTATGTAATGTATCTTACTGCATAGATATATATCTAGCTATATAAATAGATAGTTATATATCAATATAGATATTTTTACAAATATCTAGCTTTACGTATAAATCTAAACTTCTACAGTTATGGTTTTGTAAGGCTGAAAACAGACATCCAGAATTTGTATTATTATCAGCATTATTCTTATAATTCCATTGAGGTTATTCCAGGGGCAGGTAATACACTGCATGAGGCTTTGACCATTTTTTACCATTTTAGGTAAAAAGCTGCATTGACTGCACTTCTGCATTTTCTGCGATATGGTAGGACTGCAAGCAAAGCCTGAGACAAGATATGTCAAATACACTCTATACAGTATGCGAGTTCATTTTCCAAGATAGAAACATTGGTCACACTGAACATTGTTGAACGTTTTCGCTGCAATGCATCCTGGGACGCTTGGATCCAGGTTCTATCATTCATGCTGCGCCATTTCAACCAACCTGTGTGGCTCATATTCACTTTGGGTTGACGAGTGGCATGGTCATGGTGTAGGCCGAGCCTTTTTTGCCACTTCATCCGCCTCCGATCAAGCATAAAGACTTGCCCATAAGCATTCCCCACCCTAGAATAACTTAACCTACCCATTCCCCTATCTGAAATAACTGTACCTACCTCAAAAGAAGTGATAAGCAGCGATCAATTTGACTGTTGCTGGCTGCCGTCTCCCGCTTAAGGGCGAATTTCAAACGTTGTCCATCACAGAGACAAATGATCTGGCTCCAGCAGCGTCTAAAGGAGTACCTGTTTGCTCACTTCTAGCTCCAGTGGAGACTGACGGAAAAATGGCTGCTAACAACCTGTGGTCCTTGTTCCGGGTGCGCGTGTCACCATCGAGCCTTAATGACATCATAAAGCCGCTTCAAGTGCAAGACTTGCAGGCTTATATACAGTCTATCTATCTATCTATCTATCTATCTATCTATCTATCTATCTATCTATGTAATGTATCTTACTGCATAGATATATATCTAGCTATATAAATAGATAGTTATATATCAATATAGACATTTCTACAAATATCTAGCTTTACGTATAAATCTAAACTTCTACAGTTATGGTTTTGTAAGGCTGAAAACAGACATCCAGAATTTGTATTATTATCAGCATTATTCTTATAATTGCCATTGAGGTTATTCCAGGGGCAGGTAATAAACTGCATGAGGCTTTGACCAATTTTTACCATTTTAGGTAAAAAGCTGCATTGACTGCACTTCTGCATTTTCTGCGATATGGTAGGACTGCAAGCAAAGCCTGAGACAAGATATGTCAAATACACTCTATACAGTATGCGAGTTCATTTTCCAAGATAGAAACATTGGTCACACTGAACATTGTTGAACGTTTTCGCTGCAATGCATCCTGGGACGCTTGGATCCAGGTTCTATCATTCATGCTGCGCCATTTCAACCAACCTGTGTGGCTCATATTCACTTTGGGTTGACGAGTGGCATGGTCATGGTGTAGGCCGAGCCTTTTTTGCCACTTCATCCGCCTCCGATCAAGCATAAAGACTTGCCCATAAGCATTCCCCACCCTAGAATAACTTAACCTACCCATTCCCCTATCTGAAATAACTGTACCTACCTCAAAAGAAGTGATAAGCAGCGATCAATTTGACTGTTGCTGGCTGCCGTCTCCCGCTTAAGGGCGAATTTCAAACGTTGTCCATCACAGAGACAAATGATCTGGCTCCAGCAGCGTCTAAAGGAGTACGTGTTTGCTCACTTCTAGCTCCAGTGGAGACTGACGGAAAAATGGCCGCTAACGACCTGTGGTCCTTGTTCCGGGTGCGCGTGTCACCATCGAGCCTTAATGACATCATAAAGCCGCTTCAAGTGCAAGACTTGCAGGCTTATATACAGTCTATCTATCTATGTAATGTATCTTACTGCATAGATATATATCTAGCTATATAAATAGATAGTTATATATCAATATAGATATTTTTACAAATATCTAGCTTTACGTATAAATCTAAACTTCTACAGTTATGGTTTTGTAAGGCTGAAAACAGACATCCAGAATTTGTATTATTATCAGCATTATTCTTATAATTCCATTGAGGTTATTCCAGGGGCAGGTAATACACTGCATGAGGCTTTGACCATTTTTTACCATTTTAGGTAAAAAGCTGCATTGACTGCACTTCTGCATTTTCTGCGATATGGTAGGACTGCAAGCAAAGCCTGAGACAAGATATGTCAAATACACTCTATACAGTATGCGAGTTCATTTTCCAAGATAGAAACATTGGTCACACTGAACATTGTTGAACGTTTTCGCTGCAATGCATCCTGGGACGCTTGGATCCAGGTTCTATCATTCATGCTGCGCCATTTCAACCAACCTGTGTGGCTCATATTCACTTTGGGTTGACGAGTGGCATGGTCATGGTGTAGGCCGAGCCTTTTTTGCCACTTCATCCGCCTCCGATCAAGCATAAAGACTTGCCCATAAGCATTCCCCACCCTAGAATAACTTAACCTACCCATTCCCCTATCTGAAATAACTGTACCTACCTCAAAAGAAGTGATAAGCAGCGATCAATTTGACTGTTGCTGGCTGCCGTCTCCCGCTTAAGGGCGAATTTCAAACGTTGTCCATCACAGAGACAAATGATCTGGCTCCAGCAGCGTCTAAAGGAGTACCTGTTTGCTCACTTCTAGCTCCAGTGGAGACTGACGGAAAAATGGCCGCTAACAACCTGTGGTCCTTGTTCCGGGTGCGCGTGTCACCATCGAGCCTTAATGACATCATAAAGCCGCTTCAAGTGCAAGACTTGCAGGCTTATATACAGTCTATCTATCTATCTATCTATCTATCTATCTATCTATCTATGTAATGTATCTTACTGCATAGATATATATCTAGCTATATAAATAGATAGTTATATATCAATATAGACATTTCTACAAATATCTAGCTTTACGTATAAATCTAAACTTCTACAGTTATGGTTTTGTAAGGCTGAAAACAGACATCCCGAATTTGTATTATTATCAGCATTATTCTTATAATTGCCATTGAGGTTATTCCAGGGCCAGGTAATAAACTGCATGAGGCTTTGACCAATTTTTACCATTTTAGGTAAAAAGCTGCATTGACTGCACTTCTGCATTTTCTGCGATATGGTAGGACTGCAAGCAAAGCCTGAGACAAGATATGTCAAATACACTCTATACAGTATGCGAGTTCATTTTCCAAGATAGAAACACTGGTCACACTGAACATTGTTGAACGTTTTCGCTGCAATGCATCCTGGGACGCTTGGATCCAGGTTCTATCATTCATGCTGCGCCATTTCAACCAACCTGTGTGGCTCATATTCACTTTGGGTTGACGAGTGGCATGGTCATGGTGTAGGCCGAGCCTTTTTTGCCACTTCATCCGCCTCCGATCAAGCATAAAGACTTGCCCATAAGCATTCCCCACCCTAGAATAACTTAACCTACCCATTCCCCTATCTGAAATAACTGTACCTACCTCAAAAGAAGTGATAAGCAGCGATCAATTTGACTGTTGCTGGCTGCCGTCTCCCGCTTAAGGGCGAATTTCAAACGTTGTCCATCACAGAGACAAATGATCTGGCTCCAGCAGCGTCTAAAGGAGTACCTGTTTGCTCACTTCTAGCTCCAGTGGAGACTGACGGAAAAATGGCCGCTAACGACCTGTGGTCCTTGTTCCGGGTGCGCGTGTCACCATCGAGCCTTAATGACATCATAAAGCCGCTTCAAGTGCAAGACTTGCAGGCTTATATACAGTCTATCTATCTATGTAATGTATCTTACTGCATAGATATATATCTAGCTATATAAATAGATAGTTATATATCAATATAGATATTTTTACAAATATCTAGCTTTACGTATAAATCTAAACTTCTACAGTTATGGTTTTGTAAGGCTGAAAACAGACATCCAGAATTTGTATTATTATCAGCATTATTCTTATAATTCCATTGAGGTTATTCCAGGGGCAGGTAATACACTGCATGAGGCTTTGACCATTTTTTACCATTTTAGGTAAAAAGCTGCATTGACTGCACTTCTGCATTTTCTGCGATATGGTAGGACTGCAAGCAAAGCCTGAGACAAGATATGTCAAATACACTCTATACAGTATGCGAGTTCATTTTCCAAGATAGAAACATTGGTCACACTGAACATTGTTGAACGTTTTCGCTGCAATGCATCCTGGGACGCTTGGATCCAGGTTCTATCATTCATGCTGCGCCATTTCAACCAACCTGTGTGGCTCATATTCACTTTGGGTTGACGAGTGGCATGGTCATGGTGTAGGCCGAGCCTTTTTTGCCACTTCATCCGCCTCCGATCAAGCATAAAGACTTGCCCATAAGCATTCCCCACCCTAGAATAACTTAACCTACCCATTCCCCTATCTGAAATAACTGTACCTACCTCAAAAGAAGTGATAAGCAGCGATCAATTTGACTGTTGCTGGCTGCCGTCTCCCGCTTAAGGGCGAATTTCAAACGTTGTCCATCACAGAGACAAATGATCTGGCTCCAGCAGCGTCTAAAGGAGTACCTGTTTGCTCACTTCTAGCTCCAGTGGAGACTGACGGAAAAATGGCCGCTAACGACCTGTGGTCCTTGTTCCGGGTGCGCGTGTCACCATCGAGCCTTAATGACATCATAAAGCCGCTTCAAGTGCAAGACTTGCAGGCTTATATACAGTCTATCTATCTATGTAATGTATCTTACTGCATAGATATATATCTAGCTATATAAATAGATAGTTATATATCAATATAGATATTTTTACAAATATCTAGCTTTACGTATAAATCTAAACTTCTACAGTTATGGTTTTGTAAGGCTGAAAACAGACATCCAGAATTTGTATTATTATCAGCATTATTCTTATAATTCCATTGAGGTTATTCCAGGGGCAGGTAATACACTGCATGAGGCTTTGACCATTTTTTACCATTTTAGGTAAAAAGCTGCATTGACTGCACTTCTGCATTTTCTGCGATATGGTAGGACTGCAAGCAAAGCCTGAGACAAGATATGTCAAATACACTCTATACAGTATGCGAGTTCATTTTCCAAGATAGAAACATTGGTCACACTGAACATTGTTGAACGTTTTCGCTGCAATGCATCCTGGGACGCTTGGATCCAGGTTCTATCATTCATGCTGCGCCATTTCAACCAACCTGTGTGGCTCATATTCACTTTGGGTTGACGAGTGGCATGGTCATGGTGTAGGCCGAGCCTTTTTTGCCACTTCATCCGCCTCCGATCAAGCATAAAGACTTGCCCATAAGCATTCCCCACCCTAGAATAACTTAACCTACCCATTCCCCTATCTGAAATAACTGTACCTACCTCAAAAGAAGTGATAAGCAGCGATCAATTTGACTGTTGCTGGCTGCCGTCTCCCGCTTAAGGGCGAATTTCAAACGTTGTCCATCACAGAGACAAATGATCTGGCTCCAGCAGCGTCTAAAGGAGTACCTGTTTGCTCACTTCTAGCTCCAGTGGAGACTGACGGAAAAATGGCCGCTAACAACCTGTGGTCCTTGTTCCGGGTGCGCGTGTCACCATCGAGCCTTAATGACATCATAAAGCCGCTTCAAGTGCAAGACTTGCAGGCTTATATACAGTCTATCTATCTATCTATCTATCTATCTATCTATCTATCTATCTATGTAATGTATCTTACTGCATAGATATATATCAAGCTATATAAATAGATAGTTATATATCAATATAGACATTTCTACAAATATCTAGCTTTACGTATAAATCTAAACTTCTACAGTTATGGTTTTGTAAGGCTGAAAACAGACATCCAGAATTTGTATTATTATCAGCATTATTCTTATAATTGCCATTGAGGTTATTCCAGGGGCAGGTAATAAACTGCATGAGGCTTTGACCAATTTTTACCATTTTAGGTAAAAAGCTGCATTGACTGCACTTCTGCATTTTCTGCGATATGGTAGGACTGCAAGCAAAGCCTGAGACAAGATATGTCAAATACACTCTATACAGTATGCGAGTTCATTTTCCAAGATAGAAACACTGGTCACACTGAACATTGTTGAACGTTTTCGCTGCAATGCATCCTGGGACGCTTGGATCCAGGTTCTATCATTCATGCTGCGCCATTTCAACCAACCTGTGTGGCTCATATTCACTTTGGGTTGACGAGTGGCATGGTCATGGTGTAGGCCGAGCCTTTTTTGCCACTTCATCCGCCTCCGATCAAGCATAAAGACTTGCCCATAAGCATTCCCCACCCTAGAATAACTTAACCTACCCATTCCCCTATCTGAAATAACTGTACCTACCTCAAAAGAAGTGATAAGCAGCGATCAATTTGACTGTTGCTGGCTGCCGTCTCCCGCTTAAGGGCGAATTTCAAACGTTGTCCATCACAGAGACAAATGATCTGGCTCCAGCAGCGTCTAAAGGAGTACCTGTTTGCTCACTTCTAGCTCCAGTGGAGACTGACGGAAAAATGGCCGCTAACGACCTGTGGTCCTTGTTCCGGGTGCGCGTGTCACCATCGAGCCTTAATGACATCATAAAGCCGCTTCAAGTGCAAGACTTGCAGGCTTATATACAGTCTATCTATCTATCTATGTAATGTATCTTACTGCATAGATATATATCTAGCTATATAAATAGATAGTTATATATCAATATAGATATTTTTACAAATATCTAGCTTTACGTATAAATCTAAACTTCTACAGTTATGGTTTTGTAAGGCTGAAAACAGACATCCAGAATTTGTATTATTATCAGCATTATTCTTATAATTCCATTGAGGTTATTCCAGGGGCAGGTAATACACTGCATGAGGCTTTGACCATTTTTTACCATTTTAGGTAAAAAGCTGCATTGACTGCACTTCTGCATTTTCTGCGATATGGTAGGACTGCAAGCAAAGCCTGAGACAAGATATGTCAAATACACTCTATACAGTATGCGAGTTCATTTTCCAAGATAGAAACATTGGTCACACTGAACATTGTTGAACGTTTTCGCTGCAATGCATCCTGGGACGCTTGGACCCAGGTTCTATCATTCATGCTGCGCCATTTCAACCAACCTGTGTGGCTCATATTCACTTTGGGTTGACGAGTGGCATGGTCATGGTGTAGGCCGAGCCTTTTTTGCCACTTCATCCGCCTCCGATCAAGCATAAAGACTTGCCCATAAGCATTCCCCACCCTAGAGTAACTTAACCTACCCATTCCCCTATCTGAAATAACTGTACCTACCTCAAAAGAAGTGATAAGCAGCGATCAATTTGACTGTTGCTGGCTGCCGTCTCCCGCTTAAGGGCGAATTTCAAACGTTGTCCATCACAGAGACAAATGATCTGGCTCCAGCAGCGTCTAAAGGAGTACGTGTTTGCTCACTTCTAGCTCCAGTGGAGACTGACGGAAAAATGGCCGCTAACAACCTGTGGTCCTTGTTCCGGGTGCGCGTGTCACCATCGAGCCTTAATGACATCATAAAGCCGCTTCAAGTGCAAGACTTGCAGGCTTATATACAGTCTATCTATCTATCTATCTATCTATCTATGTAATGTATCTTACTGCATAGATATATATCTAGCTATATAAATAGATAGTTATATATCAATATAGACATTTCTACAAATATCTAGCTTTACGTATAAATCTAGACTTCTACAGTTATGGTTTTGTAAGGCTGAAAACAGACATCCAGAATTTGTATTATTATCAGCATTATTCTTATAATTGCCATTGAGGTTATTCCAGGGGCAGGTAATAAACTGCATGAGGCTTTGACCAATTTTTACCATTTTAGGTAAAAAGCTGCATTGACTGCACTTCTGCATTTTCTGCGATATGGTAGGACTGCAAGCAAAGCCTGAGACAAGATATGTCAAATACACTCTATACAGTATGCGAGTTCATTTTCCAAGATAGAAACACTGGTCACACTGAACATTGTTGAACGTTTTCGCTGCAATGCATCCTGGGACGCTTGGATCCAGGTTCTATCATTCATGCTGCGCCATTTCAACCAACCTGTGTGGCTCATATTCACTTTGGGTTGACGAGTGGCATGGTCATGGTGTAGGCCGAGCCTTTTTTGCCACTTCATCCGCCTCCGATCAAGCATAAAGACTTGCCCATAAGCATTCCCCACCCTAGAATAACTTAACCTACCCATTCCCCTATCTGAAATAACTGTACCTACCTCAAAAGAAGTGATAAGCAGCAATCAATTTGACTGTTGCTGGCTGCCGTCTCCCGCTTAAGGGCGAATTTCAAACGTTGTCCATCACAGAGACAAATGATCTGGCTCCAGCAGCGTCTAAAGGAGTACCTGTTTGCTCACTTCTAGCTCCAGTGGAGACTGACGGAAAAATGGCCGCTAACGACCTGTGGTCCTTGTTCCGGGTGCGCGTGTCACCATCGAGCCTTAATGACATCATAAAGCCGCTTCAAGTGCAAGACTTGCAGGCTTATATACAGTCTATCTATCTATCTATGTAATGTATCTTACTGCATAGATATATATCTAGCTATATAAATAGATAGTTATATATCAATATAGATATTTTTACAAATATCTAGCTTTACGTATAAATCTAAACTTCTACAGTTATGGTTTTGTAAGGCTGAAAACAGACATCCAGAATTTGTATTATTATCAGCATTATTCTTATAATTCCATTGAGGTTATTCCAGGGGCAGGTAATACACTGCATGAGGCTTTGACCATTTTTTACCATTTTAGGTAAAAAGCTGCATTGACTGCACTTCTGCATTTTCTGCGATATGGTAGGACTGCAAGCAAAGCCTGAGACAAGATATGTCAAATACACTCTATACAGTATGCGAGTTCATTTTCCAAGATAGAAACATTGGTCACACTGAACATTGTTGAACGTTTTCGCTGCAATGCATCCTGGGACGCTTGGATCCAGGTTCTATCATTCATGCTGCGCCATTTCAACCAACCTGTGTGGCTCATATTCACTTTGGGTTGACGAGTGGCATGGTCATGGTGTAGGCCGAGCCTTTTTTGCCACTTCATCCGCCTCCGATCAAGCATAAAGACTTGCCCATAAGCATTCCCCACCCTAGAATAACTTAACCTACCCATTCCCCTATCTGAAATAACTGTACCTACCTCAAAAGAAGTGATAAGCAGCGATCAATTTGACTGTTGCTGGCTGCCGTCTCCCGCTTAAGGGCGAATTTCAAACGTTGTCCATCACAGAGACAAATGATCTGGCTCCAGCAGCGTCTAAAGGAGTACGTGTTTGCTCACTTCTAGCTCCAGTGGAGACTGACGGAAAAATGGCCGCTAACGACCTGTGGTCCTTGTTCCGGGTGCGCGTGTCACCATCGAGCCTTAATGACATCATAAAGCCGCTTCAAGTGCAAGACTTGCAGGCTTATATACAGTCTATCTATCTATCTATGTAATGTATCTTACTGCATAGATATATATCTAGCTATATAAATAGATAGTTATATATCAATATAGATATTTTTACAAATATCTAGCTTTACGTATAAATCTAAACTTCTACAGTTATGGTTTTGTAAGGCTGAAAACAGACATCCAGAATTTGTATTATTATCAGCATTATTCTTATAATTCCATTGAGGTTATTCCAGGGGCAGGTAATACACTGCATGAGGCTTTGACCATTTTTTACCATTTTAGGTAAAAAGCTGCATTGACTGCACTTCTGCATTTTCTGCGATATGGTAGGACTGCAAGCAAAGCCTGAGACAAGATATGTCAAATACACTCTATACAGTATGCGAGTTCATTTTCCAAGATAGAAACATTGGTCACACTGAACATTGTTGAACGTTTTCGCTGCAATGCATCCTGGGACGCTTGGATCCAGGTTCTATCATTCATGCTGCGCCATTTCAACCAACCTGTGTGGCTCATATTCACTTTGGGTTGACGAGTGGCATGGTCATGGTGTAGGCCGAGCCTTTTTTGCCACTTCATCCGCCTCCGATCAAGCATAAAGACTTGCCCATAAGCATTCCCCACCCTAGAGTAACTTAACCTACCCATTCCCCTATCTGAAATAACTGTACCTACCTCAAAAGAAGTGATAAGCAGTGATCAATTTGACTGTTGCTGGCTGCCGTCTCCCGCTTAAGGGCGAATTTCAAACGTTGTCCATCACAGAGACAAATGATCTGGCTCCAGCAGCGTCTAAAGGAGTACGTGTTTGCTCACTTCTAGCTCCAGTGGAGACTGACGGAAAAATGGCCGCTAACGACCTGTGGTCCTTGTTCCGGGTGCGCGTGTCACCATCGAGCCTTAATGACATCATAAAGCCGCTTCAAGTGCAAGACTTGCAGGCTTATATACAGTCTATCTATCTATCTATGTAATGTATCTTACTGCATAGATATATATCTAGCTATATAAATAGATAGTTATATATCAATATAGATATTTTTACAAATATCTAGCTTTACGTATAAATCTAAACTTCTACAGTTATGGTTTTGTAAGGCTGAAAACAGACATCCAGAATTTGTATTATTATCAGCATTATTCTTATAATTCCATTGAGGTTATTCCAGGGGCAGGTAATACACTGCATGAGGCTTTGACCATTTTTTACCATTTTAGGTAAAAAGCTGCATTGACTGCACTTCTGCATTTTCTGCGATATGGTAGGACTGCAAGCAAAGCCTGAGACAAGATATGTCAAATACACTCTATACAGTATGCGAGTTCATTTTCCAAGATAGAAACATTGGTCACACTGAACATTGTTGAACGTTTTCGCTGCAATGCATCCTGGGACGCTTGGATCCAGGTTCTATCATTCATGCTGCGCCATTTCAACCAACCTGTGTGGCTCATATTCACTTTGGGTTGACGAGTGGCATGGTCATGGTGTAGGCCGAGCCTTTTTTGCCACTTCATCCGCCTCCGATCAAGCATAAAGACTTGCCCATAAGCATTCCCCACCCTAGAGTAACTTAACCTACCCATTCCCCTATCTGAAATAACTGTACCTACCTCAAAAGAAGTGATAAGCAGCGATCAATTTGACTGTTGCTGGCTGCCGTCTCCCGCTTAAGGGCGAATTTCAAACGTTGTCCATCACAGAGACAAATGATCTGGCTCCAGCAGCGTCTAAAGGAGTACGTGTTTGCTCACTTCTAGCTCCAGTGGAGACTGACGGAAAAATGGCCGCTAACGACCTGTGGTCCTTGTTCCGGGTGCGCGTGTCACCATCGAGCCTTAATGACATCATAAAGCCGCTTCAAGTGCAAGACTTGCAGGCTTATATACAGTCTATCTATCTATCTATGTAATGTATCTTACTGCATAGATATATATCTAGCTATATAAATAGATAGTTATATATCAATATAGATATTTTTACAAATATCTAGCTTTACGTATAAATCTAAACTTCTACAGTTATGGTTTTGTAAGGCTGAAAACAGACATCCAGAATTTGTATTATTATCAGCATTATTCTTATAATTCCATTGAGGTTATTCCAGGGGCAGGTAATACACTGCATGAGGCTTTGACCATTTTTTACCATTTTAGGTAAAAAGCTGCATTGACTGCACTTCTGCATTTTCTGCGATATGGTAGGACTGCAAGCAAAGCCTGAGACAAGATATGTCAAATACACTCTATACAGTATGCGAGTTCATTTTCCAAGATAGAAACATTGGTCACACTGAACATTGTTGAACGTTTTCGCTGCAATGCATCCTGGGACGCTTGGATCCAGGTTCTATCATTCATGCTGCGCCATTTCAACCAACCTGTGTGGCTCATATTCACTTTGGGTTGACGAGTGGCATGGTCATGGTGTAGGCCGAGCCTTTTTTGCCACTTCATCCGCCTCCGATCAAGCATAAAGACTTGCCCATAAGCATTCCCCACCCTAGAATAACTTCACCTACCCATTCCCCTATCTGAAATAACTGTACCTACCTCAAAAGAAGTGATAAGCAGCGATCAATTTGACTGTTGCTGGCTGCCGTCTCCCGCTTAAGGGCGAATTTCAAACGTTGTCCATCACAGAGACAAATGATCTGGCTCCAGCAGCGTCTAAAGGAGTACCTGTTTGCTCACTTCTAGCTCCAGTGGAGACTGACGGAAAAATGGCCGCTAACAACCTGTGGTCCTTGTTCCGGGTGCGCGTGTCACCATCGAGCCTTAATGACATCATAAAGCCGCTTCAAGTGCAAGACTTGCAGGCTTATATACAGTCTATCTATCTATCTATCTATGTAATGTATCTTACTGCATAGATATATATCTAGCTATATAAATAGATAGTTATATATCAATATAGACATTTCTACAAATATCTAGCTTTACGTATAAATCTAAACTTCTACAGTTATGGTTTTGTAAGGCTGAAAACAGACATCCAGAATTTGTATTATTATCAGCATTATTCTTATAATTGCCATTGAGGTTATTCCAGGGGCAGGTAATAAACTGCATGAGGCTTTGACCAATTTTTACCATTTTAGGTAAAAAGCTGCATTGACTGCACTTCTGCATTTTCTGCGATATGGTAGGACTGCAAGCAAAGCCTGAGACAAGATATGTCAAATACACTCTATACAGTATGCGAGTTCATTTTCCAAGATAGAAACATTGGTCACACTGAACATTGTTGAACGTTTTCGCTGCAATGCATCCTGGGACGCTTGGACCCAGGTTCTATCATTCATGCTGCGCCATTTCAACCAACCTGTGTGGCTCATATTCACTTTGGGTTGACGAGTGGCATGGTCATGGTGTAGGCCGAGCCTTTTTTGCCACTTCATCCGCCTCCGATCAAGCATAAAGACTTGCCCATAAGCATTCCCCACCCTAGAGTAACTTAACCTACCCATTCCCCTATCTGAAATAACTGTACCTACCTCAAAAGAAGTGATAAGCAGCGATCAATTTGACTGTTGCTGGCTGCCGTCTCCCGCTTAAGGGCGAATTTCAAACGTTGTCCATCACAGAGACAAATGATCTGGCTCCAGCAGCGTCTAAAGGAGTACGTGTTTGCTCACTTCTAGCTCCAGTGGAGACTGACGGAAAAATGGCCGCTAACAACCTGTGGTCCTTGTTCCGGGTGCGCGTGTCACCATCGAGCCTTAATGACATCATAAAGCCGCTTCAAGTGCAAGACTTGCAGGCTTATATACAGTCTATCTATCTATCTATCTATCTATCTATGTAATGTATCTTACTGCATAGATATATATCTAGCTATATAAATAGATAGTTATATATCAATATAGACATTTCTACAAATATCTAGCTTTACGTATAAATCTAAACTTCTACAGTTATGGTTTTGTAAGGCTGAAAACAGACATCCAGAATTTGTATTATTATCAGCATTATTCTTATAATTGCCATTGAGGTTATTCCAGGGGCAGGTAATAAACTGCATGAGGCTTTGACCAATTTTTACCATTTTAGGTAAAAAGCTGCATTGACTGCACTTCTGCATTTTCTGCGATATGGTAGGACTGCAAGCAAAGCCTGAGACAAGATATGTCAAATACACTCTATACAGTATGCGAGTTCATTTTCCAAGATAGAAACACTGGTCACACTGAACATTGTTGAACGTTTTCGCTGCAATGCATCCTGGGACGCTTGGATCCAGGTTCTATCATTCATGCTGCGCCATTTCAACCAACCTGTGTGGCTCATATTCACTTTGGGTTGACGAGTGGCATGGTCATGGTGTAGGCCGAGCCTTTTTTGCCACTTCATCCGCCTCCGATCAAGCATAAAGACTTGCCCATAAGCATTCCCCACCCTAGAATAACTTAACCTACCCATTCCCCTATCTGAAATAACTGTACCTACCTCAAAAGAAGTGATAAGCAGCAATCAATTTGACTGTTGCTGGCTGCCGTCTCCCGCTTAAGGGCGAATTTCAAACGTTGTCCATCACAGAGACAAATGATCTGGCTCCAGCAGCGTCTAAAGGAGTACCTGTTTGCTCACTTCTAGCTCCAGTGGAGACTGACGGAAAAATGGCCGCTAACGACCTGTGGTCCTTGTTCCGGGTGCGCGTGTCACCATCGAGCCTTAATGACATCATAAAGCCGCTTCAAGTGCAAGACTTGCAGGCTTATATACAGTCTATCTATCTATCTATGTAATGTATCTTACTGCATAGATATATATCTAGCTATATAAATAGATAGTTATATATCAATATAGATATTTTTACAAATATCTAGCTTTACGTATAAATCTAAACTTCTACAGTTATGGTTTTGTAAGGCTGAAAACAGACATCCAGAATTTGTATTATTATCAGCATTATTCTTATAATTCCATTGAGGTTATTCCAGGGGCAGGTAATACACTGCATGAGGCTTTGACCATTTTTTACCATTTTAGGTAAAAAGCTGCATTGACTGCACTTCTGCATTTTCTGCGATATGGTAGGACTGCAAGCAAAGCCTGAGACAAGATATGTCAAATACACTCTATACAGTATGCGAGTTCATTTTCCAAGATAGAAACATTGGTCACACTGAACATTGTTGAACGTTTTCGCTGCAATGCATCCTGGGACGCTTGGATCCAGGTTCTATCATTCATGCTGCGCCATTTCAACCAACCTGTGTGGCTCATATTCACTTTGGGTTGACGAGTGGCATGGTCATGGTGTAGGCCGAGCCTTTTTTGCCACTTCATCCGCCTCCGATCAAGCATAAAGACTTGCCCATAAGCATTCCCCACCCTAGAATAACTTAACCTACCCATTCCCCTATCTGAAATAACTGTACCTACCTCAAAAGAAGTGATAAGCAGCGATCAATTTGACTGTTGCTGGCTGCCGTCTCCCGCTTAAGGGCGAATTTCAAACGTTGTCCATCACAGAGACAAATGATCTGGCTCCAGCAGCGTCTAAAGGAGTACGTGTTTGCTCACTTCTAGCTCCAGTGGAGACTGACGGAAAAATGGCCGCTAACGACCTGTGGTCCTTGTTCCGGGTGCGCGTGTCACCATCGAGCCTTAATGACATCATAAAGCCGCTTCAAGTGCAAGACTTGCAGGCTTATATACAGTCTATCTATCTATCTAT
Source organism: Eleutherodactylus coqui (assembly GCF_035609145.1). Classification (NCBI taxonomy): domain Eukaryota; kingdom Metazoa; phylum Chordata; class Amphibia; order Anura; family Eleutherodactylidae; genus Eleutherodactylus; species Eleutherodactylus coqui. The sequence continues at coordinate 608,209 of NW_027101795.1, forward strand.
GTAATGTATCTTACTGCATAGATATATATCTAGCTATATAAATAGATAGTTATATATCAATATAGATATTTTTACAAATATCTAGCTTTACGTATAAATCTAAACTTCTACAGTTATGGTTTTGTAAGGCTGAAAACAGACATCCAGAATTTGTATTATTATCAGCATTATTCTTATAATTCCATTGAGGTTATTCCAGGGGCAGGTAATACACTGCATGAGGCTTTGACCATTTTTTACCATTTTAGGTAAAAAGCTGCATTGACTGCACTTCTGCATTTTCTGCGATATGGTAGGACTGCAAGCAAAGCCTGAGACAAGATATGTCAAATACACTCTATACAGTATGCGAGTTCATTTTCCAAGATAGAAACATTGGTCACACTGAACATTGTTGAACGTTTTCGCTGCAATGCATCCTGGGACGCTTGGATCCAGGTTCTATCATTCATGCTGCGCCATTTCAACCAACCTGTGTGGCTCATATTCACTTTGGGTTGACGAGTGGCATGGTCATGGTGTAGGCCGAGCCTTTTTTGCCACTTCATCCGCCTCCGATCAAGCATAAAGACTTGCCCATAAGCATTCCCCACCCTAGAGTAACTTAACCTACCCATTCCCCTATCTGAAATAACTGTACCTACCTCAAAAGAAGTGATAAGCAGTGATCAATTTGACTGTTGCTGGCTGCCGTCTCCCGCTTAAGGGCGAATTTCAAACGTTGTCCATCACAGAGACAAATGATCTGGCTCCAGCAGCGTCTAAAGGAGTACGTGTTTGCTCACTTCTAGCTCCAGTGGAGACTGACGGAAAAATGGCCGCTAACGACCTGTGGTCCTTGTTCCGGGTGCGCGTGTCACCATCGAGCCTTAATGACATCATAAAGCCGCTTCAAGTGCAAGACTTGCAGGCTTATATACAGTCTATCTATCTATCTATGTAATGTATCTTACTGCATAGATATATATCTAGCTATATAAATAGATAGTTATATATCAATATAGATATTTTTACAAATATCTAGCTTTACGTATAAATCTAAACTTCTACAGTTATGGTTTTGTAAGGCTGAAAACAGACATCCAGAATTTGTATTATTATCAGCATTATTCTTATAATTCCATTGAGGTTATTCCAGGGGCAGGTAATACACTGCATGAGGCTTTGACCATTTTTTACCATTTTAGGTAAAAAGCTGCATTGACTGCACTTCTGCATTTTCTGCGATATGGTAGGACTGCAAGCAAAGCCTGAGACAAGATATGTCAAATACACTCTATACAGTATGCGAGTTCATTTTCCAAGATAGAAACATTGGTCACACTGAACATTGTTGAACGTTTTCGCTGCAATGCATCCTGGGACGCTTGGATCCAGGTTCTATCATTCATGCTGCGCCATTTCAACCAACCTGTGTGGCTCATATTCACTTTGGGTTGACGAGTGGCATGGTCATGGTGTAGGCCGAGCCTTTTTTGCCACTTCATCCGCCTCCGATCAAGCATAAAGACTTGCCCATAAGCATTCCCCACCCTAGAGTAACTTAACCTACCCATTCCCCTATCTGAAATAACTGTACCTACCTCAAAAGAAGTGATAAGCAGCGATCAATTTGACTGTTGCTGGCTGCCGTCTCCCGCTTAAGGGCGAATTTCAAACGTTGTCCATCACAGAGACAAATGATCTGGCTCCAGCAGCGTCTAAAGGAGTACGTGTTTGCTCACTTCTAGCTCCAGTGGAGACTGACGGAAAAATGGCCGCTAACGACCTGTGGTCCTTGTTCCGGGTGCGCGTGTCACCATCGAGCCTTAATGACATCATAAAGCCGCTTCAAGTGCAAGACTTGCAGGCTTATATACAGTCTATCTATCTATCTATGTAATGTATCTTACTGCATAGATATATATCTAGCTATATAAATAGATAGTTATATATCAATATAGATATTTTTACAAATATCTAGCTTTACGTATAAATCTAAACTTCTACAGTTATGGTTTTGTAAGGCTGAAAACAGACATCCAGAATTTGTATTATTATCAGCATTATTCTTATAATTCCATTGAGGTTATTCCAGGGGCAGGTAATACACTGCATGAGGCTTTGACCATTTTTTACCATTTTAGGTAAAAAGCTGCATTGACTGCACTTCTGCATTTTCTGCGATATGGTAGGACTGCAAGCAAAGCCTGAGACAAGATATGTCAAATACACTCTATACAGTATGCGAGTTCATTTTCCAAGATAGAAACATTGGTCACACTGAACATTGTTGAACGTTTTCGCTGCAATGCATCCTGGGACGCTTGGATCCAGGTTCTATCATTCATGCTGCGCCATTTCAACCAACCTGTGTGGCTCATATTCACTTTGGGTTGACGAGTGGCATGGTCATGGTGTAGGCCGAGCCTTTTTTGCCACTTCATCCGCCTCCGATCAAGCATAAAGACTTGCCCATAAGCATTCCCCACCCTAGAATAACTTCACCTACCCATTCCCCTATCTGAAATAACTGTACCTACCTCAAAAGAAGTGATAAGCAGCGATCAATTTGACTGTTGCTGGCTGCCGTCTCCCGCTTAAGGGCGAATTTCAAACGTTGTCCATCACAGAGACAAATGATCTGGCTCCAGCAGCGTCTAAAGGAGTACCTGTTTGCTCACTTCTAGCTCCAGTGGAGACTGACGGAAAAATGGCCGCTAACAACCTGTGGTCCTTGTTCCGGGTGCGCGTGTCACCATCGAGCCTTAATGACATCATAAAGCCGCTTCAAGTGCAAGACTTGCAGGCTTATATACAGTCTATCTATCTATCTATCTATGTAATGTATCTTACTGCATAGATATATATCTAGCTATATAAATAGATAGTTATATATCAATATAGACATTTCTACAAATATCTAGCTTTACGTATAAATCTAAACTTCTACAGTTATGGTTTTGTAAGGCTGAAAACAGACATCCAGAATTTGTATTATTATCAGCATTATTCTTATAATTGCCATTGAGGTTATTCCAGGGGCAGGTAATAAACTGCATGAGGCTTTGACCAATTTTTACCATTTTAGGTAAAAAGCTGCATTGACTGCACTTCTGCATTTTCTGCGATATGGTAGGACTGCAAGCAAAGCCTGAGACAAGATATGTCAAATACACTCTATACAGTATGCGAGTTCATTTTCCAAGATAGAAACATTGGTCACACTGAACATTGTTGAACGTTTTCGCTGCAATGCATCCTGGGACGCTTGGACCCAGGTTCTATCATTCATGCTGCGCCATTTCAACCAACCTGTGTGGCTCATATTCACTTTGGGTTGACGAGTGGCATGGTCATGGTGTAGGCCGAGCCTTTTTTGCCACTTCATCCGCCTCCGATCAAGCATAAAGACTTGCCCATAAGCATTCCCCACCCTAGAGTAACTTAACCTACCCATTCCCCTATCTGAAATAACTGTACCTACCTCAAAAGAAGTGATAAGCAGCGATCAATTTGACTGTTGCTGGCTGCCGTCTCCCGCTTAAGGGCGAATTTCAAACGTTGTCCATCACAGAGACAAATGATCTGGCTCCAGCAGCGTCTAAAGGAGTACGTGTTTGCTCACTTCTAGCTCCAGTGGAGACTGACGGAAAAATGGCCGCTAACAACCTGTGGTCCTTGTTCCGGGTGCGCGTGTCACCATCGAGCCTTAATGACATCATAAAGCCGCTTCAAGTGCAAGACTTGCAGGCTTATATACAGTCTATCTATCTATCTATCTATCTATCTATGTAATGTATCTTACTGCATAGATATATATCTAGCTATATAAATAGATAGTTATATATCAATATAGACATTTCTACAAATATCTAGCTTTACGTATAAATCTAAACTTCTACAGTTATGGTTTTGTAAGGCTGAAAACAGACATCCAGAATTTGTATTATTATCAGCATTATTCTTATAATTGCCATTGAGGTTATTCCAGGGGCAGGTAATAAACTGCATGAGGCTTTGACCAATTTTTACCATTTTAGGTAAAAAGCTGCATTGACTGCACTTCTGCATTTTCTGCGATATGGTAGGACTGCAAGCAAAGCCTGAGACAAGATATGTCAAATACACTCTATACAGTATGCGAGTTCATTTTCCAAGATAGAAACACTGGTCACACTGAACATTGTTGAACGTTTTCGCTGCAATGCATCCTGGGACGCTTGGATCCAGGTTCTATCATTCATGCTGCGCCATTTCAACCAACCTGTGTGGCTCATATTCACTTTGGGTTGACGAGTGGCATGGTCATGGTGTAGGCCGAGCCTTTTTTGCCACTTCATCCGCCTCCGATCAAGCATAAAGACTTGCCCATAAGCATTCCCCACCCTAGAATAACTTAACCTACCCATTCCCCTATCTGAAATAACTGTACCTACCTCAAAAGAAGTGATAAGCAGCAATCAATTTGACTGTTGCTGGCTGCCGTCTCCCGCTTAAGGGCGAATTTCAAACGTTGTCCATCACAGAGACAAATGATCTGGCTCCAGCAGCGTCTAAAGGAGTACCTGTTTGCTCACTTCTAGCTCCAGTGGAGACTGACGGAAAAATGGCCGCTAACGACCTGTGGTCCTTGTTCCGGGTGCGCGTGTCACCATCGAGCCTTAATGACATCATAAAGCCGCTTCAAGTGCAAGACTTGCAGGCTTATATACAGTCTATCTATCTATCTATGTAATGTATCTTACTGCATAGATATATATCTAGCTATATAAATAGATAGTTATATATCAATATAGATATTTTTACAAATATCTAGCTTTACGTATAAATCTAAACTTCTACAGTTATGGTTTTGTAAGGCTGAAAACAGACATCCAGAATTTGTATTATTATCAGCATTATTCTTATAATTCCATTGAGGTTATTCCAGGGGCAGGTAATACACTGCATGAGGCTTTGACCATTTTTTACCATTTTAGGTAAAAAGCTGCATTGACTGCACTTCTGCATTTTCTGCGATATGGTAGGACTGCAAGCAAAGCCTGAGACAAGATATGTCAAATACACTCTATACAGTATGCGAGTTCATTTTCCAAGATAGAAACATTGGTCACACTGAACATTGTTGAACGTTTTCGCTGCAATGCATCCTGGGACGCTTGGATCCAGGTTCTATCATTCATGCTGCGCCATTTCAACCAACCTGTGTGGCTCATATTCACTTTGGGTTGACGAGTGGCATGGTCATGGTGTAGGCCGAGCCTTTTTTGCCACTTCATCCGCCTCCGATCAAGCATAAAGACTTGCCCATAAGCATTCCCCACCCTAGAATAACTTAACCTACCCATTCCCCTATCTGAAATAACTGTACCTACCTCAAAAGAAGTGATAAGCAGCGATCAATTTGACTGTTGCTGGCTGCCGTCTCCCGCTTAAGGGCGAATTTCAAACGTTGTCCATCACAGAGACAAATGATCTGGCTCCAGCAGCGTCTAAAGGAGTACGTGTTTGCTCACTTCTAGCTCCAGTGGAGACTGACGGAAAAATGGCCGCTAACGACCTGTGGTCCTTGTTCCGGGTGCGCGTGTCACCATCGAGCCTTAATGACATCATAAAGCCGCTTCAAGTGCAAGACTTGCAGGCTTATATACAGTCTATCTATCTATCTATGTAATGTATCTTACTGCATAGATATATATCTAGCTATATAAATAGATAGTTATATATCAATATAGATATTTTTACAAATATCTAGCTTTACGTATAAATCTAAACTTCTACAGTTATGGTTTTGTAAGGCTGAAAACAGACATCCAGAATTTGTATTATTATCAGCATTATTCTTATAATTCCATTGAGGTTATTCCAGGGGCAGGTAATACACTGCATGAGGCTTTGACCATTTTTTACCATTTTAGGTAAAAAGCTGCATTGACTGCACTTCTGCATTTTCTGCGATATGGTAGGACTGCAAGCAAAGCCTGAGACAAGATATGTCAAATACACTCTATACAGTATGCGAGTTCATTTTCCAAGATAGAAACATTGGTCACACTGAACATTGTTGAACGTTTTCGCTGCAATGCATCCTGGGACGCTTGGATCCAGGTTCTATCATTCATGCTGCGCCATTTCAACCAACCTGTGTGGCTCATATTCACTTTGGGTTGACGAGTGGCATGGTCATGGTGTAGGCCAAGCCTTTTTTGCCACTTCATCCGCCTCCGATCAAGCATAAAGACTTGCCCATAAGCATTCCCCACCCTAGAGTAACTTCACCTACCCATTCCCCTATCTGAAATAACTGTACCTACCTCAAAAGAAGTGATAAGCAGCGATCAATTTGACTGTTGCTGGCTGCCGTCTCCCGCTTAAGGGCGAATTTCAAACGTTGTCCATCACAGAGACAAATGATCTGGCTCCAGCAGCGTCTAAAGGAGTACGTGTTTGCTCACTTCTAGCTCCAGTGGAGACTGACGGAAAAATGGCCGCTAACGACCTGTGGTCCTTGTTCCGGGTGCGCGTGTCACCATCGAGCCTTAATGACATCATAAAGCCGCTTCAAGTGCAAGACTTGCAGGCTTATATACAGTCTATCTATCTATCTATGTAATGTATCTTACTGCATAGATATATATCTAGCTATATAAATAGATAGTTATATATCAATATAGATATTTTTACAAATATCTAGCTTTACGTATAAATCTAAACTTCTACAGTTATGGTTTTGTAAGGCTGAAAACAGACATCCAGAATTTGTATTATTATCAGCATTATTCTTATAATTCCATTGAGGTTATTCCAGGGGCAGGTAATACACTGCATGAGGCTTTGACCATTTTTTACCATTTTAGGTAAAAAGCTGCATTGACTGCACTTCTGCATTTTCTGCGATATGGTAGGACTGCAAGCAAAGCCTGAGACAAGATATGTCAAATACACTCTATACAGTATGCGAGTTCATTTTCCAAGATAGAAACATTGGTCACACTGAACATTGTTGAACGTTTTCGCTGCAATGCATCCTGGGACGCTTGGATCCAGGTTCTATCATTCATGCTGCGCCATTTCAACCAACCTGTGTGGCTCATATTCACTTTGGGTTGACGAGTGGCATGGTCATGGTGTAGGCCGAGCCTTTTTTGCCACTTCATCCGCCTCCGATCAAGCATAAAGACTTGCCCATAAGCATTCCCCACCCTAGAGTAACTTAACCTACCCATTCCCCTATCTGAAATAACTGTACCTACCTCAAAAGAAGTGATAAGCAGCGATCAATTTGACTGTTGCTGGCTGCCGTCTCCCGCTTAAGGGCGAATTTCAAACGTTGTCCATCACAGAGACAAATGATCTGGCTCCAGCAGCGTCTAAAGGAGTACGTGTTTGCTCACTTCTAGCTCCAGTGGAGACTGACGGAAAAATGGCCGCTAACAACCTGTGGTCCTTGTTCCGGGTGCGCGTGTCACCATCGAGCCTTAATGACATCATAAAGCCGCTTCAAGTGCAAGACTTGCAGGCTTATATACAGTCTATCTATCTATCTATCTATGTAATGTATCTTACTGCATAGATATATATCTAGCTATATAAATAGATAGTTATATATCAATATAGACATTTCTACAAATATCTAGCTTTACGTATAAATCTAAACTTCTACAGTTATGGTTTTGTAAGGCTGAAAACAGACATCCAGAATTTGTATTATTATCAGCATTATTCTTATAATTGCCATTGAGGTTATTCCAGGGGCAGGTAATAAACTGCATGAGGCTTTGACCAATTTTTACCATTTTAGGTAAAAAGCTGCATTGACTGCACTTCTGCATTTTCTGCGATATGGTAGGACTGCAAGCAAAGCCTGAGACAAGATATGTCAAATACACTCTATACAGTATGCGAGTTCATTTTCCAAGATAGAAACATTGGTCACACTGAACATTGTTGAACGTTTTCGCTGCAATGCATCCTGGGACGCTTGGATCCAGGTTCTATCATTCATGCTGCGCCATTTCAACCAACCTGTGTGGCTCATATTCACTTTGGGTTGACGAGTGGCATGGTCATGGTGTAGGCCGAGCCTTTTTTGCCACTTCATCCGCCTCCGATCAAGCATAAAGACTTGCCCATAAGCATTACCCACCCTAGAATAACTTCACCTACCCATTCCCCTATCTGAAATAACTGTACCTACCTCAAAAGAAGTGATAAGCAGCGATCAATTTGACTGTTGCTGGCTGCCGTCTCCCGCTTAAGGGCGAATTTCAAACGTTGTCCATCACAGAGACAAATGATCTGGCTCCAGCAGCGTCTAAAGGAGTACGTGTTTGCTCACTTCTAGCTCCAGTGGAGACTGACGGAAAAATGGCCGCTAACGACCTGTGGTCCTTGTTCCGGGTGCGCGTGTCACCATCGAGCCTTAATGACATCATAAAGCCGCTTCAAGTGCAAGACTTGCAGGCTTATATACAGTCTATCTATCTATCTATGTAATGTATCTTACTGCATAGATATATATCTAGCTATATAAATAGATAGTTATATATCAATATAGATATTTTTACAAATATCTAGCTTTACGTATAAATCTAAACTTCTACAGTTATGGTTTTGTAAGGCTGAAAACAGACATCCAGAATTTGTATTATTATCAGCATTATTCTTATAATTCCATTGAGGTTATTCCAGGGGCAGGTAATACACTGCATGAGGCTTTGACCATTTTTTACCATTTTAGGTAAAAAGCTGCATTGACTGCACTTCTGCATTTTCTGCGATATGGTAGGACTGCAAGCAAAGCCTGAGACAAGATATGTCAAATACACTCTATACAGTATGCGAGTTCATTTTCCAAGATAGAAACATTGGTCACACTGAACATTGTTGAACGTTTTCGCTGCAATGCATCCTGGGACGCTTGGATCCAGGTTCTATCATTCATGCTGCGCCATTTCAACCAACCTGTGTGGCTCATATTCACTTTGGGTTGACGAGTGGCATGGTCATGGTGTAGGCCGAGCCTTTTTTGCCACTTCATCCGCCTCCGATCAAGCATAAAGACTTGCCCATAAGCATTCCCCACCCTAGAGTAACTTAACCTACCCATTCCCCTATCTGAAATAACTGTACCTACCTCAAAAGAAGTGATAAGCAGCGATCAATTTGACTGTTGCTGGCTGCCGTCTCCCGCTTAAGGGCGAATTTCAAACGTTGTCCATCACAGAGACAAATGATCTGGCTCCAGCAGCGTCTAAAGGAGTACGTGTTTGCTCACTTCTAGCTCCAGTGGAGACTGACGGAAAAATGGCCGCTAACGACCTGTGGTCCTTGTTCCGGGTGCGCGTGTCACCATCGAGCCTTAATGACATCATAAAGCCGCTTCAAGTGCAAGACTTGCAGGCTTATATACAGTCTATCTATCTATCTATGTAATGTATCTTACTGCATAGATATATATCTAGCTATATAAATAGATAGTTATATATCAATATAGATATTTTTACAAATATCTAGCTTTACGTATAAATCTAAACTTCTACAGTTATGGTTTTGTAAGGCTGAAAACAGACATCCAGAATTTGTATTATTATCAGCATTATTCTTATAATTCCATTGAGGTTATTCCAGGGGCAGGTAATACACTGCATGAGGCTTTGACCATTTTTTACCATTTTAGGTAAAAAGCTGCATTGACTGCACTTCTGCATTTTCTGCGATATGGTAGGACTGCAAGCAAAGCCTGAGACAAGATATGTCAAATACACTCTATACAGTATGCGAGTTCATTTTCCAAGATAGAAACATTGGTCACACTGAACATTGTTGAACGTTTTCGCTGCAATGCATCCTGGGACGCTTGGATCCAGGTTCTATCATTCATGCTGCGCCATTTCAACCAACCTGTGTGGCTCATATTCACTTTGGGTTGACGAGTGGCATGGTCATGGTGTAGGCCGAGCCTTTTTTGCCACTTCATCCGCCTCCGATCAAGCATAAAGACTTGCCCATAAGCATTCCCCACCCTAGAATAACTTCACCTACCCATTCCCCTATCTGAAATAACTGTACCTACCTCAAAAGAAGTGATAAGCAGCGATCAATTTGACTGTTGCTGGCTGCCGTCTCCCGCTTAAGGGCGAATTTCAAACGTTGTCCATCACAGAGACAAATGATCTGGCTCCAGCAGCGTCTAAAGGAGTACCTGTTTGCTCACTTCTAGCTCCAGTGGAGACTGACGGAAAAATGGCCGCTAACAACCTGTGGTCCTTGTTCCGGGTGCGCGTGTCACCATCGAGCCTTAATGACATCATAAAGCCGCTTCAAGTGCAAGACTTGCAGGCTTATATACAGTCTATCTATCTATCTATCTATGTAATGTATCTTACTGCATAGATATATATCTAGCTATATAAATAGATAGTTATATATCAATATAGACATTTCTACAAATATCTAGCTTTACGTATAAATCTAAACTTCTACAGTTATGGTTTTGTAAGGCTGAAAACAGACATCCAGAATTTGTATTATTATCAGCATTATTCTTATAATTGCCATTGAGGTTATTCCAGGGGCAGGTAATAAACTGCATGAGGCTTTGACCAATTTTTACCATTTTAGGTAAAAAGCTGCATTGACTGCACTTCTGCATTTTCTGCGATATGGTAGGACTGCAAGCAAAGCCTGAGACAAGATATGTCAAATACACTCTATACAGTATGCGAGTTCATTTTCCAAGATAGAAACATTGGTCACACTGAACATTGTTGAACGTTTTCGCTGCAATGCATCCTGGGACGCTTGGACCCAGGTTCTATCATTCATGCTGCGCCATTTCAACCAACCTGTGTGGCTCATATTCACTTTGGGTTGACGAGTGGCATGGTCATGGTGTAGGCCGAGCCTTTTTTGCCACTTCATCCGCCTCCGATCAAGCATAAAGACTTGCCCATAAGCATTCCCCACCCTAGAGTAACTTAACCTACCCATTCCCCTATCTGAAATAACTGTACCTACCTCAAAAGAAGTGATAAGCAGCGATCAATTTGACTGTTGCTGGCTGCCGTCTCCCGCTTAAGGGCGAATTTCAAACGTTGTCCATCACAGAGACAAATGATCTGGCTCCAGCAGCGTCTAAAGGAGTACGTGTTTGCTCACTTCTAGCTCCAGTGGAGACTGACGGAAAAATGGCCGCTAACAACCTGTGGTCCTTGTTCCGGGTGCGCGTGTCACCATCGAGCCTTAATGACATCATAAAGCCGCTTCAAGTGCAAGACTTGCAGGCTTATATACAGTCTATCTATTTATCTATCTATCTATCTATGTAATGTATCTTACTGCATAGATATATATCTAGCTATATAAATAGATAGTTATATATTAATATAGACATTTCTACAAATATCTAGCTTTACGTATAAATCTAAACTTCTACAGTTATGGTTTTGTAAGGCTGAAAACAGACATCCAGAATTTGTATTATTATCAGCATTATTCTTATAATTGCCATTGAGGTTATTCCAGGGGCAGGTAATAAACTGCATGAGGCTTTGACCAATTTTTACCATTTTAGGTAAAAAGCTGCATTGACTGCACTTCTGCATTTTCTGCGATATGGTAGGACTGCAAGCAAAGCCTGAGACAAGATATGTCAAATACACTCTATACAGTATGCGAGTTCATTTTCCAAGATAGAAACACTGGTCACACTGAACATTGTTGAACGTTTTCGCTGCAATGCATCCTGGGACGCTTGGATCCAGGTTCTATCATTCATGCTGCGCCATTTCAACCAACCTGTGTGGCTCATATTCACTTTGGGTTGACGAGTGGCATGGTCATGGTGTAGGCCGAGCCTTTTTTGCCACTTCATCCGCCTCCGATCAAGCATAAAGACTTGCCCATAAGCATTCCCCACCCTAGAATAACTTAACCTACCCATTCCCCTATCTGAAATAACTGTACCTACCTCAAAAGAAGTGATAAGCAGCAATCAATTTGACTGTTGCTGGCTGCCGTCTCCCGCTTAAGGGCGAATTTCAAACGTTGTCCATCACAGAGACAAATGATCTGGCTCCAGCAGCGTCTAAAGGAGTACCTGTTTGCTCACTTCTAGCTCCAGTGGAGACTGACGGAAAAATGGCCGCTAACGACCTGTGGTCCTTGTTCCGGGTGCGCGTGTCACCATCGAGCCTTAATGACATCATAAAGCCGCTTCAAGTGCAAGACTTGCAGGCTTATATACAGTCTATCTATCTATCTATGTAATGTATCTTACTGCATAGATATATATCTAGCTATATAAATAGATAGTTATATATCAATATAGACATTTCTACAAATATCTAGCTTTACGTATAAATCTAAACTTCTACAGTTATGGTTTTGTAAGGCTGAAAACAGACATCCAGAATTTGTATTATTATCAGCATTATTCTTATAATTGCCATTGAGGTTATTCCAGGGGCAGGTAATAAACTGCATGAGGCTTTGACCAATTTTTACCATTTTAGGTAAAAAGCTGCATTGACTGCACTTCTGCATTTTCTGCGATATGGTAGGACTGCAAGCAAAGCCTGAGACAAGATATGTCAAATACACTCTATACAGTATGCGAGTTCATTTTCCAAGATAGAAACACTGGTCACACTGAACATTGTTGAACGTTTTCGCTGCAATGCATCCTGGGACGCTTGGATCCAGGTTCTATCATTCATGCTGCGCCATTTCAACCAACCTGTGTGGCTCATATTCACTTTGGGTTGACGAGTGGCATGGTCATGGTGTAGGCCGAGCCTTTTTTGCCACTTCATCCGCCTCCGATCAAGCATAAAGACTTGCCCATAAGCATTCCCCACCCTAGAATAACTTAACCTACCCATTCCCCTATCTGAAATAACTGTACCTACCTCAAAAGAAGTGATAAGCAGCGATCAATTTGACTGTTGCTGGCTGCCGTCTCCCGCTTAAGGGCGAATTTCAAACGTTGTCCATCACAGAGACAAATGATCTGGCTCCAGCAGCGTCTAAAGGAGTACCTGTTTGCTCACTTCTAGCTCCAGTGGAGACTGACGGAAAAATGGCCGCTAACGACCTGTGGTCCTTGTTCCGGGTGCGCGTGTCACCATCGAGCCTTAATGACATCATAAAGCCGCTTCAAGTGCAAGACTTGCAGGCTTATATACAGTCTATCTATCTATCTATGTAATGTATCTTACTGCATAGATATATATCTAGCTATATAAATAGATAGTTATATATCAATATAGATATTTTTACAAATATCTAGCTTTACGTATAAATCTAAACTTCTACAGTTATGGTTTTGTAAGGCTGAAAACAGACATCCAGAATTTGTATTATTATCAGCATTATTCTTATAATTCCATTGAGGTTATTCCAGGGGCAGGTAATACACTGCATGAGGCTTTGACCATTTTTTACCATTTTAGGTAAAAAGCTGCATTGACTGCACTTCTGCATTTTCTGCGATATGGTAGGACTGCAAGCAAAGCCTGAGACAAGATATGTCAAATACACTCTATACAGTATGCGAGTTCATTTTCCAAGATAGAAACATTGGTCACACTGAACATTGTTGAACGTTTTCGCTGCAATGCATCCTGGGACGCTTGGATCCAGGTTCTATCATTCATGCTGCGCCATTTCAACCAACCTGTGTGGCTCATATTCACTTTGGGTTGACGAGTGGCATGGTCATGGTGTAGGCCGAGCCTTTTTTGCCACTTCATCCGCCTCCGATCAAGCATAAAGACTTGCCCATAAGCATTCCCCACCCTAGAGTAACTTAACCTACCCATTCCCCTATCTGAAATAACTGTACCTACCTCAAAAGAAGTGATAAGCAGCGATCAATTTGACTGTTGCTGGCTGCCGTCTCCCGCTTAAGGGCGAATTTCAAACGTTGTCCATCACAGAGACAAATGATCTGGCTCCAGCAGCGTCTAAAGGAGTACGTGTTTGCTCACTTCTAGCTCCAGTGGAGACTGACGGAAAAATGGCCGCTAACGACCTGTGGTCCTTGTTCCGGGTGCGCGTGTCACCATCGAGCCTTAATGACATCATAAAGCCGCTTCAAGTGCAAGACTTGCAGGCTTATATACAGTCTATCTATCTATCTATGTAATGTATCTTACTGCATAGATATATATCTAGCTATATAAATAGATAGTTATATATCAATATAGATATTTTTACAAATATCTAGCTTTACGTATAAATCTAAACTTCTACAGTTATGGTTTTGTAAGGCTGAAAACAGACATCCAGAATTTGTATTATTATCAGCATTATTCTTATAATTCCATTGAGGTTATTCCAGGGGCAGGTAATACACTGCATGAGGCTTTGACCATTTTTTACCATTTTAGGTAAAAAGCTGCATTGACTGCACTTCTGCATTTTCTGCGATATGGTAGGACTGCAAGCAAAGCCTGAGACAAGATATGTCAAATACACTCTATACAGTATGCGAGTTCATTTTCCAAGATAGAAACATTGGTCACACTGAACATTGTTGAACGTTTTCGCTGCAATGCATCCTGGGACGCTTGGATCCAGGTTCTATCATTCATGCTGCGCCATTTCAACCAACCTGTGTGGCTCATATTCACTTTGGGTTGACGAGTGGCATGGTCATGGTGTAGGCCGAGCCTTTTTTGCCACTTCATCCGCCTCCGATCAAGCATAAAGACTTGCCCATAAGCATTCCCCACCCTAGAGTAACTTAACCTACCCATTCCCCTATCTGAAATAACTGTACCTACCTCAAAAGAAGTGATAAGCAGCGATCAATTTGACTGTTGCTGGCTGCCGTCTCCCGCTTAAGGGCGAATTTCAAACGTTGTCCATCACAGAGACAAATGATCTGGCTCCAGCAGCGTCTAAAGGAGTACGTGTTTGCTCACTTCTAGCTCCAGTGGAGACTGACGGAAAAATGGCCGCTAACGACCTGTGGTCCTTGTTCCGGGTGCGCGTGTCACCATCGAGCCTTAATGACATCATAAAGCCGCTTCAAGTGCAAGACTTGCAGGCTTATATACAGTCTATCTATCTATCTATCTATGTAATGTATCTTACTGCATAGATATATATCTAGCTATATAAATAGATAGTTATATATCAATATAGACATTTCTACAAATATCTAGCTTTACGTATAAATCTAAACTTCTACAGTTATGGTTTTGTAAGGCTGAAAACAGACATCCAGAATTTGTATTATTATCAGCATTATTCTTATAATTGCCATTGAGGTTATTCCAGGGGCAGGTAATAAACTGCATGAGGCTTTGACCAATTTTTACCATTTTAGGTAAAAAGCTGCATTGACTGCACTTCTGCATTTTCTGCGATATGGTAGGACTGCAAGCAAAGCCTGAGACAAGATATGTCAAATACACTCTATACAGTATGCGAGTTCATTTTCCAAGATAGAAACATTGGTCACACTGAACATTGTTGAACGTTTTCGCTGCAATGCATCCTGGGACGCTTGGACCCAGGTTCTATCATTCATGCTGCGCCATTTCAACCAACCTGTGTGGCTCATATTCACTTTGGGTTGACGAGTGGCATGGTCATGGTGTAGGCCGAGCCTTTTTTGCCACTTCATCCGCCTCCGATCAAGCATAAAGACTTGCCCATAAGCATTCCCCACCCTAGAATAACTTCACCTACCCATTCCCCTATCTGAAATAACTGTACCTACCTCAAAAGAAGTGATAAGCAGCGATCAATTTGACTGTTGCTGGCTGCCGTCTCCCGCTTAAGGGCGAATTTCAAACGTTGTCCATCACAGAGACAAATGATCTGGCTCCAGCAGCGTCTAAAGGAGTACGTGTTTGCTCACTTCTAGCTCCAGTGGAGACTGACGGAAAAATGGCCGCTAACGACCTGTGGTCCTTGTTCCGGGTGCGCGTGTCACCATCGAGCCTTAATGACATCATAAAGCCGCTTCAAGTGCAAGACTTGCAGGCTTATATACAGTCTATCTATCTATCTATGTAATGTATCTTACTGCATAGATATATATCTAGCTATATAAATAGATAGTTATATATCAATATAGATATTTTTACAAATATCTAGCTTTACGTATAAATCTAAACTTCTACAGTTATGGTTTTGTAAGGCTGAAAACAGACATCCAGAATTTGTATTATTATCAGCATTATTCTTATAATTCCATTGAGGTTATTCCAGGGGCAGGTAATACACTGCATGAGGCTTTGACCATTTTTTACCATTTTAGGTAAAAAGCTGCATTGACTGCACTTCTGCATTTTCTGCGATATGGTAGGACTGCAAGCAAAGCCTGAGACAAGATATGTCAAATACACTCTATACAGTATGCGAGTTCATTTTCCAAGATAGAAACATTGGTCACACTGAACATTGTTGAACGTTTTCGCTGCAATGCATCCTGGGACGCTTGGATCCAGGTTCTATCATTCATGCTGCGCCATTTCAACCAACCTGTGTGGCTCATATTCACTTTGGGTTGACGAGTGGCATGGTCATGGTGTAGGCCGAGCCTTTTTTGCCACTTCATCCGCCTCCGATCAAGCATAAAGACTTGCCCATAAGCATTCCCCACCCTAGAATAACTTCACCTACCCATTCCCCTATCTGAAATAACTGTACCTACCTCAAAAGAAGTGATAAGCAGCGATCAATTTGACTGTTGCTGGCTGCCGTCTCCCGCTTAAGGGCGAATTTCAAACGTTGTCCATCACAGAGACAAATGATCTGGCTCCAGCAGCGTCTAAAGGAGTACCTGTTTGCTCACTTCTAGCTCCAGTGGAGACTGACGGAAAAATGGCCGCTAACAACCTGTGGTCCTTGTTCCGGGTGCGCGTGTCACCATCGAGCCTTAATGACATCATAAAGCCGCTTCAAGTGCAAGACTTGCAGGCTTATATACAGTCTATCTATCTATCTATCTATCTATGTAATGTATCTTACTGCATAGATATATATCTAGCTATATAAATAGATAGTTATATATCAATATAGACATTTCTACAAATATCTAGCTTTACGTATAAATCTAAACTTCTACAGTTATGGTTTTGTAAGGCTGAAAACAGACATCCAGAATTTGTATTATTATCAGCATTATTCTTATAATTGCCATTGAGGTTATTCCAGGGGCAGGTAATAAACTGCATGAGGCTTTGACCAATTTTTACCATTTTAGGTAAAAAGCTGCATTGACTGCACTTCTGCATTTTCTGCGATATGGTAGGACTGCAAGCAAAGCCTGAGACAAGATATGTCAAATACACTCTATACAGTATGCGAGTTCATTTTCCAAGATAGAAACATTGGTCACACTGAACATTGTTGAACGTTTTCGCTGCAATGCATCCTGGGACGCTTGGACCCAGGTTCTATCATTCATGCTGCGCCATTTCAACCAACCTGTGTGGCTCATATTCACTTTGGGTTGACGAGTGGCATGGTCATGGTGTAGGCCGAGCCTTTTTTGCCACTTCATCCGCCTCCGATCAAGCATAAAGACTTGCCCATAAGCATTCCCCACCCTAGAATAACTTCACCTACCCATTCCCCTATCTGAAATAACTGTACCTACCTCAAAAGAAGTGATAAGCAGCGATCAATTTGACTGTTGCTGGCTGCCGTCTCCCGCTTAAGGGCGAATTTCAAACGTTGTCCATCACAGAGACAAATGATCTGGCTCCAGCAGCGTCTAAAGGAGTACGTGTTTGCTCACTTCTAGCTCCAGTGGAGACTGACGGAAAAATGGCCGCTAACAACCTGTGGTCCTTGTTCCGGGTGCGCGTGTCACCATCGAGCCTTAATGACATCATAAAGCCGCTTCAAGTGCAAGACTTGCAGGCTTATATACAGTCTATCTATCTATCTATGTAATGTATCTTACTGCATAGATATATATCTAGCTATATAAATAGATAGTTATATATCAATATAGATATTTTTACAAATATCTAGCTTTACGTATAAATCTAAACTTCTACAGTTATGGTTTTGTAAGGCTGAAAACAGACATCCAGAATTTGTATTATTATCAGCATTATTCTTATAATTCCATTGAGGTTATTCCAGGGGCAGGTAATACACTGCATGAGGCTTTGACCATTTTTTACCATTTTAGGTAAAAAGCTGCATTGACTGCACTTCTGCATTTTCTGCGATATGGTAGGACTGCAAGCAAAGCCTGAGACAAGATATGTCAAATACACTCTATACAGTATGCGAGTTCATTTTCCAAGATAGAAACATTGGTCACACTGAACATTGTTGAACGTTTTCGCTGCAATGCATCCTGGGACGCTTGGATCCAGGTTCTATCATTCATGCTGCGCCATTTCAACCAACCTGTGTGGCTCATATTCACTTTGGGTTGACGAGTGGCATGGTCATGGTGTAGGCCGAGCCTTTTTTGCCACTTCATCCGCCTCCGATCAAGCATAAAGACTTGCCCATAAGCATTCCCCACCCTAGAGTAACTTAACCTACCCATTCCCCTATCTGAAATAACTGTACCTACCTCAAAAGAAGTGATAAGCAGCGATCAATTTGACTGTTGCTGGCTGCCGTCTCCCGCTTAAGGGCGAATTTCAAACGTTGTCCATCACAGAGACAAATGATCTGGCTCCAGCAGCGTCTAAAGGAGTACGTGTTTGCTCACTTCTAGCTCCAGTGGAGACTGACGGAAAAATGGCCGCTAACAACCTGTGGTCCTTGTTCCGGGTGCGCGTGTCACCATCGAGCCTTAATGACATCATAAAGCCGCTTCAAGTGCAAGACTTGCAGGCTTATATACAGTCTATCTATCTATCTATCTATCTATGTAATGTATCTTACTGCATAGATATATATCTAGCTATATAAATAGATAGTTATATATCAATATAGACATTTCTACAAATATCTAGCTTTACGTATAAATCTAAACTTCTACAGTTATGGTTTTGTAAGGCTGAAAACAGACATCCAGAATTTGTATTATTATCAGCATTATTCTTATAATTGCCATTGAGGTTATTCCAGGGGCAGGTAATAAACTGCATGAGGCTTTGACCAATTTTTACCATTTTAGGTAAAAAGCTGCATTGACTGCACTTCTGCATTTTCTGCGATATGGTAGGACTGCAAGCAAAGCCTGAGACAAGATATGTCAAATACACTCTATACAGTATGCGAGTTCATTTTCCAAGATAGAAACATTGGTCACACTGAACATTGTTGAACGTTTTCGCTGCAATGCATCCTGGGACGCTTGGATCCAGGTTCTATCATTCATGCTGCGCCATTTCAACCAACCTGTGTGGCTCATATTCACTTTGGGTTGACGAGTGGCATGGTCATGGTGTAGGCCGAGCCTTTTTTGCCACTTCATCCGCCTCCGATCAAGCATAAAGACTTGCCCATAAGCATTCCCCACCCTAGAGTAACTTAACCTACCCATTCCCCTATCTGAAATAACTGTACCTACCTCAAAAGAAGTGATAAGCAGCGATCAATTTGACTGTTGCTGGCTGCCGTCTCCCGCTTAAGGGCGAATTTCAAACGTTGTCCATCACAGAGACAAATGATCTGGCTCCAGCAGCGTCTAAAGGAGTACGTGTTTGCTCACTTCTAGCTCCAGTGGAGACTGACGGAAAAATGGCCGCTAACGACCTGTGGTCCTTGTTCCGGGTGCGCGTGTCACCATCGAGCCTTAATGACATCATAAAGCCGCTTCAAGTGCAAGACTTGCAGGCTTATATACAGTCTATCTATCTATCTATGTAATGTATCTTACTGCATAGATATATATCTAGCTATATAAATAGATAGTTATATATCAATATAGATATTTTTACAAATATCTAGCTTTACGTATAAATCTAAACTTCTACAGTTATGGTTTTGTAAGGCTGAAAACAGACATCCAGAATTTGTATTATTATCAGCATTATTCTTATAATTCCATTGAGGTTATTCCAGGGGCAGGTAATACACTGCATGAGGCTTTGACCATTTTTTACCATTTTAGGTAAAAAGCTGCATTGACTGCACTTCTGCATTTTCTGCGATATGGTAGGACTGCAAGCAAAGCCTGAGACAAGATATGTCAAATACACTCTATACAGTATGCGAGTTCATTTTCCAAGATAGAAACATTGGTCACACTGAACATTGTTGAACGTTTTCGCTGCAATGCATCCTGGGACGCTTGGATCCAGGTTCTATCATTCATGCTGCGCCATTTCAACCAACCTGTGTGGCTCATATTCACTTTGGGTTGACGAGTGGCATGGTCATGGTGTAGGCCGAGCCTTTTTTGCCACTTCATCCGCCTCCGATCAAGCATAAAGACTTGCCCATAAGCATTCCCCACCCTAGAGTAACTTAACCTACCCATTCCCCTATCTGAAATAACTGTACCTACCTCAAAAGAAGTGATAAGCAGCGATCAATTTGACTGTTGCTGGCTGCCGTCTCCCGCTTAAGGGCGAATTTCAAACGTTGTCCATCACAGAGACAAATGATCTGGCTCCAGCAGCGTCTAAAGGAGTACGTGTTTGCTCACTTCTAGCTCCAGTGGAGACTGACGGAAAAATGGCCGCTAACGACCTGTGGTCCTTGTTCCGGGTGCGCGTGTCACCATCGAGCCTTAATGACATCATAAAGCCGCTTCAAGTGCAAGACTTGCAGGCTTATATACAGTCTATCTATCTATCTATGTAATGTATCTTACTGCATAGATATATATCTAGCTATATAAATAGATAGTTATATATCAATATAGATATTTTTACAAATATCTAGCTTTACGTATAAATCTAAACTTCTACAGTTATGGTTTTGTAAGGCTGAAAACAGACATCCAGAATTTGTATTATTATCAGCATTATTCTTATAATTCCATTGAGGTTATTCCAGGGGCAGGTAATACACTGCATGAGGCTTTGACCATTTTTTACCATTTTAGGTAAAAAGCTGCATTGACTGCACTTCTGCATTTTCTGCGATATGGTAGGACTGCAAGCAAAGCCTGAGACAAGATATGTCAAATACACTCTATACAGTATGCGAGTTCATTTTCCAAGATAGAAACATTGGTCACACTGAACATTGTTGAACGTTTTCGCTGCAATGCATCCTGGGACGCTTGGATCCAGGTTCTATCATTCATGCTGCGCCATTTCAACCAACCTGTGTGGCTCATATTCACTTTGGGTTGACGAGTGGCATGGTCATGGTGTAGGCCGAGCCTTTTTTGCCACTTCATCCGCCTCCGATCAAGCATAAAGACTTGCCCATAAGCATTCCCCACCCTAGAGTAACTTAACCTACCCATTCCCCTATCTGAAATAACTGTACCTACCTCAAAAGAAGTGATAAGCAGCGATCAATTTGACTGTTGCTGGCTGCCGTCTCCCGCTTAAGGGCGAATTTCAAACGTTGTCCATCACAGAGACAAATGATCTGGCTCCAGCAGCGTCTAAAGGAGTACGTGTTTGCTCACTTCTAGCTCCAGTGGAGACTGACGGAAAAATGGCCGCTAACGACCTGTGGTCCTTGTTCCGGGTGCGCGTGTCACCATCGAGCCTTAATGACATCATAAAGCCGCTTCAAGTGCAAGACTTGCAGGCTTATATACAGTCTATCTATCTATCTATCTATGTAATGTATCTTACTGCATAGATATATATCTAGCTATATAAATAGATAGTTATATATCAATATAGACATTTCTACAAATATCTAGCTTTACGTATAAATCTAAACTTCTACAGTTATGGTTTTGTAAGGCTGAAAACAGACATCCAGAATTTGTATTATTATCAGCATTATTCTTATAATTGCCATTGAGGTTATTCCAGGGGCAGGTAATAAACTGCATGAGGCTTTGACCAATTTTTACCATTTTAGGTAAAAAGCTGCATTGACTGCACTTCTGCATTTTCTGCGATATGGTAGGACTGCAAGCAAAGCCTGAGACAAGATATGTCAAATACACTCTATACAGTATGCGAGTTCATTTTCCAAGATAGAAACATTGGTCACACTGAACATTGTTGAACGTTTTCGCTGCAATGCATCCTGGGACGCTTGGACCCAGGTTCTATCATTCATGCTGCGCCATTTCAACCAACCTGTGTGGCTCATATTCACTTTGGGTTGACGAGTGGCATGGTCATGGTGTAGGCCGAGCCTTTTTTGCCACTTCATCCGCCTCCGATCAAGCATAAAGACTTGCCCATAAGCATTCCCCACCCTAGAATAACTTCACCTACCCATTCCCCTATCTGAAATAACTGTACCTACCTCAAAAGAAGTGATAAGCAGCGATCAATTTGACTGTTGCTGGCTGCCGTCTCCCGCTTAAGGGCGAATTTCAAACGTTGTCCATCACAGAGACAAATGATCTGGCTCCAGCAGCGTCTAAAGGAGTACGTGTTTGCTCACTTCTAGCTCCAGTGGAGACTGACGGAAAAATGGCCGCTAACGACCTGTGGTCCTTGTTCCGGGTGCGCGTGTCACCATCGAGCCTTAATGACATCATAAAGCCGCTTCAAGTGCAAGACTTGCAGGCTTATATACAGTCTATCTATCTATCTATGTAATGTATCTTACTGCATAGATATATATCTAGCTATATAAATAGATAGTTATATATCAATATAGATATTTTTACAAATATCTAGCTTTACGTATAAATCTAAACTTCTACAGTTATGGTTTTGTAAGGCTGAAAACAGACATCCAGAATTTGTATTATTATCAGCATTATTCTTATAATTCCATTGAGGTTATTCCAGGGGCAGGTAATACACTGCATGAGGCTTTGACCATTTTTTACCATTTTAGGTAAAAAGCTGCATTGACTGCACTTCTGCATTTTCTGCGATATGGTAGGACTGCAAGCAAAGCCTGAGACAAGATATGTCAAATACACTCTATACAGTATGCGAGTTCATTTTCCAAGATAGAAACATTGGTCACACTGAACATTGTTGAACGTTTTCGCTGCAATGCATCCTGGGACGCTTGGATCCAGGTTCTATCATTCATGCTGCGCCATTTCAACCAACCTGTGTGGCTCATATTCACTTTGGGTTGACGAGTGGCATGGTCATGGTGTAGGCCGAGCCTTTTTTGCCACTTCATCCGCCTCCGATCAAGCATAAAGACTTGCCCATAAGCATTCCCCACCCTAGAATAACTTCACCTACCCATTCCCCTATCTGAAATAACTGTACCTACCTCAAAAGAAGTGATAAGCAGCGATCAATTTGACTGTTGCTGGCTGCCGTCTCCCGCTTAAGGGCGAATTTCAAACGTTGTCCATCACAGAGACAAATGATCTGGCTCCAGCAGCGTCTAAAGGAGTACCTGTTTGCTCACTTCTAGCTCCAGTGGAGACTGACGGAAAAATGGCCGCTAACAACCTGTGGTCCTTGTTCCGGGTGCGCGTGTCACCATCGAGCCTTAATGACATCATAAAGCCGCTTCAAGTGCAAGACTTGCAGGCTTATATACAGTCTATCTATCTATCTATCTATGTAATGTATCTTACTGCATAGATATATATCTAGCTATATAAATAGATAGTTATATATCAATATAGACATTTCTACAAATATCTAGCTTTACGTATAAATCTAAACTTCTACAGTTATGGTTTTGTAAGGCTGAAAACAGACATCCAGAATTTGTATTATTATCAGCATTATTCTTATAATTGCCATTGAGGTTATTCCAGGGGCAGGTAATAAACTGCATGAGGCTTTGACCAATTTTTACCATTTTAGGTAAAAAGCTGCATTGACTGCACTTCTGCATTTTCTGCGATATGGTAGGACTGCAAGCAAAGCCTGAGACAAGATATGTCAAATACACTCTATACAGTATGCGAGTTCATTTTCCAAGATAGAAACATTGGTCACACTGAACATTGTTGAACGTTTTCGCTGCAATGCATCCTGGGACGCTTGGACCCAGGTTCTATCATTCATGCTGCGCCATTTCAACCAACCTGTGTGGCTCATATTCACTTTGGGTTGACGAGTGGCATGGTCATGGTGTAGGCCGAGCCTTTTTTGCCACTTCATCCGCCTCCGATCAAGCATAAAGACTTGCCCATAAGCATTCCCCACCCTAGAATAACTTCACCTACCCATTCCCCTATCTGAAATAACTGTACCTACCTCAAAAGAAGTGATAAGCAGCGATCAATTTGACTGTTGCTGGCTGCCGTCTCCCGCTTAAGGGCGAATTTCAAACGTTGTCCATCACAGAGACAAATGATCTGGCTCCAGCAGCGTCTAAAGGAGTACGTGTTTGCTCACTTCTAGCTCCAGTGGAGACTGACGGAAAAATGGCCGCTAACAACCTGTGGTCCTTGTTCCGGGTGCGCGTGTCACCATCGAGCCTTAATGACATCATAAAGCCGCTTCAAGTGCAAGACTTGCAGGCTTATATACAGTCTATCTATCTATCTATGTAATGTATCTTACTGCATAGATATATATCTAGCTATATAAATAGATAGTTATATATCAATATAGATATTTTTACAAATATCTAGCTTTACGTATAAATCTAAACTTCTACAGTTATGGTTTTGTAAGGCTGAAAACAGACATCCAGAATTTGTATTATTATCAGCATTATTCTTATAATTCCATTGAGGTTATTCCAGGGGCAGGTAATACACTGCATGAGGCTTTGACCATTTTTTACCATTTTAGGTAAAAAGCTGCATTGACTGCACTTCTGCATTTTCTGCGATATGGTAGGACTGCAAGCAAAGCCTGAGACAAGATATGTCAAATACACTCTATACAGTATGCGAGTTCATTTTCCAAGATAGAAACATTGGTCACACTGAACATTGTTGAACGTTTTCGCTGCAATGCATCCTGGGACGCTTGGATCCAGGTTCTATCATTCATGCTGCGCCATTTCAACCAACCTGTGTGGCTCATATTCACTTTGGGTTGACGAGTGGCATGGTCATGGTGTAGGCCGAGCCTTTTTTGCCACTTCATCCGCCTCCGATCAAGCATAAAGACTTGCCCATAAGCATTCCCCACCCTAGAGTAACTTAACCTACCCATTCCCCTATCTGAAATAACTGTACCTACCTCAAAAGAAGTGATAAGCAGCGATCAATTTGACTGTTGCTGGCTGCCGTCTCCCGCTTAAGGGCGAATTTCAAACGTTGTCCATCACAGAGACAAATGATCTGGCTCCAGCAGCGTCTAAAGGAGTACGTGTTTGCTCACTTCTAGCTCCAGTGGAGACTGACGGAAAAATGGCCGCTAACAACCTGTGGTCCTTGTTCCGGGTGCGCGTGTCACCATCGAGCCTTAATGACATCATAAAGCCGCTTCAAGTGCAAGACTTGCAGGCTTATATACAGTCTATCTATCTATCTATCTATCTATGTAATGTATCTTACTGCATAGATATATATCTAGCTATATAAATAGATAGTTATATATCAATATAGACATTTCTACAAATATCTAGCTTTACGTATAAATCTAAACTTCTACAGTTATGGTTTTGTAAGGCTGAAAACAGACATCCAGAATTTGTATTATTATCAGCATTATTCTTATAATTGCCATTGAGGTTATTCCAGGGGCAGGTAATAAACTGCATGAGGCTTTGACCAATTTTTACCATTTTAGGTAAAAAGCTGCATTGACTGCACTTCTGCATTTTCTGCGATATGGTAGGACTGCAAGCAAAGCCTGAGACAAGATATGTCAAATACACTCTATACAGTATGCGAGTTCATTTTCCAAGATAGAAACATTGGTCACACTGAACATTGTTGAACGTTTTCGCTGCAATGCATCCTGGGACGCTTGGATCCAGGTTCTATCATTCATGCTGCGCCATTTCAACCAACCTGTGTGGCTCATATTCACTTTGGGTTGACGAGTGGCATGGTCATGGTGTAGGCCGAGCCTTTTTTGCCACTTCATCCGCCTCCGATCAAGCATAAAGACTTGCCCATAAGCATTCCCCACCCTAGAGTAACTTAACCTACCCATTCCCCTATCTGAAATAACTGTACCTACCTCAAAAGAAGTGATAAGCAGCGATCAATTTGACTGTTGCTGGCTGCCGTCTCCCGCTTAAGGGCGAATTTCAAACGTTGTCCATCACAGAGACAAATGATCTGGCTCCAGCAGCGTCTAAAGGAGTACGTGTTTGCTCACTTCTAGCTCCAGTGGAGACTGACGGAAAAATGGCCGCTAACGACCTGTGGTCCTTGTTCCGGGTGCGCGTGTCACCATCGAGCCTTAATGACATCATAAAGCCGCTTCAAGTGCAAGACTTGCAGGCTTATATACAGTCTATCTATCTATCTATGTAATGTATCTTACTGCATAGATATATATCTAGCTATATAAATAGATAGTTATATATCAATATAGATATTTTTACAAATATCTAGCTTTACGTATAAATCTAAACTTCTACAGTTATGGTTTTGTAAGGCTGAAAACAGACATCCAGAATTTGTATTATTATCAGCATTATTCTTATAATTCCATTGAGGTTATTCCAGGGGCAGGTAATACACTGCATGAGGCTTTGACCATTTTTTACCATTTTAGGTAAAAAGCTGCATTGACTGCACTTCTGCATTTTCTGCGATATGGTAGGACTGCAAGCAAAGCCTGAGACAAGATATGTCAAATACACTCTATACAGTATGCGAGTTCATTTTCCAAGATAGAAACATTGGTCACACTGAACATTGTTGAACGTTTTCGCTGCAATGCATCCTGGGACGCTTGGATCCAGGTTCTATCATTCATGCTGCGCCATTTCAACCAACCTGTGTGGCTCATATTCACTTTGGGTTGACGAGTGGCATGGTCATGGTGTAGGCCGAGCCTTTTTTGCCACTTCATCCGCCTCCGATCAAGCATAAAGACTTGCCCATAAGCATTCCCCACCCTAGAGTAACTTAACCTACCCATTCCCCTATCTGAAATAACTGTACCTACCTCAAAAGAAGTGATAAGCAGCGATCAATTTGACTGTTGCTGGCTGCCGTCTCCCGCTTAAGGGCGAATTTCAAACGTTGTCCATCACAGAGACAAATGATCTGGCTCCAGCAGCGTCTAAAGGAGTACGTGTTTGCTCACTTCTAGCTCCAGTGGAGACTGACGGAAAAATGGCCGCTAACGACCTGTGGTCCTTGTTCCGGGTGCGCGTGTCACCATCGAGCCTTAATGACATCATAAAGCCGCTTCAAGTGCAAGACTTGCAGGCTTATATACAGTCTATCTATCTATCTATGTAATGTATCTTACTGCATAGATATATATCTAGCTATATAAATAGATAGTTATATATCAATATAGATATTTTTACAAATATCTAGCTTTACGTATAAATCTAAACTTCTACAGTTATGGTTTTGTAAGGCTGAAAACAGACATCCAGAATTTGTATTATTATCAGCATTATTCTTATAATTCCATTGAGGTTATTCCAGGGGCAGGTAATACACTGCATGAGGCTTTGACCATTTTTTACCATTTTAGGTAAAAAGCTGCATTGACTGCACTTCTGCATTTTCTGCGATATGGTAGGACTGCAAGCAAAGCCTGAGACAAGATATGTCAAATACACTCTATACAGTATGCGAGTTCATTTTCCAAGATAGAAACATTGGTCACACTGAACATTGTTGAACGTTTTCGCTGCAATGCATCCTGGGACGCTTGGATCCAGGTTCTATCATTCATGCTGCGCCATTTCAACCAACCTGTGTGGCTCATATTCACTTTGGGTTGACGAGTGGCATGGTCATGGTGTAGGCCGAGCCTTTTTTGCCACTTCATCCGCCTCCGATCAAGCATAAAGACTTGCCCATAAGCATTCCCCACCCTAGAGTAACTTAACCTACCCATTCCCCTATCTGAAATAACTGTACCTACCTCAAAAGAAGTGATAAGCAGCGATCAATTTGACTGTTGCTGGCTGCCGTCTCCCGCTTAAGGGCGAATTTCAAACGTTGTCCATCACAGAGACAAATGATCTGGCTCCAGCAGCGTCTAAAGGAGTACGTGTTTGCTCACTTCTAGCTCCAGTGGAGACTGACGGAAAAATGGCCGCTAACAACCTGTGGTCCTTGTTCCGGGTGCGCGTGTCACCATCGAGCCTTAATGACATCATAAAGCCGCTTCAAGTGCAAGACTTGCAGGCTTATATACAGTCTATCTATCTATCTATCTATGTAATGTATCTTACTGCATAGATATATATCTAGCTATATAAATAGATAGTTATATATCAATATAGACATTTCTACAAATATCTAGCTTTACGTATAAATCTAAACTTCTACAGTTATGGTTTTGTAAGGCTGAAAACAGACATCCAGAATTTGTATTATTATCAGCATTATTCTTATAATTGCCATTGAGGTTATTCCAGGGGCAGGTAATAAACTGCATGAGGCTTTGACCAATTTTTACCATTTTAGGTAAAAAGCTGCATTGACTGCACTTCTGCATTTTCTGCGATATGGTAGGACTGCAAGCAAAGCCTGAGACAAGATATGTCAAATACACTCTATACAGTATGCGAGTTCATTTTCCAAGATAGAAACATTGGTCACACTGAACATTGTTGAACGTTTTCGCTGCAATGCATCCTGGGACGCTTGGATCCAGGTTCTATCATTCATGCTGCGCCATTTCAACCAACCTGTGTGGCTCATATTCACTTTGGGTTGACGAGTGGCATGGTCATGGTGTAGGCCGAGCCTTTTTTGCCACTTCATCCGCCTCCGATCAAGCATAAAGACTTGCCCATAAGCATTACCCACCCTAGAATAACTTCACCTACCCATTCCCCTATCTGAAATAACTGTACCTACCTCAAAAGAAGTGATAAGCAGCGATCAATTTGACTGTTGCTGGCTGCCGTCTCCCGCTTAAGGGCGAATTTCAAACGTTGTCCATCACAGAGACAAATGATCTGGCTCCAGCAGCGTCTAAAGGAGTACGTGTTTGCTCACTTCTAGCTCCAGTGGAGACTGACGGAAAAATGGCCGCTAACGACCTGTGGTCCTTGTTCCGGGTGCGCGTGTCACCATCGAGCCTTAATGACATCATAAAGCCGCTTCAAGTGCAAGACTTGCAGGCTTATATACAGTCTATCTATCTATCTATGTAATGTATCTTACTGCATAGATATATATCTAGCTATATAAATAGATAGTTATATATCAATATAGATATTTTTACAAATATCTAGCTTTACGTATAAATCTAAACTTCTACAGTTATGGTTTTGTAAGGCTGAAAACAGACATCCAGAATTTGTATTATTATCAGCATTATTCTTATAATTCCATTGAGGTTATTCCAGGGGCAGGTAATACACTGCATGAGGCTTTGACCATTTTTTACCATTTTAGGTAAAAAGCTGCATTGACTGCACTTCTGCATTTTCTGCGATATGGTAGGACTGCAAGCAAAGCCTGAGACAAGATATGTCAAATACACTCTATACAGTATGCGAGTTCATTTTCCAAGATAGAAACATTGGTCACACTGAACATTGTTGAACGTTTTCGCTGCAATGCATCCTGGGACGCTTGGATCCAGGTTCTATCATTCATGCTGCGCCATTTCAACCAACCTGTGTGGCTCATATTCACTTTGGGTTGACGAGTGGCATGGTCATGGTGTAGGCCGAGCCTTTTTTGCCACTTCATCCGCCTCCGATCAAGCATAAAGACTTGCCCATAAGCATTCCCCACCCTAGAATAACTTCACCTACCCATTCCCCTATCTGAAATAACTGTACCTACCTCAAAAGAAGTGATAAGCAGCGATCAATTTGACTGTTGCTGGCTGCCGTCTCCCGCTTAAGGGCGAATTTCAAACGTTGTCCATCACAGAGACAAATGATCTGGCTCCAGCAGCGTCTAAAGGAGTACCTGTTTGCTCACTTCTAGCTCCAGTGGAGACTGACGGAAAAATGGCCGCTAACAACCTGTGGTCCTTGTTCCGGGTGCGCGTGTCACCATCGAGCCTTAATGACATCATAAAGCCGCTTCAAGTGCAAGACTTGCAGGCTTATATACAGTCTATCTATCTATCTATCTATGTAATGTATCTTACTGCATAGATATATATCTAGCTATATAAATAGATAGTTATATATCAATATAGACATTTCTACAAATATCTAGCTTTACGTATAAATCTAAACTTCTACAGTTATGGTTTTGTAAGGCTGAAAACAGACATCCAGAATTTGTATTATTATCAGCATTATTCTTATAATTGCCATTGAGGTTATTCCAGGGGCAGGTAATAAACTGCATGAGGCTTTGACCAATTTTTACCATTTTAGGTAAAAAGCTGCATTGACTGCACTTCTGCATTTTCTGCGATATGGTAGGACTGCAAGCAAAGCCTGAGACAAGATATGTCAAATACACTCTATACAGTATGCGAGTTCATTTTCCAAGATAGAAACATTGGTCACACTGAACATTGTTGAACGTTTTCGCTGCAATGCATCCTGGGACGCTTGGACCCAGGTTCTATCATTCATGCTGCGCCATTTCAACCAACCTGTGTGGCTCATATTCACTTTGGGTTGACGAGTGGCATGGTCATGGTGTAGGCCGAGCCTTTTTTGCCACTTCATCCGCCTCCGATCAAGCATAAAGACTTGCCCATAAGCATTCCCCACCCTAGAGTAACTTAACCTACCCATTCCCCTATCTGAAATAACTGTACCTACCTCAAAAGAAGTGATAAGCAGCGATCAATTTGACTGTTGCTGGCTGCCGTCTCCCGCTTAAGGGCGAATTTCAAACGTTGTCCATCACAGAGACAAATGATCTGGCTCCAGCAGCGTCTAAAGGAGTACGTGTTTGCTCACTTCTAGCTCCAGTGGAGACTGACGGAAAAATGGCCGCTAACAACCTGTGGTCCTTGTTCCGGGTGCGCGTGTCACCATCGAGCCTTAATGACATCATAAAGCCGCTTCAAGTGCAAGACTTGCAGGCTTATATACAGTCTATCTATCTATCTATGTAATGTATCTTACTGCATAGATATATATCTAGCTATATAAATAGATAGTTATATATCAATATAGATATTTTTACAAATATCTAGCTTTACGTATAAATCTAAACTTCTACAGTTATGGTTTTGTAAGGCTGAAAACAGACATCCAGAATTTGTGTTATTATCAGCATTATTCTTATAATTCCATTGAGGTTATTCCAGGGGCAGGTAATACACTGCATGAGGCTTTGACCATTTTTTACCATTTTAGGTAAAAAGCTGCATTGACTGCACTTCTGCATTTTCTGCGATATGGTAGGACTGCAAGCAAAGCCTGAGACAAGATATGTCAAATACACTCTATACAGTATGCGAGTTCATTTTCCAAGATAGAAACATTGGTCACACTGAACATTGTTGAACGTTTTCGCTGCAATGCATCCTGGGACGCTTGGATCCAGGTTCTATCATTCATGCTGCGCCATTTCAACCAACCTGTGTGGCTCATATTCACTTTGGGTTGACGAGTGGCATGGTCATGGTGTAGGCCGAGCCTTTTTTGCCACTTCATCCGCCTCCGATCAAGCATAAAGACTTGCCCATAAGCATTCCCCACCCTAGAGTAACTTAACCTACCCATTCCCCTATCTGAAATAACTGTACCTACCTCAAAAGAAGTGATAAGCAGCGATCAATTTGACTGTTGCTGGCTGCCGTCTCCCGCTTAAGGGCGAATTTCAAACGTTGTCCATCACAGAGACAAATGATCTGGCTCCAGCAGCGTCTAAAGGAGTACGTGTTTGCTCACTTCTAGCTCCAGTGGAGACTGACGGAAAAATGGCCGCTAACAACCTGTGGTCCTTGTTCCGGGTGCGCGTGTCACCATCGAGCCTTAATGACATCATAAAGCCGCTTCAAGTGCAAGACTTGCAGGCTTATATACAGTCTATCTATCTATCTATCTATGTAATGTATCTTACTGCATAGATATATATCTAGCTATATAAATAGATAGTTATATATCAATATAGACATTTCTACAAATATCTAGCTTTACGTATAAATCTAAACTTCTACAGTTATGGTTTTGTAAGGCTGAAAACAGACATCCAGAATTTGTATTATTATCAGCATTATTCTTATAATTGCCATTGAGGTTATTCCAGGGGCAGGTAATAAACTGCATGAGGCTTTGACCAATTTTTACCATTTTAGGTAAAAAGCTGCATTGACTGCACTTCTGCATTTTCTGCGATATGGTAGGACTGCAAGCAAAGCCTGAGACAAGATATGTCAAATACACTCTATACAGTATGCGAGTTCATTTTCCAAGATAGAAACATTGGTCACACTGAACATTGTTGAACGTTTTCGCTGCAATGCATCCTGGGACGCTTGGATCCAGGTTCTATCATTCATGCTGCGCCATTTCAACCAACCTGTGTGGCTCATATTCACTTTGGGTTGACGAGTGGCATGGTCATGGTGTAGGCCGAGCCTTTTTTGCCACTTCATCCGCCTCCGATCAAGCATAAAGACTTGCCCATAAGCATTACCCACCCTAGAATAACTTCACCTACCCATTCCCCTATCTGAAATAACTGTACCTACCTCAAAAGAAGTGATAAGCAGCGATCAATTTGACTGTTGCTGGCTGCCGTCTCCCGCTTAAGGGCGAATTTCAAACGTTGTTCATCACAGAGACAAATGATCTGGCTCCAGCAGCGTCTAAAGGAGTACGTGTTTGCTCACTTCTTGCTCCAGTGGAGACTGACGGAAAAATGGCCGCTAACGACCTGTGGTCCTTGTTCCGGGTGCGCGTGTCACCATCGAGCCTTAATGACATCATAAAGCCGCTTCAAGTGCAAGACTTGCAGGCTTATATACAGTCTATCTATCTATCTATGTAATGTATCTTACTGCATAGATATATATCTAGCTATATAAATAGATAGTTATATATCAATATAGATATTTTTACAAATATCTAGCTTTACGTATAAATCTAAACTTCTACAGTTATGGTTTTGTAAGGCTGAAAACAGACATCCAGAATTTGTATTATTATCAGCATTATTCTTATAATTCCATTGAGGTTATTCCAGGGGCAGGTAATACACTGCATGAGGCTTTGACCATTTTTTACCATTTTAGGTAAAAAGCTGCATTGACTGCACTTCTGCATTTTCTGCGATATGGTAGGACTGCAAGCAAAGCCTGAGACAAGATATGTCAAATACACTCTATACAGTATGCGAGTTCATTTTCCAAGATAGAAACATTGGTCACACTGAACATTGTTGAACGTTTTCGCTGCAATGCATCCTGGGACGCTTGGATCCAGGTTCTATCATTCATGCTGCGCCATTTCAACCAACCTGTGTGGCTCATATTCACTTTGGGTTGACGAGTGGCATGGTCATGGTGTAGGCCGAGCCTTTTTTGCCACTTCATCCGCCTCCGATCAAGCATAAAGACTTGCCCATAAGCATTCCCCACCCTAGAATAACTTCACCTACCCATTCCCCTATCTGAAATAACTGTACCTACCTCAAAAGAAGTGATAAGCAGCGATCAATTTGACTGTTGCTGGCTGCCGTCTCCCGCTTAAGGGCGAATTTCAAACGTTGTCCATCACAGAGACAAATGATCTGGCTCCAGCAGCGTCTAAAGGAGTACCTGTTTGCTCACTTCTAGCTCCAGTGGAGACTGACGGAAAAATGGCCGCTAACAACCTGTGGTCCTTGTTCCGGGTGCGCGTGTCACCATCGAGCCTTAATGACATCATAAAGCCGCTTCAAGTGCAAGACTTGCAGGCTTATATACAGTCTATCTATCTATCTATCTATCTATGTAATGTATCTTACTGCATAGATATATATCTAGCTATATAAATAGATAGTTATATATCAATATAGACATTTCTACAAATATCTAGCTTTACGTATAAATCTAAACTTCTACAGTTATGGTTTTGTAAGGCTGAAAACAGACATCCAGAATTTGTATTATTATCAGCATTATTCTTATAATTGCCATTGAGGTTATTCCAGGGGCAGGTAATAAACTGCATGAGGCTTTGACCAATTTTTACCATTTTAGGTAAAAAGCTGCATTGACTGCACTTCTGCATTTTCTGCGATATGGTAGGACTGCAAGCAAAGCCTGAGACAAGATATGTCAAATACACTCTATACAGTATGCGAGTTCATTTTCCAAGATAGAAACATTGGTCACACTGAACATTGTTGAACGTTTTCGCTGCAATGCATCCTGGGACGCTTGGACCCAGGTTCTATCATTCATGCTGCGCCATTTCAACCAACCTGTGTGGCTCATATTCACTTTGGGTTGACGAGTGGCATGGTCATGGTGTAGGCCGAGCCTTTTTTGCCACTTCATCCGCCTCCGATCAAGCATAAAGACTTGCCCATAAGCATTCCCCACCCTAGAGTAACTTAACCTACCCATTCCCCTATCTGAAATAACTGTACCTACCTCAAAAGAAGTGATAAGCAGCGATCAATTTGACTGTTGCTGGCTGCCGTCTCCCGCTTAAGGGCGAATTTCAAACGTTGTCCATCACAGAGACAAATGATCTGGCTCCAGCAGCGTCTAAAGGAGTACGTGTTTGCTCACTTCTAGCTCCAGTGGAGACTGACGGAAAAATGGCCGCTAACAACCTGTGGTCCTTGTTCCGGGTGCGCGTGTCACCATCGAGCCTTAATGACATCATAAAGCCGCTTCAAGTGCAAGACTTGCAGGCTTATATACAGTCTATCTATCTATCTATCTATGTAATGTATCTTACTGCATAGATATATATCTAGCTATATAAATAGATAGTTATATATCAATATAGACATTTCTACAAATATCTAGCTTTACGTATAAATCTAAACTTCTACAGTTATGGTTTTGTAAGGCTGAAAACAGACATCCAGAATTTGTATTATTATCAGCATTATTCTTATAATTGCCATTGAGGTTATTCCAGGGGCAGGTAATAAACTGCATGAGGCTTTGACCAATTTTTACCATTTTAGGTAAAAAGCTGCATTGACTGCACTTCTGCATTTTCTGCGATATGGTAGGACTGCAAGCAAAGCCTGAGACAAGATATGTCAAATACACTCTATACAGTATGCGAGTTCATTTTCCAAGATAGAAACATTGGTCACACTGAACATTGTTGAACGTTTTCGCTGCAATGCATCCTGGGACGCTTGGATCCAGGTTCTATCATTCATGCTGCGCCATTTCAACCAACCTGTGTGGCTCATATTCACTTTGGGTTGACGAGTGGCATGGTCATGGTGTAGGCCGAGCCTTTTTTGCCACTTCATCCGCCTCCGATCAAGCATAAAGACTTGCCCATAAGCATTACCCACCCTAGAATAACTTCACCTACCCATTCCCCTATCTGAAATAACTGTACCTACCTCAAAAGAAGTGATAAGCAGCGATCAATTTGACTGTTGCTGGCTGCCGTCTCCCGCTTAAGGGCGAATTTCAAACGTTGTCCATCACAGAGACAAATGATCTGGCTCCAGCAGCGTCTAAAGGAGTACGTGTTTGCTCACTTCTAGCTCCAGTGGAGACTGACGGAAAAATGGCCGCTAACGACCTGTGGTCCTTGTTCCGGGTGCGCGTGTCACCATCGAGCCTTAATGACATCATAAAGCCGCTTCAAGTGCAAGACTTGCAGGCTTATATACAGTCTATCTATCTATCTATGTAATGTATCTTACTGCATAGATATATATCTAGCTATATAAATAGATAGTTATATATCAATATAGATATTTTTACAAATATCTAGCTTTACGTATAAATCTAAACTTCTACAGTTATGGTTTTGTAAGGCTGAAAACAGACATCCAGAATTTGTATTATTATCAGCATTATTCTTATAATTCCATTGAGGTTATTCCAGGGGCAGGTAATACACTGCATGAGGCTTTGACCATTTTTTACCATTTTAGGTAAAAAGCTGCATTGACTGCACTTCTGCATTTTCTGCGATATGGTAGGACTGCAAGCAAAGCCTGAGACAAGATATGTCAAATACACTCTATACAGTATGCGAGTTCATTTTCCAAGATAGAAACATTGGTCACACTGAACATTGTTGAACGTTTTCGCTGCAATGCATCCTGGGACGCTTGGATCCAGGTTCTATCATTCATGCTGCGCCATTTCAACCAACCTGTGTGGCTCATATTCACTTTGGGTTGACGAGTGGCATGGTCATGGTGTAGGCCGAGCCTTTTTTGCCACTTCATCCGCCTCCGATCAAGCATAAAGACTTGCCCATAAGCATTCCCCACCCTAGAATAACTTCACCTACCCATTCCCCTATCTGAAATAACTGTACCTACCTCAAAAGAAGTGATAAGCAGCGATCAATTTGACTGTTGCTGGCTGCCGTCTCCCGCTTAAGGGCGAATTTCAAACGTTGTCCATCACAGAGACAAATGATCTGGCTCCAGCAGCGTCTAAAGGAGTACCTGTTTGCTCACTTCTAGCTCCAGTGGAGACTGACGGAAAAATGGCCGCTAACAACCTGTGGTCCTTGTTCCGGGTGCGCGTGTCACCATCGAGCCTTAATGACATCATAAAGCCGCTTCAAGTGCAAGACTTGCAGGCTTATATACAGTCTATCTATCTATCTATCTATGTAATGTATCTTACTGCATAGATATATATCTAGCTATATAAATAGATAGTTATATATCAATATAGACATTTCTACAAATATCTAGCTTTACGTATAAATCTAAACTTCTACAGTTATGGTTTTGTAAGGCTGAAAACAGACATCCAGAATTTGTATTATTATCAGCATTATTCTTATAATTGCCATTGAGGTTATTCCAGGGGCAGGTAATAAACTGCATGAGGCTTTGACCAATTTTTACCATTTTAGGTAAAAAGCTGCATTGACTGCACTTCTGCATTTTCTGCGATATGGTAGGACTGCAAGCAAAGCCTGAGACAAGATATGTCAAATACACTCTATACAGTATGCGAGTTCATTTTCCAAGATAGAAACATTGGTCACACTGAACATTGTTGAACGTTTTCGCTGCAATGCATCCTGGGACGCTTGGACCCAGGTTCTATCATTCATGCTGCGCCATTTCAACCAACCTGTGTGGCTCATATTCACTTTGGGTTGACGAGTGGCATGGTCATGGTGTAGGCCGAGCCTTTTTTGCCACTTCATCCGCCTCCGATCAAGCATAAAGACTTGCCCATAAGCATTCCCCACCCTAGAGTAACTTAACCTACCCATTCCCCTATCTGAAATAACTGTACCTACCTCAAAAGAAGTGATAAGCAGCGATCAATTTGACTGTTGCTGGCTGCCGTCTCCCGCTTAAGGGCGAATTTCAAACGTTGTCCATCACAGAGACAAATGATCTGGCTCCAGCAGCGTCTAAAGGAGTACGTGTTTGCTCACTTCTAGCTCCAGTGGAGACTGACGGAAAAATGGCCGCTAACAACCTGTGGTCCTTGTTCCGGGTGCGCGTGTCACCATCGAGCCTTAATGACATCATAAAGCCGCTTCAAGTGCAAGACTTGCAGGCTTATATACAGTCTATCTATCTATCTATGTAATGTATCTTACTGCATAGATATATATCTAGCTATATAAATAGATAGTTATATATCAATATAGATATTTTTACAAATATCTAGCTTTACGTATAAATCTAAACTTCTACAGTTATGGTTTTGTAAGGCTGAAAACAGACATCCAGAATTTGTATTATTATCAGCATTATTCTTATAATTCCATTGAGGTTATTCCAGGGGCAGGTAATACACTGCATGAGGCTTTGACCATTTTTTACCATTTTAGGTAAAAAGCTGCATTGACTGCACTTCTGCATTTTCTGCGATATGGTAGGACTGCAAGCAAAGCCTGAGACAAGATATGTCAAATACACTCTATACAGTATGCGAGTTCATTTTCCAAGATAGAAACATTGGTCACACTGAACATTGTTGAACGTTTTCGCTGCAATGCATCCTGGGACGCTTGGATCCAGGTTCTATCATTCATGCTGCGCCATTTCAACCAACCTGTGTGGCTCATATTCACTTTGGGTTGACGAGTGGCATGGTCATGGTGTAGGCCGAGCCTTTTTTGCCACTTCATCCGCCTCCGATCAAGCATAAAGACTTGCCCATAAGCATTCCCCACCCTAGAGTAACTTAACCTACCCATTCCCCTATCTGAAATAACTGTACCTACCTCAAAAGAAGTGATAAGCAGCGATCAATTTGACTGTTGCTGGCTGCCGTCTCCCGCTTAAGGGCGAATTTCAAACGTTGTCCATCACAGAGACAAATGATCTGGCTCCAGCAGCGTCTAAAGGAGTACGTGTTTGCTCACTTCTAGCTCCAGTGGAGACTGACGGAAAAATGGCCGCTAACAACCTGTGGTCCTTGTTCCGGGTGCGCGTGTCACCATCGAGCCTTAATGACATCATAAAGCCGCTTCAAGTGCAAGACTTGCAGGCTTATATACAGTCTATCTATCTATCTATCTATGTAATGTATCTTACTGCATAGATATATATCTAGCTATATAAATAGATAGTTATATATCAATATAGACATTTCTACAAATATCTAGCTTTACGTATAAATCTAAACTTCTACAGTTATGGTTTTGTAAGGCTGAAAACAGACATCCAGAATTTGTATTATTATCAGCATTATTCTTATAATTGCCATTGAGGTTATTCCAGGGGCAGGTAATAAACTGCATGAGGCTTTGACCAATTTTTACCATTTTAGGTAAAAAGCTGCATTGACTGCACTTCTGCATTTTCTGCGATATGGTAGGACTGCAAGCAAAGCCTGAGACAAGATATGTCAAATACACTCTATACAGTATGCGAGTTCATTTTCCAAGATAGAAACATTGGTCACACTGAACATTGTTGAACGTTTTCGCTGCAATGCATCCTGGGACGCTTGGATCCAGGTTCTATCATTCATGCTGCGCCATTTCAACCAACCTGTGTGGCTCATATTCACTTTGGGTTGACGAGTGGCATGGTCATGGTGTAGGCCGAGCCTTTTTTGCCACTTCATCCGCCTCCGATCAAGCATAAAGACTTGCCCATAAGCATTACCCACCCTAGAATAACTTCACCTACCCATTCCCCTATCTGAAATAACTGTACCTACCTCAAAAGAAGTGATAAGCAGCGATCAATTTGACTGTTGCTGGCTGCCGTCTCCCGCTTAAGGGCGAATTTCAAACGTTGTTCATCACAGAGACAAATGATCTGGCTCCAGCAGCGTCTAAAGGAGTACGTGTTTGCTCACTTCTTGCTCCAGTGGAGACTGACGGAAAAATGGCCGCTAACGACCTGTGGTCCTTGTTCCGGGTGCGCGTGTCACCATCGAGCCTTAATGACATCATAAAGCCGCTTCAAGTGCAAGACTTGCAGGCTTATATACAGTCTATCTATCTATCTATGTAATGTATCTTACTGCATAGATATATATCTAGCTATATAAATAGATAGTTATATATCAATATAGATATTTTTACAAATATCTAGCTTTACGTATAAATCTAAACTTCTACAGTTATGGTTTTGTAAGGCTGAAAACAGACATCCAGAATTTGTATTATTATCAGCATTATTCTTATAATTCCATTGAGGTTATTCCAGGGGCAGGTAATACACTGCATGAGGCTTTGACCATTTTTTACCATTTTAGGTAAAAAGCTGCATTGACTGCACTTCTGCATTTTCTGCGATATGGTAGGACTGCAAGCAAAGCCTGAGACAAGATATGTCAAATACACTCTATACAGTATGCGAGTTCATTTTCCAAGATAGAAACATTGGTCACACTGAACATTGTTGAACGTTTTCGCTGCAATGCATCCTGGGACGCTTGGATCCAGGTTCTATCATTCATGCTGCGCCATTTCAACCAACCTGTGTGGCTCATATTCACTTTGGGTTGACGAGTGGCATGGTCATGGTGTAGGCCGAGCCTTTTTTGCCACTTCATCCGCCTCCGATCAAGCATAAAGACTTGCCCATAAGCATTCCCCACCCTAGAATAACTTCACCTACCCATTCCCCTATCTGAAATAACTGTACCTACCTCAAAAGAAGTGATAAGCAGCGATCAATTTGACTGTTGCTGGCTGCCGTCTCCCGCTTAAGGGCGAATTTCAAACGTTGTCCATCACAGAGACAAATGATCTGGCTCCAGCAGCGTCTAAAGGAGTACCTGTTTGCTCACTTCTAGCTCCAGTGGAGACTGACGGAAAAATGGCCGCTAACAACCTGTGGTCCTTGTTCCGGGTGCGCGTGTCACCATCGAGCCTTAATGACATCATAAAGCCGCTTCAAGTGCAAGACTTGCAGGCTTATATACAGTCTATCTATCTATCTATCTATCTATGTAATGTATCTTACTGCATAGATATATATCTAGCTATATAAATAGATAGTTATATATCAATATAGACATTTCTACAAATATCTAGCTTTACGTATAAATCTAAACTTCTACAGTTATGGTTTTGTAAGGCTGAAAACAGACATCCAGAATTTGTATTATTATCAGCATTATTCTTATAATTGCCATTGAGGTTATTCCAGGGGCAGGTAATAAACTGCATGAGGCTTTGACCAATTTTTACCATTTTAGGTAAAAAGCTGCATTGACTGCACTTCTGCATTTTCTGCGATATGGTAGGACTGCAAGCAAAGCCTGAGACAAGATATGTCAAATACACTCTATACAGTATGCGAGTTCATTTTCCAAGATAGAAACATTGGTCACACTGAACATTGTTGAACGTTTTCGCTGCAATGCATCCTGGGACGCTTGGACCCAGGTTCTATCATTCATGCTGCGCCATTTCAACCAACCTGTGTGGCTCATATTCACTTTGGGTTGACGAGTGGCATGGTCATGGTGTAGGCCGAGCCTTTTTTGCCACTTCATCCGCCTCCGATCAAGCATAAAGACTTGCCCATAAGCATTCCCCACCCTAGAGTAACTTAACCTACCCATTCCCCTATCTGAAATAACTGTACCTACCTCAAAAGAAGTGATAAGCAGCGATCAATTTGACTGTTGCTGGCTGCCGTCTCCCGCTTAAGGGCGAATTTCAAACGTTGTCCATCACAGAGACAAATGATCTGGCTCCAGCAGCGTCTAAAGGAGTACGTGTTTGCTCACTTCTAGCTCCAGTGGAGACTGACGGAAAAATGGCCGCTAACAACCTGTGGTCCTTGTTCCGGGTGCGCGTGTCACCATCGAGCCTTAATGACATCATAAAGCCGCTTCAAGTGCAAGACTTGCAGGCTTATATACAGTCTATCTATCTATCTATCTATCTATCTATCTATGTAATGTATCTTACTGCATAGATATATATCTAGCTATATAAATAGATAGTTATATATCAATATAGACATTTCTACAAATATCTAGCTTTACGTATAAATCTAAACTTCTACAGTTATGGTTTTGTAAGGCTGAAAACAGACATCCAGAATTTGTATTATTATCAGCATTATTCTTATAATTGCCATTGAGGTTATTCCAGGGGCAGGTAATAAACTGCATGAGGCTTTGACCAATTTTTACCATTTTAGGTAAAAAGCTGCATTGACTGCACTTCTGCATTTTCTGCGATATGGTAGGACTGCAAGCAAAGCCTGAGACAAGATATGTCAAATACACTCTATACAGTATGCGAGTTCATTTTCCAAGATAGAAACACTGGTCACACTGAACATTGTTGAACGTTTTCGCTGCAATGCATCCTGGGACGCTTGGATCCAGGTTCTATCATTCATGCTGCGCCATTTCAACCAACCTGTGTGGCTCATATTCACTTTGGGTTGACGAGTGGCATGGTCATGGTGTAGGCCGAGCCTTTTTTGCCACTTCATCCGCCTCCGATCAAGCATAAAGACTTGCCCATAAGCATTCCCCACCCTAGAATAACTTAACCTACCCATTCCCCTATCTGAAATAACTGTACCTACCTCAAAAGAAGTGATAAGCAGCAATCAATTTGACTGTTGCTGGCTGCCGTCTCCCGCTTAAGGGCGAATTTCAAACGTTGTCCATCACAGAGACAAATGATCTGGCTCCAGCAGCGTCTAAAGGAGTACGTGTTTGCTCACTTCTAGCTCCAGTGGAGACTGACGGAAAAATGGCCGCTAACAACCTGTGGTCCTTGTTCCGGGTGCGCGTGTCACCATCGAGCCTTAATGACATCATAAAGCCGCTTCAAGTGCAAGACTTGCAGGCTTATATACAGTCTATCTATCTATCTATCTATGTAATGTATCTTACTGCATAGATATATATCTAGCTATATAAATAGATAGTTATATATCAATATAGACATTTCTACAAATATCTAGCTTTACGTATAAATCTAAACTTCTACAGTTATGGTTTTGTAAGGCTGAAAACAGACATCCAGAATTTGTATTATTATCAGCATTATTCTTATAATTGCCATTGAGGTTATTCCAGGGGCAGGTAATAAACTGCATGAGGCTTTGACCAATTTTTACCA
The DNA here is from genome assembly GCF_035609145.1 of Eleutherodactylus coqui. Lineage (NCBI taxonomy): Eukaryota > Metazoa > Chordata > Amphibia > Anura > Eleutherodactylidae > Eleutherodactylus > Eleutherodactylus coqui. The sequence goes on from NW_027101795.1 coordinate 650,860, forward strand.
TTTTAGGTAAAAAGCTGCATTGACTGCACTTCTGCATTTTCTGCGATATGGTAGGACTGCAAGCAAAGCCTGAGACAAGATATGTCAAATACACTCTATACAGTATGCGAGTTCATTTTCCAAGATAGAAACATTGGTCACACTGAACATTGTTGAACGTTTTCGCTGCAATGCATCCTGGGACGCTTGGATCCAGGTTCTATCATTCATGCTGCGCCATTTCAACCAACCTGTGTGGCTCATATTCACTTTGGGTTGACGAGTGGCATGGTCATGGTGTAGGCCGAGCCTTTTTTGCCACTTCATCCGCCTCCGATCAAGCATAAAGACTTGCCCATAAGCATTACCCACCCTAGAATAACTTCACCTACCCATTCCCCTATCTGAAATAACTGTACCTACCTCAAAAGAAGTGATAAGCAGCGATCAATTTGACTGTTGCTGGCTGCCGTCTCCCGCTTAAGGGCGAATTTCAAACGTTGTCCATCACAGAGACAAATGATCTGGCTCCAGCAGCGTCTAAAGGAGTACGTGTTTGCTCACTTCTAGCTCCAGTGGAGACTGACGGAAAAATGGCCGCTAACGACCTGTGGTCCTTGTTCCGGGTGCGCGTGTCACCATCGAGCCTTAATGACATCATAAAGCCGCTTCAAGTGCAAGACTTGCAGGCTTATATACAGTCTATCTATCTATCTATGTAATGTATCTTACTGCATAGATATATATCTAGCTATATAAATAGATAGTTATATATCAATATAGATATTTTTACAAATATCTAGCTTTACGTATAAATCTAAACTTCTACAGTTATGGTTTTGTAAGGCTGAAAACAGACATCCAGAATTTGTATTATTATCAGCATTATTCTTATAATTCCATTGAGGTTATTCCAGGGGCAGGTAATACACTGCATGAGGCTTTGACCATTTTTTACCATTTTAGGTAAAAAGCTGCATTGACTGCACTTCTGCATTTTCTGCGATATGGTAGGACTGCAAGCAAAGCCTGAGACAAGATATGTCAAATACACTCTATACAGTATGCGAGTTCATTTTCCAAGATAGAAACATTGGTCACACTGAACATTGTTGAACGTTTTCGCTGCAATGCATCCTGGGACGCTTGGATCCAGGTTCTATCATTCATGCTGCGCCATTTCAACCAACCTGTGTGGCTCATATTCACTTTGGGTTGACGAGTGGCATGGTCATGGTGTAGGCCGAGCCTTTTTTGCCACTTCATCCGCCTCCGATCAAGCATAAAGACTTGCCCATAAGCATTCCCCACCCTAGAATAACTTCACCTACCCATTCCCCTATCTGAAATAACTGTACCTACCTCAAAAGAAGTGATAAGCAGCGATCAATTTGACTGTTGCTGGCTGCCGTCTCCCGCTTAAGGGCGAATTTCAAACGTTGTCCATCACAGAGACAAATGATCTGGCTCCAGCAGCGTCTAAAGGAGTACCTGTTTGCTCACTTCTAGCTCCAGTGGAGACTGACGGAAAAATGGCCGCTAACAACCTGTGGTCCTTGTTCCGGGTGCGCGTGTCACCATCGAGCCTTAATGACATCATAAAGCCGCTTCAAGTGCAAGACTTGCAGGCTTATATACAGTCTATCTATCTATCTATCTATGTAATGTATCTTACTGCATAGATATATATCTAGCTATATAAATAGATAGTTATATATCAATATAGACATTTCTACAAATATCTAGCTTTACGTATAAATCTAAACTTCTACAGTTATGGTTTTGTAAGGCTGAAAACAGACATCCAGAATTTGTATTATTATCAGCATTATTCTTATAATTGCCATTGAGGTTATTCCAGGGGCAGGTAATAAACTGCATGAGGCTTTGACCAATTTTTACCATTTTAGGTAAAAAGCTGCATTGACTGCACTTCTGCATTTTCTGCGATATGGTAGGACTGCAAGCAAAGCCTGAGACAAGATATGTCAAATACACTCTATACAGTATGCGAGTTCATTTTCCAAGATAGAAACATTGGTCACACTGAACATTGTTGAACGTTTTCGCTGCAATGCATCCTGGGACGCTTGGACCCAGGTTCTATCATTCATGCTGCGCCATTTCAACCAACCTGTGTGGCTCATATTCACTTTGGGTTGACGAGTGGCATGGTCATGGTGTAGGCCGAGCCTTTTTTGCCACTTCATCCGCCTCCGATCAAGCATAAAGACTTGCCCATAAGCATTCCCCACCCTAGAGTAACTTAACCTACCCATTCCCCTATCTGAAATAACTGTACCTACCTCAAAAGAAGTGATAAGCAGCGATCAATTTGACTGTTGCTGGCTGCCGTCTCCCGCTTAAGGGCGAATTTCAAACGTTGTCCATCACAGAGACAAATGATCTGGCTCCAGCAGCGTCTAAAGGAGTACGTGTTTGCTCACTTCTAGCTCCAGTGGAGACTGACGGAAAAATGGCCGCTAACAACCTGTGGTCCTTGTTCCGGGTGCGCGTGTCACCATCGAGCCTTAATGACATCATAAAGCCGCTTCAAGTGCAAGACTTGCAGGCTTATATACAGTCTATCTATCTATCTATGTAATGTATCTTACTGCATAGATATATATCTAGCTATATAAATAGATAGTTATATATCAATATAGATATTTTTACAAATATCTAGCTTTACGTATAAATCTAAACTTCTACAGTTATGGTTTTGTAAGGCTGAAAACAGACATCCAGAATTTGTATTATTATCAGCATTATTCTTATAATTCCATTGAGGTTATTCCAGGGGCAGGTAATACACTGCATGAGGCTTTGACCATTTTTTACCATTTTAGGTAAAAAGCTGCATTGACTGCACTTCTGCATTTTCTGCGATATGGTAGGACTGCAAGCAAAGCCTGAGACAAGATATGTCAAATACACTCTATACAGTATGCGAGTTCATTTTCCAAGATAGAAACATTGGTCACACTGAACATTGTTGAACGTTTTCGCTGCAATGCATCCTGGGACGCTTGGATCCAGGTTCTATCATTCATGCTGCGCCATTTCAACCAACCTGTGTGGCTCATATTCACTTTGGGTTGACGAGTGGCATGGTCATGGTGTAGGCCGAGCCTTTTTTGCCACTTCATCCGCCTCCGATCAAGCATAAAGACTTGCCCATAAGCATTCCCCACCCTAGAGTAACTTAACCTACCCATTCCCCTATCTGAAATAACTGTACCTACCTCAAAAGAAGTGATAAGCAGCGATCAATTTGACTGTTGCTGGCTGCCGTCTCCCGCTTAAGGGCGAATTTCAAACGTTGTCCATCACAGAGACAAATGATCTGGCTCCAGCAGCGTCTAAAGGAGTACGTGTTTGCTCACTTCTAGCTCCAGTGGAGACTGACGGAAAAATGGCCGCTAACAACCTGTGGTCCTTGTTCCGGGTGCGCGTGTCACCATCGAGCCTTAATGACATCATAAAGCCGCTTCAAGTGCAAGACTTGCAGGCTTATATACAGTCTATCTATCTATCTATCTATGTAATGTATCTTACTGCATAGATATATATCTAGCTATATAAATAGATAGTTATATATCAATATAGACATTTCTACAAATATCTAGCTTTACGTATAAATCTAAACTTCTACAGTTATGGTTTTGTAAGGCTGAAAACAGACATCCAGAATTTGTATTATTATCAGCATTATTCTTATAATTGCCATTGAGGTTATTCCAGGGGCAGGTAATAAACTGCATGAGGCTTTGACCAATTTTTACCATTTTAGGTAAAAAGCTGCATTGACTGCACTTCTGCATTTTCTGCGATATGGTAGGACTGCAAGCAAAGCCTGAGACAAGATATGTCAAATACACTCTATACAGTATGCGAGTTCATTTTCCAAGATAGAAACATTGGTCACACTGAACATTGTTGAACGTTTTCGCTGCAATGCATCCTGGGACGCTTGGATCCAGGTTCTATCATTCATGCTGCGCCATTTCAACCAACCTGTGTGGCTCATATTCACTTTGGGTTGACGAGTGGCATGGTCATGGTGTAGGCCGAGCCTTTTTTGCCACTTCATCCGCCTCCGATCAAGCATAAAGACTTGCCCATAAGCATTACCCACCCTAGAATAACTTCACCTACCCATTCCCCTATCTGAAATAACTGTACCTACCTCAAAAGAAGTGATAAGCAGCGATCAATTTGACTGTTGCTGGCTGCCGTCTCCCGCTTAAGGGCGAATTTCAAACGTTGTTCATCACAGAGACAAATGATCTGGCTCCAGCAGCGTCTAAAGGAGTACGTGTTTGCTCACTTCTTGCTCCAGTGGAGACTGACGGAAAAATGGCCGCTAACGACCTGTGGTCCTTGTTCCGGGTGCGCGTGTCACCATCGAGCCTTAATGACATCATAAAGCCGCTTCAAGTGCAAGACTTGCAGGCTTATATACAGTCTATCTATCTATCTATGTAATGTATCTTACTGCATAGATATATATCTAGCTATATAAATAGATAGTTATATATCAATATAGATATTTTTACAAATATCTAGCTTTACGTATAAATCTAAACTTCTACAGTTATGGTTTTGTAAGGCTGAAAACAGACATCCAGAATTTGTATTATTATCAGCATTATTCTTATAATTCCATTGAGGTTATTCCAGGGGCAGGTAATACACTGCATGAGGCTTTGACCATTTTTTACCATTTTAGGTAAAAAGCTGCATTGACTGCACTTCTGCATTTTCTGCGATATGGTAGGACTGCAAGCAAAGCCTGAGACAAGATATGTCAAATACACTCTATACAGTATGCGAGTTCATTTTCCAAGATAGAAACATTGGTCACACTGAACATTGTTGAACGTTTTCGCTGCAATGCATCCTGGGACGCTTGGATCCAGGTTCTATCATTCATGCTGCGCCATTTCAACCAACCTGTGTGGCTCATATTCACTTTGGGTTGACGAGTGGCATGGTCATGGTGTAGGCCGAGCCTTTTTTGCCACTTCATCCGCCTCCGATCAAGCATAAAGACTTGCCCATAAGCATTCCCCACCCTAGAATAACTTCACCTACCCATTCCCCTATCTGAAATAACTGTACCTACCTCAAAAGAAGTGATAAGCAGCGATCAATTTGACTGTTGCTGGCTGCCGTCTCCCGCTTAAGGGCGAATTTCAAACGTTGTCCATCACAGAGACAAATGATCTGGCTCCAGCAGCGTCTAAAGGAGTACCTGTTTGCTCACTTCTAGCTCCAGTGGAGACTGACGGAAAAATGGCCGCTAACAACCTGTGGTCCTTGTTCCGGGTGCGCGTGTCACCATCGAGCCTTAATGACATCATAAAGCCGCTTCAAGTGCAAGACTTGCAGGCTTATATACAGTCTATCTATCTATCTATCTATCTATGTAATGTATCTTACTGCATAGATATATATCTAGCTATATAAATAGATAGTTATATATCAATATAGACATTTCTACAAATATCTAGCTTTACGTATAAATCTAAACTTCTACAGTTATGGTTTTGTAAGGCTGAAAACAGACATCCAGAATTTGTATTATTATCAGCATTATTCTTATAATTGCCATTGAGGTTATTCCAGGGGCAGGTAATAAACTGCATGAGGCTTTGACCAATTTTTACCATTTTAGGTAAAAAGCTGCATTGACTGCACTTCTGCATTTTCTGCGATATGGTAGGACTGCAAGCAAAGCCTGAGACAAGATATGTCAAATACACTCTATACAGTATGCGAGTTCATTTTCCAAGATAGAAACATTGGTCACACTGAACATTGTTGAACGTTTTCGCTGCAATGCATCCTGGGACGCTTGGACCCAGGTTCTATCATTCATGCTGCGCCATTTCAACCAACCTGTGTGGCTCATATTCACTTTGGGTTGACGAGTGGCATGGTCATGGTGTAGGCCGAGCCTTTTTTGCCACTTCATCCGCCTCCGATCAAGCATAAAGACTTGCCCATAAGCATTCCCCACCCTAGAGTAACTTAACCTACCCATTCCCCTATCTGAAATAACTGTACCTACCTCAAAAGAAGTGATAAGCAGCGATCAATTTGACTGTTGCTGGCTGCCGTCTCCCGCTTAAGGGCGAATTTCAAACGTTGTCCATCACAGAGACAAATGATCTGGCTCCAGCAGCGTCTAAAGGAGTACGTGTTTGCTCACTTCTAGCTCCAGTGGAGACTGACGGAAAAATGGCCGCTAACAACCTGTGGTCCTTGTTCCGGGTGCGCGTGTCACCATCGAGCCTTAATGACATCATAAAGCCGCTTCAAGTGCAAGACTTGCAGGCTTATATACAGTCTATCTATCTATCTATCTATCTATCTATCTATGTAATGTATCTTACTGCATAGATATATATCTAGCTATATAAATAGATAGTTATATATCAATATAGACATTTCTACAAATATCTAGCTTTACGTATAAATCTAAACTTCTACAGTTATGGTTTTGTAAGGCTGAAAACAGACATCCAGAATTTGTATTATTATCAGCATTATTCTTATAATTGCCATTGAGGTTATTCCAGGGGCAGGTAATAAACTGCATGAGGCTTTGACCAATTTTTACCATTTTAGGTAAAAAGCTGCATTGACTGCACTTCTGCATTTTCTGCGATATGGTAGGACTGCAAGCAAAGCCTGAGACAAGATATGTCAAATACACTCTATACAGTATGCGAGTTCATTTTCCAAGATAGAAACACTGGTCACACTGAACATTGTTGAACGTTTTCGCTGCAATGCATCCTGGGACGCTTGGATCCAGGTTCTATCATTCATGCTGCGCCATTTCAACCAACCTGTGTGGCTCATATTCACTTTGGGTTGACGAGTGGCATGGTCATGGTGTAGGCCGAGCCTTTTTTGCCACTTCATCCGCCTCCGATCAAGCATAAAGACTTGCCCATAAGCATTCCCCACCCTAGAATAACTTAACCTACCCATTCCCCTATCTGAAATAACTGTACCTACCTCAAAAGAAGTGATAAGCAGCAATCAATTTGACTGTTGCTGGCTGCCGTCTCCCGCTTAAGGGCGAATTTCAAACGTTGTCCATCACAGAGACAAATGATCTGGCTCCAGCAGCGTCTAAAGGAGTACCTGTTTGCTCACTTCTAGCTCCAGTGGAGACTGACGGAAAAATGGCCGCTAACGACCTGTGGTCCTTGTTCCGGGTGCGCGTGTCACCATCGAGCCTTAATGACATCATAAAGCCGCTTCAAGTGCAAGACTTGCAGGCTTATATACAGTCTATCTATCTATCTATGTAATGTATCTTACTGCATAGATATATATCTAGCTATATAAATAGATAGTTATATATCAATATAGATATTTTTACAAATATCTAGCTTTACGTATAAATCTAAACTTCTACAGTTATGGTTTTGTAAGGCTGAAAACAGACATCCAGAATTTGTATTATTATCAGCATTATTCTTATAATTCCATTGAGGTTATTCCAGGGGCAGGTAATACACTGCATGAGGCTTTGACCATTTTTTACCATTTTAGGTAAAAAGCTGCATTGACTGCACTTCTGCATTTTCTGCGATATGGTAGGACTGCAAGCAAAGCCTGAGACAAGATATGTCAAATACACTCTATACAGTATGCGAGTTCATTTTCCAAGATAGAAACATTGGTCACACTGAACATTGTTGAACGTTTTCGCTGCAATGCATCCTGGGACGCTTGGATCCAGGTTCTATCATTCATGCTGCGCCATTTCAACCAACCTGTGTGGCTCATATTCACTTTGGGTTGACGAGTGGCATGGTCATGGTGTAGGCCGAGCCTTTTTTGCCACTTCATCCGCCTCCGATCAAGCATAAAGACTTGCCCATAAGCATTCCCCACCCTAGAATAACTTCACCTACCCATTCCCCTATCTGAAATAACTGTACCTACCTCAAAAGAAGTGATAAGCAGCGATCAATTTGACTGTTGCTGGCTGCCGTCTCCCGCTTAAGGGCGAATTTCAAACGTTGTCCATCACAGAGACAAATGATCTGGCTCCAGCAGCGTCTAAAGGAGTACGTGTTTGCTCACTTCTAGCTCCAGTGGAGACTGACGGAAAAATGGCCGCTAACGACCTGTGGTCCTTGTTCCGGGTGCGCGTGTCACCATCGAGCCTTAATGACATCATAAAGCCGCTTCAAGTGCAAGACTTGCAGGCTTATATACAGTCTATCTATCTATCTATGTAATGTATCTTACTGCATAGATATATATCTAGCTATATAAATAGATAGTTATATATCAATATAGATATTTTTACAAATATCTAGCTTTACGTATAAATCTAAACTTCTACAGTTATGGTTTTGTAAGGCTGAAAACAGACATCCAGAATTTGTATTATTATCAGCATTATTCTTATAATTCCATTGAGGTTATTCCAGGGGCAGGTAATACACTGCATGAGGCTTTGACCATTTTTTACCATTTTAGGTAAAAAGCTGCATTGACTGCACTTCTGCATTTTCTGCGATATGGTAGGACTGCAAGCAAAGCCTGAGACAAGATATGTCAAATACACTCTATACAGTATGCGAGTTCATTTTCCAAGATAGAAACATTGGTCACACTGAACATTGTTGAACGTTTTCGCTGCAATGCATCCTGGGACGCTTGGATCCAGGTTCTATCATTCATGCTGCGCCATTTCAACCAACCTGTGTGGCTCATATTCACTTTGGGTTGACGAGTGGCATGGTCATGGTGTAGGCCGAGCCTTTTTTGCCACTTCATCCGCCTCCGATCAAGCATAAAGACTTGCCCATAAGCATTCCCCACCCTAGAGTAACTTAACCTACCCATTCCCCTATCTGAAATAACTGTACCTACCTCAAAAGAAGTGATAAGCAGCGATCAATTTGACTGTTGCTGGCTGCCGTCTCCCGCTTAAGGGCGAATTTCAAACGTTGTCCATCACAGAGACAAATGATCTGGCTCCAGCAGCGTCTAAAGGAGTACGTGTTTGCTCACTTCTAGCTCCAGTGGAGACTGACGGAAAAATGGCCGCTAACAACCTGTGGTCCTTGTTCCGGGTGCGCGTGTCACCATCGAGCCTTAATGACATCATAAAGCCGCTTCAAGTGCAAGACTTGCAGGCTTATATACAGTCTATCTATCTATCTATCTATGTAATGTATCTTACTGCATAGATATATATCTAGCTATATAAATAGATAGTTATATATCAATATAGACATTTCTACAAATATCTAGCTTTACGTATAAATCTAAACTTCTACAGTTATGGTTTTGTAAGGCTGAAAACAGACATCCAGAATTTGTATTATTATCAGCATTATTCTTATAATTGCCATTGAGGTTATTCCAGGGGCAGGTAATAAACTGCATGAGGCTTTGACCATTTTTTACCATTTTAGGTAAAAAGCTGCATTGACTGCACTTCTGCATTTTCTGCGATATGGTAGGACTGCAAGCAAAGCCTGAGACAAGATATGTCAAATACACTCTATACAGTATGCGAGTTCATTTTCCAAGATAGAAACATTGGTCACACTGAACATTGTTGAACGTTTTCGCTGCAATGCATCCTGGGACGCTTGGATCCAGGTTCTATCATTCATGCTGCGCCATTTCAACCAACCTGTGTGGCTCATATTCACTTTGGGTTGACGAGTGGCATGGTCATGGTGTAGGCCGAGCCTTTTTTGCCACTTCATCCGCCTCCGATCAAGCATAAAGACTTGCCCATAAGCATTCCCCACCCTAGAATAACTTCACCTACCCATTCCCCTATCTGAAATAACTGTACCTACCTCAAAAGAAGTGATAAGCAGCGATCAATTTGACTGTTGCTGGCTGCCGTCTCCCGCTTAAGGGCGAATTTCAAACGTTGTCCATCACAGAGACAAATGATCTGGCTCCAGCAGCGTCTAAAGGAGTACGTGTTTGCTCACTTCTAGCTCCAGTGGAGACTGACGGAAAAATGGCCGCTAACGACCTGTGGTCCTTGTTCCGGGTGCGCGTGTCACCATCGAGCCTTAATGACATCATAAAGCCGCTTCAAGTGCAAGACTTGCAGGCTTATATACAGTCTATCTATCTATCTATGTAATGTATCTTACTGCATAGATATATATCTAGCTATATAAATAGATAGTTATATATCAATATAGATATTTTTACAAATATCTAGCTTTACGTATAAATCTAAACTTCTACAGTTATGGTTTTGTAAGGCTGAAAACAGACATCCAGAATTTGTATTATTATCAGCATTATTCTTATAATTCCATTGAGGTTATTCCAGGGGCAGGTAATACACTGCATGAGGCTTTGACCATTTTTTACCATTTTAGGTAAAAAGCTGCATTGACTGCACTTCTGCATTTTCTGCGATATGGTAGGACTGCAAGCAAAGCCTGAGACAAGATATGTCAAATACACTCTATACAGTATGCGAGTTCATTTTCCAAGATAGAAACATTGGTCACACTGAACATTGTTGAACGTTTTCGCTGCAATGCATCCTGGGACGCTTGGATCCAGGTTCTATCATTCATGCTGCGCCATTTCAACCAACCTGTGTGGCTCATATTCACTTTGGGTTGACGAGTGGCATGGTCATGGTGTAGGCCGAGCCTTTTTTGCCACTTCATCCGCCTCCGATCAAGCATAAAGACTTGCCCATAAGCATTCCCCACCCTAGAATAACTTCACCTACCCATTCCCCTATCTGAAATAACTGTACCTACCTCAAAAGAAGTGATAAGCAGCGATCAATTTGACTGTTGCTGGCTGCCGTCTCCCGCTTAAGGGCGAATTTCAAACGTTGTCCATCACAGAGACAAATGATCTGGCTCCAGCAGCGTCTAAAGGAGTACGTGTTTGCTCACTTCTAGCTCCAGTGGAGACTGACGGAAAAATGGCCGCTAACGACCTGTGGTCCTTGTTCCGGGTGCGCGTGTCACCATCGAGCCTTAATGACATCATAAAGCCGCTTCAAGTGCAAGACTTGCAGGCTTATATACAGTCTATCTATCTATCTATGTAATGTATCTTACTGCATAGATATATATCTAGCTATATAAATAGATAGTTATATATCAATATAGATATTTTTACAAATATCTAGCTTTACGTATAAATCTAAACTTCTACAGTTATGGTTTTGTAAGGCTGAAAACAGACATCCAGAATTTGTATTATTATCAGCATTATTCTTATAATTCCATTGAGGTTATTCCAGGGGCAGGTAATACACTGCATGAGGCTTTGACCATTTTTTACCATTTTAGGTAAAAAGCTGCATTGACTGCACTTCTGCATTTTCTGCGATATGGTAGGACTGCAAGCAAAGCCTGAGACAAGATATGTCAAATACACTCTATACAGTATGCGAGTTCATTTTCCAAGATAGAAACATTGGTCACACTGAACATTGTTGAACGTTTTCGCTGCAATGCATCCTGGGACGCTTGGATCCAGGTTCTATCATTCATGCTGCGCCATTTCAACCAACCTGTGTGGCTCATATTCACTTTGGGTTGACGAGTGGCATGGTCATGGTGTAGGCCGAGCCTTTTTTGCCACTTCATCCGCCTCCGATCAAGCATAAAGACTTGCCCATAAGCATTCCCCACCCTAGAGTAACTTAACCTACCCATTCCCCTATCTGAAATAACTGTACCTACCTCAAAAGAAGTGATAAGCAGCGATCAATTTGACTGTTGCTGGCTGCCGTCTCCCGCTTAAGGGCGAATTTCAAACGTTGTCCATCACAGAGACAAATGATCTGGCTCCAGCAGCGTCTAAAGGAGTACGTGTTTGCTCACTTCTAGCTCCAGTGGAGACTGACGGAAAAATGGCCGCTAACAACCTGTGGTCCTTGTTCCGGGTGCGCGTGTCACCATCGAGCCTTAATGACATCATAAAGCCGCTTCAAGTGCAAGACTTGCAGGCTTATATACAGTCTATCTATCTATCTATCTATGTAATGTATCTTACTGCATAGATATATATCTAGCTATATAAATAGATAGTTATATATCAATATAGACATTTCTACAAATATCTAGCTTTACGTATAAATCTAAACTTCTACAGTTATGGTTTTGTAAGGCTGAAAACAGACATCCAGAATTTGTATTATTATCAGCATTATTCTTATAATTGCCATTGAGGTTATTCCAGGGGCAGGTAATAAACTGCATGAGGCTTTGACCATTTTTTACCATTTTAGGTAAAAAGCTGCATTGACTGCACTTCTGCATTTTCTGCGATATGGTAGGACTGCAAGCAAAGCCTGAGACAAGATATGTCAAATACACTCTATACAGTATGCGAGTTCATTTTCCAAGATAGAAACATTGGTCACACTGAACATTGTTGAACGTTTTCGCTGCAATGCATCCTGGGACGCTTGGATCCAGGTTCTATCATTCATGCTGCGCCATTTCAACCAACCTGTGTGGCTCATATTCACTTTGGGTTGACGAGTGGCATGGTCATGGTGTAGGCCGAGCCTTTTTTGCCACTTCATCCGCCTCCGATCAAGCATAAAGACTTGCCCATAAGCATTCCCCACCCTAGAATAACTTAACCTACCCATTCCCCTATCTGAAATAACTGTACCTACCTCAAAAGAAGTGATAAGCAGCAATCAATTTGACTGTTGCTGGCTGCCGTCTCCCGCTTAAGGGCGAATTTCAAACGTTGTCCATCACAGAGACAAATGATCTGGCTCCAGCAGCGTCTAAAGGAGTACCTGTTTGCTCACTTCTAGCTCCAGTGGAGACTGACGGAAAAATGGCCGCTAACGACCTGTGGTCCTTGTTCCGGGTGCGCGTGTCACCATCGAGCCTTAATGACATCATAAAGCCGCTTCAAGTGCAAGACTTGCAGGCTTATATACAGTCTATCTATCTATCTATGTAATGTATCTTACTGCATAGATATATATCTAGCTATATAAATAGATAGTTATATATCAATATAGATATTTTTACAAATATCTAGCTTTACGTATAAATCTAAACTTCTACAGTTATGGTTTTGTAAGGCTGAAAACAGACATCCAGAATTTGTATTATTATCAGCATTATTCTTATAATTCCATTGAGGTTATTCCAGGGGCAGGTAATACACTGCATGAGGCTTTGACCATTTTTTACCATTTTAGGTAAAAAGCTGCATTGACTGCACTTCTGCATTTTCTGCGATATGGTAGGACTGCAAGCAAAGCCTGAGACAAGATATGTCAAATACACTCTATACAGTATGCGAGTTCATTTTCCAAGATAGAAACATTGGTCACACTGAACATTGTTGAACGTTTTCGCTGCAATGCATCCTGGGACGCTTGGATCCAGGTTCTATCATTCATGCTGCGCCATTTCAACCAACCTGTGTGGCTCATATTCACTTTGGGTTGACGAGTGGCATGGTCATGGTGTAGGCCGAGCCTTTTTTGCCACTTCATCCGCCTCCGATCAAGCATAAAGACTTGCCCATAAGCATTCCCCACCCTAGAATAACTTCACCTACCCATTCCCCTATCTGAAATAACTGTACCTACCTCAAAAGAAGTGATAAGCAGCGATCAATTTGACTGTTGCTGGCTGCCGTCTCCCGCTTAAGGGCGAATTTCAAACGTTGTCCATCACAGAGACAAATGATCTGGCTCCAGCAGCGTCTAAAGGAGTACGTGTTTGCTCACTTCTAGCTCCAGTGGAGACTGACGGAAAAATGGCCGCTAACGACCTGTGGTCCTTGTTCCGGGTGCGCGTGTCACCATCGAGCCTTAATGACATCATAAAGCCGCTTCAAGTGCAAGACTTGCAGGCTTATATACAGTCTATCTATCTATCTATGTAATGTATCTTACTGCATAGATATATATCTAGCTATATAAATAGATAGTTATATATCAATATAGATATTTTTACAAATATCTAGCTTTACGTATAAATCTAAACTTCTACAGTTATGGTTTTGTAAGGCTGAAAACAGACATCCAGAATTTGTATTATTATCAGCATTATTCTTATAATTCCATTGAGGTTATTCCAGGGGCAGGTAATACACTGCATGAGGCTTTGACCATTTTTTACCATTTTAGGTAAAAAGCTGCATTGACTGCACTTCTGCATTTTCTGCGATATGGTAGGACTGCAAGCAAAGCCTGAGACAAGATATGTCAAATACACTCTATACAGTATGCGAGTTCATTTTCCAAGATAGAAACATTGGTCACACTGAACATTGTTGAACGTTTTCGCTGCAATGCATCCTGGGACGCTTGGATCCAGGTTCTATCATTCATGCTGCGCCATTTCAACCAACCTGTGTGGCTCATATTCACTTTGGGTTGACGAGTGGCATGGTCATGGTGTAGGCCGAGCCTTTTTTGCCACTTCATCCGCCTCCGATCAAGCATAAAGACTTGCCCATAAGCATTCCCCACCCTAGAGTAACTTAACCTACCCATTCCCCTATCTGAAATAACTGTACCTACCTCAAAAGAAGTGATAAGCAGCGATCAATTTGACTGTTGCTGGCTGCCGTCTCCCGCTTAAGGGCGAATTTCAAACGTTGTCCATCACAGAGACAAATGATCTGGCTCCAGCAGCGTCTAAAGGAGTACGTGTTTGCTCACTTCTAGCTCCAGTGGAGACTGACGGAAAAATGGCCGCTAACAACCTGTGGTCCTTGTTCCGGGTGCGCGTGTCACCATCGAGCCTTAATGACATCATAAAGCCGCTTCAAGTGCAAGACTTGCAGGCTTATATACAGTCTATCTATCTATCTATCTATGTAATGTATCTTACTGCATAGATATATATCTAGCTATATAAATAGATAGTTATATATCAATATAGACATTTCTACAAATATCTAGCTTTACGTATAAATCTAAACTTCTACAGTTATGGTTTTGTAAGGCTGAAAACAGACATCCAGAATTTGTATTATTATCAGCATTATTCTTATAATTGCCATTGAGGTTATTCCAGGGGCAGGTAATAAACTGCATGAGGCTTTGACCATTTTTTACCATTTTAGGTAAAAAGCTGCATTGACTGCACTTCTGCATTTTCTGCGATATGGTAGGACTGCAAGCAAAGCCTGAGACAAGATATGTCAAATACACTCTATACAGTATGCGAGTTCATTTTCCAAGATAGAAACATTGGTCACACTGAACATTGTTGAACGTTTTCGCTGCAATGCATCCTGGGACGCTTGGATCCAGGTTCTATCATTCATGCTGCGCCATTTCAACCAACCTGTGTGGCTCATATTCACTTTGGGTTGACGAGTGGCATGGTCATGGTGTAGGCCGAGCCTTTTTTGCCACTTCATCCGCCTCCGATCAAGCATAAAGACTTGCCCATAAGCATTCCCCACCCTAGAATAACTTCACCTACCCATTCCCCTATCTGAAATAACTGTACCTACCTCAAAAGAAGTGATAAGCAGCGATCAATTTGACTGTTGCTGGCTGCCGTCTCCCGCTTAAGGGCGAATTTCAAACGTTGTCCATCACAGAGACAAATGATCTGGCTCCAGCAGCGTCTAAAGGAGTACGTGTTTGCTCACTTCTAGCTCCAGTGGAGACTGACGGAAAAATGGCCGCTAACGACCTGTGGTCCTTGTTCCGGGTGCGCGTGTCACCATCGAGCCTTAATGACATCATAAAGCCGCTTCAAGTGCAAGACTTGCAGGCTTATATACAGTCTATCTATCTATCTATGTAATGTATCTTACTGCATAGATATATATCTAGCTATATAAATAGATAGTTATATATCAATATAGATATTTTTACAAATATCTAGCTTTACGTATAAATCTAAACTTCTACAGTTATGGTTTTGTAAGGCTGAAAACAGACATCCAGAATTTGTATTATTATCAGCATTATTCTTATAATTCCATTGAGGTTATTCCAGGGGCAGGTAATACACTGCATGAGGCTTTGACCATTTTTTACCATTTTAGGTAAAAAGCTGCATTGACTGCACTTCTGCATTTTCTGCGATATGGTAGGACTGCAAGCAAAGCCTGAGACAAGATATGTCAAATACACTCTATACAGTATGCGAGTTCATTTTCCAAGATAGAAACATTGGTCACACTGAACATTGTTGAACGTTTTCGCTGCAATGCATCCTGGGACGCTTGGATCCAGGTTCTATCATTCATGCTGCGCCATTTCAACCAACCTGTGTGGCTCATATTCACTTTGGGTTGACGAGTGGCATGGTCATGGTGTAGGCCGAGCCTTTTTTGCCACTTCATCCGCCTCCGATCAAGCATAAAGACTTGCCCATAAGCATTCCCCACCCTAGAATAACTTCACCTACCCATTCCCCTATCTGAAATAACTGTACCTACCTCAAAAGAAGTGATAAGCAGCGATCAATTTGACTGTTGCTGGCTGCCGTCTCCCGCTTAAGGGCGAATTTCAAACGTTGTCCATCACAGAGACAAATGATCTGGCTCCAGCAGCGTCTAAAGGAGTACGTGTTTGCTCACTTCTAGCTCCAGTGGAGACTGACGGAAAAATGGCCGCTAACGACCTGTGGTCCTTGTTCCGGGTGCGCGTGTCACCATCGAGCCTTAATGACATCATAAAGCCGCTTCAAGTGCAAGACTTGCAGGCTTATATACAGTCTATCTATCTATCTATGTAATGTATCTTACTGCATAGATATATATCTAGCTATATAAATAGATAGTTATATATCAATATAGATATTTTTACAAATATCTAGCTTTACGTATAAATCTAAACTTCTACAGTTATGGTTTTGTAAGGCTGAAAACAGACATCCAGAATTTGTATTATTATCAGCATTATTCTTATAATTCCATTGAGGTTATTCCAGGGGCAGGTAATACACTGCATGAGGCTTTGACCATTTTTTACCATTTTAGGTAAAAAGCTGCATTGACTGCACTTCTGCATTTTCTGCGATATGGTAGGACTGCAAGCAAAGCCTGAGACAAGATATGTCAAATACACTCTATACAGTATGCGAGTTCATTTTCCAAGATAGAAACATTGGTCACACTGAACATTGTTGAACGTTTTCGCTGCAATGCATCCTGGGACGCTTGGATCCAGGTTCTATCATTCATGCTGCGCCATTTCAACCAACCTGTGTGGCTCATATTCACTTTGGGTTGACGAGTGGCATGGTCATGGTGTAGGCCGAGCCTTTTTTGCCACTTCATCCGCCTCCGATCAAGCATAAAGACTTGCCCATAAGCATTCCCCACCCTAGAGTAACTTAACCTACCCATTCCCCTATCTGAAATAACTGTACCTACCTCAAAAGAAGTGATAAGCAGCGATCAATTTGACTGTTGCTGGCTGCCGTCTCCCGCTTAAGGGCGAATTTCAAACGTTGTCCATCACAGAGACAAATGATCTGGCTCCAGCAGCGTCTAAAGGAGTACGTGTTTGCTCACTTCTAGCTCCAGTGGAGACTGACGGAAAAATGGCCGCTAACAACCTGTGGTCCTTGTTCCGGGTGCGCGTGTCACCATCGAGCCTTAATGACATCATAAAGCCGCTTCAAGTGCAAGACTTGCAGGCTTATATACAGTCTATCTATCTATCTATCTATCTATGTAATGTATCTTACTGCATAGATATATATCTAGCTATATAAATAGATAGTTATATATCAATATAGACATTTCTACAAATATCTAGCTTTACGTATAAATCTAAACTTCTACAGTTATGGTTTTGTAAGGCTGAAAACAGACATCCAGAATTTGTATTATTATCAGCATTATTCTTATAATTGCCATTGAGGTTATTCCAGGGGCAGGTAATAAACTGCATGAGGCTTTGACCATTTTTTACCATTTTAGGTAAAAAGCTGCATTGACTGCACTTCTGCATTTTCTGCGATATGGTAGGACTGCAAGCAAAGCCTGAGACAAGATATGTCAAATACACTCTATACAGTATGCGAGTTCATTTTCCAAGATAGAAACATTGGTCACACTGAACATTGTTGAACGTTTTCGCTGCAATGCATCCTGGGACGCTTGGATCCAGGTTCTATCATTCATGCTGCGCCATTTCAACCAACCTGTGTGGCTCATATTCACTTTGGGTTGACGAGTGGCATGGTCATGGTGTAGGCCGAGCCTTTTTTGCCACTTCATCCGCCTCCGATCAAGCATAAAGACTTGCCCATAAGCATTCCCCACCCTAGAATAACTTCACCTACCCATTCCCCTATCTGAAATAACTGTACCTACCTCAAAAGAAGTGATAAGCAGCGATCAATTTGACTGTTGCTGGCTGCCGTCTCCCGCTTAAGGGCGAATTTCAAACGTTGTCCATCACAGAGACAAATGATCTGGCTCCAGCAGCGTCTAAAGGAGTACGTGTTTGCTCACTTCTAGCTCCAGTGGAGACTGACGGAAAAATGGCCGCTAACGACCTGTGGTCCTTGTTCCGGGTGCGCGTGTCACCATCGAGCCTTAATGACATCATAAAGCCGCTTCAAGTGCAAGACTTGCAGGCTTATATACAGTCTATCTATCTATCTATGTAATGTATCTTACTGCATAGATATATATCTAGCTATATAAATAGATAGTTATATATCAATATAGATATTTTTACAAATATCTAGCTTTACGTATAAATCTAAACTTCTACAGTTATGGTTTTGTAAGGCTGAAAACAGACATCCAGAATTTGTATTATTATCAGCATTATTCTTATAATTCCATTGAGGTTATTCCAGGGGCAGGTAATACACTGCATGAGGCTTTGACCATTTTTTACCATTTTAGGTAAAAAGCTGCATTGACTGCACTTCTGCATTTTCTGCGATATGGTAGGACTGCAAGCAAAGCCTGAGACAAGATATGTCAAATACACTCTATACAGTATGCGAGTTCATTTTCCAAGATAGAAACATTGGTCACACTGAACATTGTTGAACGTTTTCGCTGCAATGCATCCTGGGACGCTTGGATCCAGGTTCTATCATTCATGCTGCGCCATTTCAACCAACCTGTGTGGCTCATATTCACTTTGGGTTGACGAGTGGCATGGTCATGGTGTAGGCCGAGCCTTTTTTGCCACTTCATCCGCCTCCGATCAAGCATAAAGACTTGCCCATAAGCATTCCCCACCCTAGAGTAACTTAACCTACCCATTCCCCTATCTGAAATAACTGTACCTACCTCAAAAGAAGTGATAAGCAGCGATCAATTTGACTGTTGCTGGCTGCCGTCTCCCGCTTAAGGGCGAATTTCAAACGTTGTCCATCACAGAGACAAATGATCTGGCTCCAGCAGCGTCTAAAGGAGTACGTGTTTGCTCACTTCTAGCTCCAGTGGAGACTGACGGAAAAATGGCCGCTAACAACCTGTGGTCCTTGTTCCGGGTGCGCGTGTCACCATCGAGCCTTAATGACATCATAAAGCCGCTTCAAGTGCAAGACTTGCAGGCTTATATACAGTCTATCTATCTATCTATCTATGTAATGTATCTTACTGCATAGATATATATCTAGCTATATAAATAGATAGTTATATATCAATATAGACATTTCTACAAATATCTAGCTTTACGTATAAATCTAAACTTCTACAGTTATGGTTTTGTAAGGCTGAAAACAGACATCCAGAATTTGTATTATTATCAGCATTATTCTTATAATTGCCATTGAGGTTATTCCAGGGGCAGGTAATAAACTGCATGAGGCTTTGACCAATTTTTACCATTTTAGGTAAAAAGCTGCATTGACTGCACTTCTGCATTTTCTGCGATATGGTAGGACTGCAAGCAAAGCCTGAGACAAGATATGTCAAATACACTCTATACAGTATGCGAGTTCATTTTCCAAGATAGAAACATTGGTCACACTGAACATTGTTGAACGTTTTCGCTGCAATGCATCCTGGGACGCTTGGATCCAGGTTCTATCATTCATGCTGCGCCATTTCAACCAACCTGTGTGGCTCATATTCACTTTGGGTTGACGAGTGGCATGGTCATGGTGTAGGCCGAGCCTTTTTTGCCACTTCATCCGCCTCCGATCAAGCATAAAGACTTGCCCATAAGCATTACCCACCCTAGAATAACTTCACCTACCCATTCCCCTATCTGAAATAACTGTACCTACCTCAAAAGAAGTGATAAGCAGCGATCAATTTGACTGTTGCTGGCTGCCGTCTCCCGCTTAAGGGCGAATTTCAAACGTTGTTCATCACAGAGACAAATGATCTGGCTCCAGCAGCGTCTAAAGGAGTACGTGTTTGCTCACTTCTTGCTCCAGTGGAGACTGACGGAAAAATGGCCGCTAACGACCTGTGGTCCTTGTTCCGGGTGCGCGTGTCACCATCGAGCCTTAATGACATCATAAAGCCGCTTCAAGTGCAAGACTTGCAGGCTTATATACAGTCTATCTATCTATCTATGTAATGTATCTTACTGCATAGATATATATCTAGCTATATAAATAGATAGTTATATATCAATATAGATATTTTTACAAATATCTAGCTTTACGTATAAATCTAAACTTCTACAGTTATGGTTTTGTAAGGCTGAAAACAGACATCCAGAATTTGTATTATTATCAGCATTATTCTTATAATTCCATTGAGGTTATTCCAGGGGCAGGTAATACACTGCATGAGGCTTTGACCATTTTTTACCATTTTAGGTAAAAAGCTGCATTGACTGCACTTCTGCATTTTCTGCGATATGGTAGGACTGCAAGCAAAGCCTGAGACAAGATATGTCAAATACACTCTATACAGTATGCGAGTTCATTT